>NC_090953.1:13469792-13773763 GCF_040807025.1 Struthio camelus
TGTTGGCAGCAAACTCAAAGTTTGGCTCGGTGTTTCAGTGCAAGACCCTAATGAATAAGTGTTAAGAGCTTGCTCATAATAAACTGTTGGCTGAAGTACTGGGAATAATTCTGCTGGTGCTGAACAACCATAGCCTCTTGAACAGGTTAGTCTGTTTTTTGAGGTCTGGGTATTGCTATGACAGCATCTTGTCTGAAGAAGGCAAATGTTCTTTTCACACGAGACTGGCAGAGAATAATTGTTGTTTTTCTGAACTGTATGGAGAAAACAAATATGGTGGAAGTCTGGTCGTGTGGAAAATAAATCTCTATGAGAAGCAATCCTTTTTAAATATTGAAAGACTAGTGTATAGCCTAAAGAAGCCAGTTATTAATCTATTTTGGCATAAGTGAAAACTGAGCTGTTCCTCTTAAGGATGAAAATCAAGCAAGATAATGTAGTAGTTGAGTTCTAGACTTATCTGTAAATTACTGCTTCCTTTGATATAGGTTAATAGCAGGGATTACATTACCTATAGTCTGAGAATTTTGCCCATTATTGTAAGAACCTATCTTTTGTCAGTCCAGAACTGCTGTTACACCTCTTCTGTTGTTAGAGTGCTCTTTTTTTTTTTTTTTTTTTTAATAGAGGCTAGGTTAATTGGAATGAATTTTGCCTATTTTTTTTCTCTAGAGCAAGTGGATATGCTTGTTACAGATTCTGTACAGGCCTTGTTCTGTTCTGCCCTCACAGAAATGTAGTTTCTACAATTGTAGAAGCTCCCTTGGGATATTTTTTCTGAACCTTAGCACTTCCATGAAAGGGTTAGTGTGTGTTTTTTTTTTTTTTTTTTAATTATTTCTTTTAATCCACACTCTCGAATCATTGTCTGTGATACCATTCTGGAGGTTCCATGCTCCTGTGAGGCAGCCTTTAATAAGCATCTCTTCTCTTCCGTTTTCCTTTTCCCTACTAAACTCTACTGACTCTATATATTCGGTACTGAAGGAAATACAGAGAGCTACTCCTATCTTTTGCACTGGTCTCTTTAAAATGAGGGAAACTAGGGCATTTCTAGCTGATGAAGTACAAATAAGATCAACCCTTCAACCTTGAGAATGAGGTTGTTCTTCCCAAAGTGGGAAATGGCTTATTTAAAGTTGTCTGTGCTGCTGGCAGATGATCAGAGGAGAGAAAGTTGTAGCTGGAAAGAACATTGGAGTAGCTTAAAACCTGTTATAGAGAAGGAGGAACTAGTTTTTCTTACTGGATGCTTCCTACCTTGTTTGAAGAATAAAGTAAGGCACAGGTGAAAGTGTTCCATAGAAAAAAAAATTGTCAGATAACATTGAGATCAGTGCTCTTAACCAGTGTGTGCTTTGTTGTTGTTTTATTATTTTTTTTCTGTTTAGGTGATGCAATGGTTGATGTTTTTGCAGGAGGAATGGGAGCATCTAGCATGGGCCCAGTGAGATCTGGAATGAGTAGGTTGACTTGTTCCAATAGAATGTAAATGTGTAGGTAATGTGATGATACAGTGAACCTGTACATGGAGGACTTTGTTCTGGTGTACCGTCTTGTCAGTGATGAAAGAAGTAGAATTCTGTCTCTTGTGACTGCAAGTCTGACAGTTTATGAAGCTGTTTTGTGAGGTAAAAGATCAGAGGAAAATGCATTAATACAGTCTTTCCCTTAATCTTAGCTTTGAAATGATTTGGACATCTGTTGTCCTTTATGTTGAAGAAGTATTTCAAGTTAACTTGTGTTCCAGGAAAAAAGGCAGGTTTATTTGCGTGAACTTCATAAAGCAGAACTTATTTGTTTCAATGATGAGAAATTATTGACGTATGCAATGAGAGCTTGAGTTTCAGGTTATTGCTCAGTTTAATTTTGTGCAAAGCTCCAGTACTGAGTTTGACATGGCAAACGTTTGAATTCTTCAAGCTAGAGCAGATGAGAAACTAAGAGCTTGCTAGTGGCTATCTTAAGAGGCATACTGCTTAAGATCCCTCATGGATGGTCTTGGTAGTTTTGCCTTGCATTGAAAGCTTTTTAGGTTCATAATTAAAAAATAATGGGTTATTTGAATGCTATTAATCTTGTTTTTTATGTATTAATATATTGCATGTATTGAAGGAAAGTCTCTGCTATTCACAGTAGCATCTCTTCTTTGCAGAGTATGCTTTCTTTAGAAGACTGTGGTTATGTTAAGTGTGGGCATAGCTGCATTCAGTAAAGCTGAACGTTTATTTTGCTTCCTGCATTCACAGTGATATATATGGTCGTTATCTATTTCTTGGTATTTCCATGGTTATTTACTTAATCTGTTTTTGGTGTGATGTATAAGATTTTTGTTAAAGAAACTGGACAGCCTTTAAGTCTCAATTTCTTACCTGTGGTGTTCAACATTTACTATGCTAGATGGTAAGACTAACAGCTTGATGCAGTTTGGTTTTTATTTTTATTTTAGAATTGACACTTTGTAAATTCTAACACTGTTAAATTATTAGGCATGTTACTGCATGAATCACTGCATGTATGAAGTCACGCTCTGTATGGCATCAGTTTTATTAAGATTGTTTTTTTTCTCCTGACAAAATAAGTTTTAACTTTTACAATGTATTTGTGTACTTAAATTAACTTTTTTTTTTTTTTCCTCTCCTTTTCTTTCTCTGTGTAGGTGGTGGAATGGGTGGTATGAGCGGTATGCCTGGCGGAATGGGAATGGGGATGGATCGGATGAGTTCTGGTTTTGAGCGAATAGGACCAGCTATGGGTGGAGGCCTGGACAGGAACATCGATATGGATCGAGGATTTGTGGCTGGCCCAATGGGAGGCATGAGAGAGAGATTAGGCTCTAAAGGCAACCAGATATTTGTCAGAAATGTAAGCGTTTGGATACATAGAAACCAGTAGCTTATTTTGTGTGCATGTTTGATTACATGCTTTTCCTCTCTATGTAATATTTAATGTTATTAATACCCCTTTTTATTCTAGCTTCCTTTTGACTTGACTTGGCAGAAGCTAAAGGAGAAATTCAGTCAATGTGGTATGTATGTGAATCTCATCTCTGCTAAGCTCCACTAACTTCATGGTCTACATGATGTGTATTAGACAAGGGCAATAGGATGAGGTTGTTGCCTTATCCTAAAGAAGAGTCTGGCCAGCCTAATCTTTCTTGCTTTCCTGAGAATTATTTATATAATTTTTAAGCATGTCTTAGACGTGATTCTACAACACGAGGCCAAGGTACAATATGACTTATCTTGGCTCTGAGTGCTCAGCTGTTATAAACTTTAATCCATTCCATTAATAAAATCTCGCTTTGAGGTGTTTTTTTGTTTGTTTGTTTTTTGTTTTTTGTTTTTTTTTTGAAGCAGGTATTATGTATACTTTGGCTGATACATTGTCTATAACAAAGCACTTATTTTGAGATGAATGCCTGCAGGGGTATGGGCCTCATCAAGGTTAGGCATCCCTTGCAGAAAGGGCACTGCATTGAGGCAGTTAGTAGTTTTGCCAAAATGGCAAATATATTTTTATGAAGGTAAACGATCCTGATTAGCATATTTGCAGGCTGTAATGCTTGCTTTTTCCTTAAAAAATAAAAGCCCTTTTTATGTAAGATACAAGATTTCTTGAATATCCAGTAGTTCTCTAATTTAGAAAAACTTTGTCTTTCTACAGAACTGAATGAGAAGTTAAGCTTGGATGTAGAAATAAATGACTGTTTTCTTCTTTTCAAAACTCACTTTCAGAATGGAAAGCTTTAACTGGCTTACAGGACAGCTTTGTTTATTTTGGAAAGACAGGAAAGAGAAATAATTTAAAACATAGTACTGATATCTGATAGCGAAGACAGTCTTCACACAGCCATTTGCAGATTTGGTATAAGTTAGAACTTGCAGTTGAACTACACTGGCTTTCAGGTGTTCAAATGTTTTGTAGCTGGAGGGGCTCAAAGTATGCATGCATTCAAGCACTCGAAGCTTTTGTTGCTGAATTACAGCCAAATCTAGTGCACCATCTTTTCAGAGTGGAAATTTCCCCTTTTACTGCCTTCAGGGCTATGTTGCTGTTGATGTAATTCCTGGGAGTTTCAGGTCCATATCCTGATCTCATGCTAAGGATTCCACTTGAGTCAAGCACTGCATAAACCCTATTTTCCCCCCCTCGCCCCCCCCAGTAAAAGTCTGGCTACTAATTCATTTTCAGTATTTAAACTCATGGTTATCTAATCTTGATTAACAAGCTCACTGTGAAACCAACAAGACATTGTTCATCTTTGATTTTGCTTCAGAAATCTTCATAAGTTATTCTGCCTGTTCTTTTTCCCTGCCTTCCACCTTCTCCCTTAATATGGATAGACATGTGAAAATAAACATCTTTATTCAGAGCTATTAAACAGTTCTTTGCCATTTTTTGGCTAAAAAGTATTTAAAATACTTTCTTAAAGAAGTACAACTGCTTGTGCAAATACAGTTGTAGCATCAAGTGATTTTATGTTCAATATCTGCATTTTTGTAAAGTTATGGATATCTTGTTAACCCCAAGTTTTTCATAATATACTTACATTTATAATGAGGGGTTATTGTTTTCTAGAAATAGATATAGCTACATAGGCTACACAGTTTAAATTGTATAGACAGCCTTTGGAGTCCAGATTTTTTTTAATTATCAGCAACTAACAGAGGTAGTAATTATGTTAAATAATTCTTAATAACAACCACAAATATAAGTAACAGATTGTTTTCATGTCAGTATCATAATGGACTATAAAGAATATCTCTCCATATGTTCAATTTCTTTCAGTGAATGGCCAATCTTCTATTATTTGACTTTTAAACTGTATGTATTCTAGGGAGACTTCCATGTTCTTACTAGCCTGTTAGGGCGTGGGGTGGTGTGCTACAAAGTGTCTTCAGTAAAAAGTCATTAGCTCCAAGCACTGAATGTTCTCTGAGATTTGAAGGTGTCTGTATGAAAATGTTGTGTCATGAGTAAGTAGTGTCCATCCCTGAGAGAACAGAGAAGGAATTGGACTTTGCCTGCTACTTCTCCCCCACGCTTCAATGGTAACTTTACTATTTTTCAGTCTGTAACCTTGGTGTGCAACTTCCTGACAAAATTACTTGATTGCTGTGATTACTTGGTATGTTACTGTGGTTGTCATACTGTAGTGAACATGGCGGATTGGACTGAATAATTCAGCTAATGGATCTTAATAGTCACATTTTGGCAGGGTAGCTGAACGAAATGCAAAACTTGGCTTAATAGGATACTTTTTTTCAAGCTTGAGGTTAAGTATAGCCATACTTCATCATACTAGGAAAGACTTGAAACAGTGGGTCTTGATTTGGATTCTTCACTGTTCTTTTGACCCACGTCAACTTCTCTGAATGGTCATCAGTCTGAAAGTACTAATTTTATATGTCTCCGTAGATTATATTGTAAAATGCCTTTTTTATTAGTTCTTTAAGTTGTTAGTGCACTGAAGACTTAAAATAACTGTTGTTTAACTTATTTACTCAGGTCATGTAATGTTTGCAGAAATAAAAATGGAGAATGGAAAATCAAAAGGCTGTGGAACAGTCAGATTTGACTCACCAGAATCTGCTGAAAAAGCCTGTAGGATAATGAACGGCATAAAAATCAGTGGCAGAGAAATTGATGTACGCTTGGATCGCAATGCATAATTTAAAACTATATGTTCAGGAACATTCCTATGTCTGTTTAGCTTCTCTATCCTAGTAAGTCATTTTTAGTAACATTGTATGCTTACAAAAGCTGTAAAAACGAACTTTTAAATCCCACCAGCCTTTAACAGTATAGTGTTTAATATACTGTGATACTTGTTAACTGAATCTTACTATGTTTGGTTTTTAAAGACAATTTGCCTGATTTTTGTTTTTGTTCTTTTGTTTGTTTTTTTAGAGGCACTGAGCCCACCTGCAGGTTCCATTAGACGGTGGGAGCTCTGGATGCTCAGTGCCTTTGGAAAATTAGGCCAAGTGTCTCTAGTCATTCAGTTTAAATGAATGGTTATACTGTTTTTAATAAAATAAGCCATTTTCTCTGTTAATCTCAAGATTGCATAGTGGGATTTGTTTTTTTTTTTCTGATTTTTTTTTTTTCTTCCTCCCCCCCGCCCTACCCTGTATCAACATTATAATGTAAAAATTGGATGTCTCTTTTTTTTCAAAATTTTGGTTTTATATGTGCATTGTAGTCATACTGTAATTCTTGACTTTAAAAGAAAGGGCTCCAAGTAGGCTGTGATGTTTTTGTTCTACTTAATATTACTTTAATGCCATGACTCCGTTCTGTAAATAAGATTTAGAGCCCAGTGGGAGTTTTGGATTTTTTTTTTTCTGACTAAATGAAGAAACTGATCGTTCTCTCTTGCTTTTATTTTTTCTTCAGTATAATCACTGATTAAAACTAGTTACCACAGACCCTTGTAGGATTGTTCCCTATGATACCAAGTTCATATAAAATTGATAATATAGTAAATACTAAGTACAGTACAAGACAGATTGCTCCCAATTTTTTATCTATTTTCCAGCCGTTCAGGTGAACTGCCAGAAAAATAAAAACAACAGAGCAGATAAGAGAAATGGCTGTGTATGTCAAACCACTGCTGTTCACTTCTATGGGTCCTGATGTATTTATGAAGGCAGTTTTTATAAACCAGGGTATTCCCAAGCACAGCATATCAAATACGTTGGATCCTACAATGTTAGACATAGCCATATCTCCATTTCCTGCAAAAAAAAAAAAAAAAAAGATAAATGACCCTGCCTGATTGTATCGTATAAAATTGTCAAACTTTTTTGGAGGAACAGACTCAATTTCTCACAGTGCACCATTCTCAGACTTTCAGCTGAAAAAACTATAGACATGATTATGCAGAGCATGGTTTTTAGGTACTACAGGCAGAAAAAGAATCGTCTCCCTAGATCACCAGCATCTGCACAGTTGCACTTAAAATATGTTAGCCAGGCAATTATAAAATCCAGTCATGTTTAAAATACCATGACCTATAGTTGTGTTTTGAAGTAAAATTATAACACTTGCTCAACAGCAAATCAAACTACTGGAATTCTTGTCTGAGATACTCTAGAGCTTTTAAGCAGCTGAGCCACAGCTACTTTATTTAGTATTAGTAAATTTAAGCTCTAGAATCGGTAATGACAATTTAAAGTTGCTCCTTGAAGTACTGGAGATATTGACAAGAATTTTTCCCATAGTTCCTTTTAAACACATTCAATGGAATGAGCCTGTATACCAAAATCTTTACCTTTTTGAGCCACCAGCACACTTGCAACTGTATCTGGTACACTTGTTCCTGCTGCTAGTAATGTGAGGCCCATTATTGACTCTGGAACTCCCAGTGTTTCACCTGCAGTTGGTACATAAAGGTAGAAAATGCTGTTATGTTGTTAGCTTAAGTTTCATCCAAAGAAATTGCTTTGGACTTTATCTACTGGAGCAACTATTAGTAATCATATGGTAATTCCAAAAGGAATCTTGACTAAATATAAACTTTGAAGTATAAAGTAGTTTAAAAAAAAAAATTAATCACCCTGTTCTTGTTCTTCAGAGTAAAAGAAAAAAAGAGAGAGAGAGAGGAAAAAAAGGAACTATAGTATAATAACCATCTTATTTCATAAGCTTTTAAAAGACTTGAGTGCAAGGTTTCCAGTCCTCGAGAGAATGCCAATTATGAACTGCTCTTTCAGATACAGTAAAAATTTAAATATATTTATTTTTTTTCCCCCTCTCCACTTTTGAAACATATAGTCATCTTCTATATTTTGGGCATCTCTGTGTTAGTGCGCAAAAGTCGCATGAAGCAATAACTCTTATAATTATCTGCTTTTTAAAGGGGGAGAAAAAAGCTCATGAATTTTCTTAAGGAGGAAGGTCATTAAGATCATTACTACAATACTTCAACTACATGGCTTTAACATTTCAATTCAATTAGAAAACTGAAGTTTTTGAGTTCCTTGTTGGATTCAGAAGACTGAAAAAGGAATAATTGTTAAATAACTCGTAAGTGCAAATAATCCTTTAGAAGTATCAATTTCCTTTAAGTAAATACTGGTTTAAATTAGAAAAAGTTTTAAATTATTACTAAAACAGCAGATCTTTTCTGTCCCACTGTATGTTTAGCCCTTCATGTTCTGGAAGTGTATAACTTTCTCCCTTAAAACAGGGATTCGGGTCCTCTTCAAAGCAACCGTTAGTTCTCCTAATGTAGCATTCCTGAGGATCGACTATGCTGAAGTACTTGATACCTTGATACCTCTGTTGAAACTATTAAATAATTACAGGTTGTTCTCAACTTTCGGTGACTAAAAACTATATAGCTTTTTTGCTCCAATTTTGAATTTTCACTTATAATGGTTTGACAATAATAAGCACAGTTTTCTTAAAATAAGAAGCAGTGCACTGTAAGCTAGGCCAGCAATGATTGCTTAGCACATGTTAGCTTAGTCTAGGTAGGTCCAGTAAATCTGTGTTCGAAGCTGCTTGTCTGTTCAAAGGGACTGAATATGATCCTGTGTAGAATTTATAGTGGTACTTATTCTTCCATCACTCCTAAAGTAAGAGATTTATAGGTTGAGGGACCAAAAAGTTCAGCTTGCAAACCATCCAGGCTGGAAAATAATGGTTCATGCCAAGCAAACCAAGTTGAAATATTAATTAGCTAACCATATGCACCAAGCACTAGTTTATAGCCCTGTGAAAACCTAAACTCAGGTGAATCCAATTTTTCTTTTTTATTAGATTTATCTTCTAATTAGAGGGTAATTTTTTTTTCTGGCAATTGACCATGAAGAGAGAATGGTCTTATTTTTCTAACCTTTAGTTCATTTTGTGTATTAGTAGCAATATCTTGCTAGTAATCAGAACTTCTTTGCTAGTGACAAAAAGTTGGTGTACTAAATCAGATTCATTCTTGACCATCAAAATTTAGTCCCCAGCTTTGGTACCTTTATGACATCCTGATCGGCAGTTTATGCAACTACAGCACCTTTTTGAATTATCCTTCATGAAAAAACCTGGATTTGAGAATATATATATAAAATATATATATATATAAAATGTAATTTGTAGAGTTTTAATGTGTAAATAGAACATATTTGATCTAGATGTAGTGGGACAAAGACCCTAGTGCTGCTTGTGATGACTTTTCAAAGTGGACTAATACACTATTTGAAACTCCAGCGTACCTGCTTTCATATGAATTAGTGCTTTGTCTAGTAGAACAGCAATAACGTTAATTAAATCATGGGAATTCTGTTTCAAAGGCTTCTAGCATTCAGACAGTAAACCATTGCTGTTTAAATACAAGTGGAGAATTATTTGACCAGGGAGTGAACCTGGTGGGTGTTACATCTGGCAATCTATTATTAATTTCTTAAAGGTCTACCGAATGTATGAGTCTTTTTCTGCACTTAATAAGGAGTTATTCATTGAACTTACTTGAAAACAAGTTTAAGATGCTGAACCAGCAGAATACTTGAGGAGGATTAGTGAGCTATAATGTGCAAATGGCAAGCTGGCAAGCTTTGTACTTTTTTTTTTTTTTCCTTGTTTGGAGATTTCTGTTTTTTGCTTGTTCTTAAAATTAAAAACCTGATTTTTCACAATCTGGCTAGAGAAACAATGAAATGTGGAGACAGGAAAAACCTTGAGGTATTAAAGGAATTATTTGCTTTTTTATGCAAGTTTGTACCCTTTTTCTCACTGGTAGGAAGACTTAAATGTAATGCTTTTACTGCTTCACTTTATGATGCAGATTTGTAAGAGATACATAAATACATGCACAACAAGAATGGTTAATGAACACGTGACACTAGTTCAAATAGAGTGGTACACAAATATGGGGTTCTCTTTTGGCAGTTAGTTTAATGGCACATCTCTTGTTAAAGTGTTCAAGGAAACTATAAGTCTATAAGTAATGGATCTTTTATGAAAACTTGAACCGTTAATTCCAGTCTTGGTGGATTCTATGTTTGTCAGGCTCCAGCTTGACAAGTTTAACACTATATATCAATTGTTGCACTTCACGAAGCAGTTTAATGAAGCTATCTGTCTCTTTAAACGTAGGCTATTTTTTGGAGCTGTGTGAACAAGTTCTCGTTCACGGTAAGCAGTTTGAAGCAGCTAAACTCTAAAGTGGTTTTCATCAGAGGGAGGAAGAAAGTAAACTAAAGAGTCTGAAATATAACTTTTGGTGGTTTTGTTTTTGTTTTTTTTGCACAGTGAAGTATACACTGCTAAGCTCTGACTATCAGTTGTGGGAAAGAAAACTCTTCATAGGGAGAAAACTGCTCTTTTTCAATGATTCTTGATTGGTTGATTCTGTATAGCAACAACAGTTTGGGTACCTACCTGCTATTGTTATCATCCATACAAGAACATAAGTCATTGCAGAAATCCATGCTGCTGAAAATAAAAATGTCACCATGAACCAGTTCCTCCAAAATTGTCTTCTGCAATCTGGTATAGTCAAAAAGAGCAGTGTAATAATAGGAAGGGATAACACCCACAGAATTCTCTTCATATCTGCTTCAGGCATGGTAAAGACGCTTGGATGATCTGTTGAAGAAAAAGTAACTTGTCTTAAACTGTAGCATTAAGTTTAAAGTGTTAGCATACGATCATACAACATGCCTCTACTTGTGAAAATACTGGAAAAAGGTAAAAGAAATTCTTCCTCAAGTTCTAACTGTAGCCTTATTACTACCTACATCAAACTGGACTAAACTCTGAAATTAAACTTACTTTATTACCATGTCACTAGGAGAACTAAGGTAGATTAAAAATGAACTTTTCTATGTAGGTTTACACAAAATGCTTATTGAGAATAAGCATGAACTGCTGTGTTGTTTTTTTTTTTTTTTTAACCTAAGTGAAGAGGAAACTGATGATCTGTAGCCACGTCATAGCTATTCCTTTACCTCTGTTATACATATTTTGGGCTATGAACCTGCCATTGTCATAAGATAACAGTATCCAGTAGAAGATAACATAGCAGTTATTGCTGAAGTCACTCATACTCTATTAAGAACATCTTAAAACCTACTCTTTATTAAAATTGATTTAGACAGGCATGCAGAGTGCCTGCATGAGGCACATAGCGACAACTGTAATAATACTTATACCTTCAGAGATTTCATCAAGCCCATGCAAACTTGTTGAAAGTTGTGAGTAGTTCAGTTCATCCTGAAAAATTCCACTATCTGTTCTTGACTGTTGACGAATTAGAGGTCCACTCTCTTCCCTCCATCCAACTAGCGGCTGCTGCTCAGCATCCTCTTCCATAGCTTTTGCAAAACATGTACAGCAGGGACTGAACTTCTTCATGATGTATTGATTGATTTTAATGTCAAAACACAGTACCAGAATATAACATCCATATATAAATAATAAGGAAGCACTTTCATACCTAGGATAAGAAATGGATTTTACATGATGTGTTATTAAGGAAAAAAAATTCTTTAACTCATTAAAAGGGCTGTGGTAAGGGGAAAGAACTAATTTGTTTGCATAGTAAAAGGAGAACACATGAAAGCATCTATTTGCACTTGCACGGGCAGTATCATGAAAGTTCATGAGCGTCTCCTTAACTCCCCTACTCTGCTGAGTCTTTGTTGTGTGTTGCATAGCTGCATGTGTTCTAGGGGAACTTACTGACTTAACTCTCGTTTTCAAAAATTGAGTCTTCATGCGATGGTTAAAGGGAGGGATAGTATGTGGTGTCTTGAGTCAAACTTCAGAGAGCTAGTGCTGGACCTGTCTCACTTGCTAAGACTACAGGAATTTCAGTGTTGACTGAAGGGAGTTAACATCAGAAGCTTATGATCTGCTTCTGGCAGACAACTGTTTCTCGTAAGAGTGATGCTGTTCAAGGAGAGGCTTGAAATGAGTAAACTAGGAAGACTAAATGCTATGCTAAAAGAGTTCTGATACAAATTGTGAAGTCTGTAGAGAGAAACCTATGCAGATCAGACTATAAATATGCAGGGTTTGAATGTTTCTGTAATAATTTTCACAAGCGTCGTGACTTTCTACATTTTTAAAGCCAGCAGGATGCTCATTTCTGTTAGTGAATGGCAATTCAGGCTACTTGAATTTTGGAGTTGTTTTTTGTTTGTTTGTTTTTAAATAGTCTCACTAGTCTCCAGTCAACATGAAATCAACACTACTTGTGCTCTTACCAGTAAATTCTGTTGTCAGATATCATCACAAGGACCGCCACTACACTAACTGTATACGCCAGACAGTCTCTAAACAGCGGCCAACAGGATAGCCTCGAAACCTGCAGAACACATTCATTTACTTTTTTTTTTAAACTTGTCTGTTATACTTTCACTAAGTGCTGTAAATGCTGCATCAATATGTTGTTTCTATATTGTGTAAAAACTTATGATTCTTAGGAATGACTTAAGTATGATATTTAATAAGTTAGTGTTTTTAAAAACTTTCATAGCAAGTTATCTTAAAACTGATTACATGCTGGTTTTGCTACTAAATAATAAACTTGACAGTTGTCATAGTAAGTCTCTCTTGGCTTTTGTCAGTAAATCAGAAAAGATAATCAATTTGTCCCTGAGCAGCATAACTATCAAAGACGATACATACCACACTAGAAAAGAGCCCACAAGCTGCACAAATACCAAGAAGATTATAGACTGCTGATCCAAGGATGGTGCTAACACCGATATCTCCCTTTGTGACGAAGACTCCTGTAAGGAAAGTCACTCTTTCTGGTTATGTTCCAGTCTGGCATGCAAGGAAAAGAGAATTTTAGATTCTGAGGAGTCAAAACATGTCTCTTACCTAGAAAAGCAGTGACAAGCTCTGGAGCAGAGCTTCCAGCAGCCATAAAAGTTGCTCCAGCAACGTCCTGAGAGAGGCCAAGGCCTGAGGATAGAGTAAAAGAATTGCTAAAAAAAAAATCATATACTTCAGTAGTCTGTAGCCATTATTCACATCAGTCTGTATATGTTAGAAGTTACTATATTTTAATATAAATAGAATTAACTTTGCTTACTTCTATGCAGTTTGCATATATTTATTTGAAATTAGTAAAATAATACATTGAAAACAGCCTTGTTTGTTGGCAGATAGGCTTGGGCTGACTTATTTGTAAATTTATTACAAAAATTAGTTTAATGAAAAAGAACTACAGCTAAGATCATGCCCAAATCTCTTGTATTAAAATAGATGTACTTATTTAGGCTTTAATTCTACTTCATATGGATAACAGTTGCAAGGAGATTTCCTTGGACTATAGTGTGGTATGGCTACCCGATCCCCATCGAGTTTATCCATCTTGCAGGGAAATCCATGCTACTATGTCTTCATGTACCAGACATAAGAGTTAAATTCAGACCAGTGCTGCTTGGATCTTACAGTCCAATATTCACTTTCTATGGACAGTGTAAGAGCCTGTGTCTTGTTTGAATGAAATGAGATTTTTGTTCTGAAGCTATTTCTGAAGCATACCTATCACTTTTTGGATTAAGCTCACAGTGAAGAGCAGTGTGGCTAACTGTGGAAAACCAGTCTGAAAAATGCTTATTTATCATCAATAAAACGATATATCAGCTCCACAGCAATGTTTAAGCTTACAATTCCTGTAAATGTTCTGATCCTGGAGAATGTTTTCCGGTGTTCAAGGATGTGGTTCCCTAGCTTTTGTTTGTTTGCTTGACGGTGGCTAAGGCCATCTTCTTTTCAGTTCAGTGACATTTCAATTCAGTCATATTTCAATATAGCCTGCTGGAGCCGGGCAGTTATTACAGGCCGATTACAATCCACCAAGCTATTGCAACTGTAGAATTTCTTCTCTTCCTGCGTTGTACCTTCAATATGTATACGGTAGCTCATGATGATACTTGTTCAACTTTTTTGGGAGAAATACAGAAACTTTAGTAAGGAAAGTATTTCCCATGTTTTAATACAGGAAGAGTTTGGGTTTCTTAGGCTTTTGTGGTCGGGGGGGGGGGGGGGGGGGAACTTTGTTAGTAACCTAGACATAATACTGCTCACCCCGTTATGTTGTCAGCTTAGTTAATACTGAGGACGTTTTAAGGTTTGTTTTTGCAGGCATAAGGAAAGCATTTGTTAAATAAGTGCTTAACTTGGAATGCAATTAGAGTTTCTTTTTAAATACTGTACAGATATGTTGCATCAGTTTAAATAGTGTATCGGTGAGCCTAAGTCTGCGCGGAGAGGCTGGAGGCCGGCTAGCGCTGCCTGCTCCGGCCCCGCAGCTCGCCCCGGAGAAGGCGCTGCGCGAGCGGTTGGTTGGACGGGAGCATCAGGACATGCACTTACATTCGCTAATGATCTCTAGAGAAGGCAGGAAGTAGTCATCGCATACAATAGACACCGCCAAAAACATGTAAAGTATAATTATGAAATAGATAACGATTCCTCCGTCCTTCCTCTCCTGTGGTGTAAAAAACCCTTCAGGAAACTCCGATGAAGAGGAGGGGACGCAGCTCGTGCTGTTGCCTGAAAAGCGAGAACAGCGGTGTTACGCATCCCAGCTAACACCTTTTTTTATTCTTCAGGCGGTAGGACTTCGGCGGCTTATCGCTCCAAACGGAGGATGGCCTTCAGCGGATTTCTTTTAAATAGACGCATTTTTGATTGAGGGACGAGCCTAGCTGCGGCAGTACCGATAAAGAGGCAGCAAGGGGGAACCTCGCGGATCGGCTGATGCCAGCTGGCCTCAGCCCTGGCGGCGGCTTCAGGGCCAGGGAAGGGGCCGCTCTCATCAGATGGCGAAGCACGCACCGGCACCCCGCTGCCCCCCGCCATCTCCCTCCCTACCTGCGTCTGCGCCGAGGCGCTGGGCCCGCGCGGTGCGCGGCGGCGGCTGCCAGGTCGCCAGCGCCGCCAGCGCCACCAGCAGCAGCGCCCGCCGCCGCCGCCCGCCGCCGCCCGCCTGCATCTCGGCGGCCCCGAGCAGCACTGAGCGGCCGGGGCGGAGGCAGCAGGGGCTTAGGGGCCGGCAGGGTCATGTGAGGGCCGGCCGCGGACCTCCCTCCGCCTCCGGCCCGGGGGCAGCCGGGCCCCGGCCCCCGCCGCAGAGGGGAGCGCGGGGGGGGAGCGGGCCGGGCCGGGCCTCGGCGGCGCCGCCGAAGCCCCCCGGCGCCGCCCCGCGAAGGGGAGGGAGCCCGCGGCCTGCGGGGCCGGAGCCCACGGAGCGGGGCGGAGGGGCGCCGGCGGGGAGCCGCCACGCGTGGGCCCCCTCCGTGGGCTGCGGCCGGCCAAGGCGGGCGCGTGGGGCAGCCGGGGTGGCCGGGAGCCCCGGGGGTTTCGCGCCTCGGGCAGGTGCGGGCAGAGCCTGGTGCCTGCGGAGGCCGGGCGACGTCGAGGGCCTGCGTGGAGGGAGCCGGTGAGGGCACCGCGTTCAGGCCGCGGTAATTACCGCCGCCCTTTTTACGTTTGCGGGGGTTGGGGGGGTACGGTGTTTTGGCCGCCTACGGTGCAAATGCTTGAAGGGGTAACAGATTAGTTTAAGCTTACTCCCCTGTTTTGGCGAAGGCTGTGTCTGTCTGCTGTGAGAACTTCAGAGTTTGCTCCCGCAGAATAAGGGTCTGCCACAACCCCGGCTCGCGGCCGCACGAGCACCGAGCTTCCCCGCCCGAGGCAGAAGAGCTGTTGGCGCTGCTTAGGTACGCTGTTCAGCAAGAGCACCGCGGAGACCAGCCGCACAAGCCTCCGCTTCAGACCCAGTCAACTGAACTTCTGTGTCTGATGCCCTTTCCACCGTGAAGTCATGTGTGTGATTGAGGATTAAATAGTAAAATACAGTCTTTTAGCAAGTTGGCTTTGTAACCTCCCCCTGCCCCCCAACACTGGTTACTGGGAAGGAAACAAAGAGTTACGTTTCCAGTGAATTACTTATAAACTTACCTCCCTAAACATTTCCAATACCGTTATGCAAAGTCACATTTTGAAGTGCCAGTGTTATTACTAATCATTGATCCGGTACAGGGCTAATGATCCCATTTTGTGAGAAAAAAGTGCAAATTGGAGAACATTGTTTTGCTTCGTTGCACCTAATCCCTCTGAACACTTCTTGTTCCCTAAATCCATGTTGCCTAATAAGTGATCTACCTCACTGTAGTATGTAAGAGCTGAGGTAAGGTGAAAAAGTGGATGAATAATTTTCCTCTGTAATAGAATGGATTGAATCAATAAAATATTGTACAGCCACTATTAGAATATGAACACCAGCTCCCATAAAAAATATTCTGGAACAACAGGTTCTGCAGCAATTGCTATTGCCTATTTCTGATCCTCCTGTGACCTAGAATGCTTTTTACTAGAGTAAGAGTAATTTTAAGGGTCAAGATTTTGGGGATGACAGCTAACTTTCAGAGAATGAGTTCTCCGTGCTTTCTGAAAAGCAGACTGAAGCAGAGTTGTGGCAGCTGCTGCTTCTCCTGCTTTAGAGGAGGAAATAAGTAATTCTGCTCTTGAAAGATTTAAGGATTTTCTTCTGAATCTCATTCTCCACCAGCATAAAACAATAGGAATTTCCAGAGTCCTGATTAAATTACTGGCGTCTGTTTCCCTTACGTTGGCCAACAGAAAGCGTTTCATTATGAAGGTAAGACGCTTCCTTGCCGTTGCCTGAATTTCTTCCACAAAGCTTAGGGTTATCATTTGTCCACTCTTAAAGTGCCAGCACGGTTTTCTGATATCTGCTCTTTCATTTCAATTTAGACGTTTTTGATGGCATACTTGTCTTCTACAGGTTTAAATTACATACAAGCCATGCGTTTGGATGAGCATGAGTTCTCTGGAACAGCATAGTGCCTACTATGTAGTTAGGAAAGCTTAGTCATGTGGTTTCAGGATTTGGAGGTTTCACTATGGTCTGTTTTTGCTCTCTGTTCAAGCTCTAATTCCCTTCTGCAGGCACCCCCCTCTCTGTGCATAGCTGAAGCAAAAGCCAGAGTTTTGATTTTAGTGAAGGCTGAAGCCTACTTATTTTGTCAAGAAGTTGTAAGCGTGATCGCTGCGCTCCTGCCTTCCTTGCAAAGGACACCCCGGAGAGAGCAACAAATAGAAAAAAAAGAGAGCTTCCCAGCACGAGGAACCCTGGGATACTTATCTGCGTGCTTGACCCAGTGCAAAAATACTGACAGCCAGACTGTGTTTTGGCCTCAGCATGGCTCCTGGCTGCCTGGTCTGGGCTATTTCAGTCTGCGAGGGTACTCTGCAAAGCGGAGGTGAGTCAACTAGTAGAGCAGATTTATTGTGTGCTGCTGCATTTTTTTTTCGCTGCTGTTAAGATAAAGTCCAAACCCTTAATGGTAAAACAAAAAAGAATAAATTCTTCGGAGCTTGTAAAGGAGAGAGAAGGGCAGCATTTGCTCGTCAGGCTTCTAACGCTAATGTTCTGCCACCAACTAGGACGTGCCACAACCTTCGAGGGCTGTGGAAGCACACACCTCTTAAAGGGTGAGGTAGCATGGGACTGCAGGAGCCATGGCTCCTTTCTCAGTGTCCTCATTCAGGTGTAAACTGGGTATCATACATCTGAAAGACCCCACTCAAGGGAGGACTGAGAATTGTTTTTGTTAGGGCTTAAAGCAAGAGGAGATTGCCTGACTCCGCCTGGGTGCATATAGGAGGCAGAGTGTGAAGGGAAAGCTGATGGGGCAACTGGAAGAGGTAGGAGAAAAAGTGTATTGGGATCAGCTGTGTGCCCTCAGACAGCAGGTGCTTGTTTTCTTGCGGGTGGGGTAGGACTTCAGTACTTCTTTACAAGGCACAGAAACAGGGTTTTGCTGTGAGTTTGGTTAGGGTCTTTCGAGGTGTATTTGCTTTTTTCATAATGTCAGCAGGCAAGATGTGGATGTTGGGGGGAAAAAAGCAGGTGAGTTTATCAGAGTATAAGGCAAATAGGAGTCCTTGCTGGTAGGATCCAGGACAGTACCTTGGCCAGGTTCTAGTGCTCAGATGAAAAAAAGATATGGGGATAGGATACTGAGTCCATGACTAACTCTCAACAGCAAAAGTGATTTTTGTGAGGACTGGGCCCTTACTGGAGTTGGGGGAAAGGAGGTGCAGGTATGTGGATTCAACTGACCAAGCTTCCTAGTTAGATATCTGTAGCGGGTAGGTATAGATGGTAGTATGTAGCTGTGCACTGGGCTCTGATACTACCTGATTTCCTTGAGCTGTCTCTGTACTTGTAATTTTTCTTCTAATTCAAACAGTGGCCTACTGTTTCAGTCTCACATCAGGTCAAGGTTTGGGCACTGACTTTTCCTCTCTTCTCCTTCTCCAGTGCAAGGTCTCCTGTACCTGTCTGTATTGTGGTAGGCTGTTTCAGCTGGCAGAAAGCTAGTGGGTTTGTTTGTTTGTTTTGTTTTTGTTTTTGCTATGGTCTGTGTAAAAACACTCCAGTTTAGGGTTGAATGGGTACTAGAGGTGCGCTGCTCAGTCAGCCCCAGGGCTGGCAGGAATGCAGCTTGCTGTTAATGGTGCCCTAGTGTTATGGCTCCTGTCCCAGTATGTGACCTTGTGCATAGACATGCCTTTCTCATGTGATCCTCTGTGCAAGTGATCCTCCAGATATTAGGCCTTATGACATGTGCTGGGAAGCAAAATAAGTGAAAATGTTTTCTTCCTCAAAAAAGCTATTCTTGTGATAATCTGATATTTTCTCTCTTTGGCAGAAAAGAAGCCAAGGATGAAAAGGGAAATGACTGGTCTACTGTTGCATTGGGAGGCTGTGCTAGGACACAGAAGATTCAGAAGGTTGGTTTCTAAACTCCCTTTCTTCTGTTCATGATACTAGTGTTAGTTACTCTAGCCTCCGTAAGAACATGTAGGTGGAATGGTGGTCCCTAAAAGAGCTGGTTGAATAAATTCTCTCTCCTACCCTGAGGTGCTCGAATATCACCTTAAGGTGATAAGGGATATTTAAGTACCTAGACAGATACTTTACTGTTTTGGAGTTAAAATAAGTCTCCTCCATGTAACTCCATTATTCTTTATTTAAAAGATAAATATGCCATAATTGTCAGCCCAGATATTCCCCTTTGTCAATGTTTCACGGCTCACTTTCTGGGCTTAGATAGATTGATGATAGCTATTTAATATTCTTTCCTCAATAACCAGCGATTTGAAAGTTGCCAACTCTCATGACGGTTGCTGCTTTTCTTAAAGCATCAGCTTCTTGATGTATGTTAGCCACACAAGAATCCTAGCTTTCTTTTTCCTTTCTTTCAAATGAATAGTTTCGGAGAAAGCTTAAAAATGCGTTTATTTCCCTCCGAGCATTAGAACTTCAGATTCACATGACAATTAAAATATTATTCTCAAGCTAGTCTCATGACTTTGAGTAAGAGGTGATGGGGTTAATTCATGGTTTTAGAACAATGAATCGGATCGGATTTCTAACCCTCAGCTCCCTGAGATACACAAGGGGCCAAATGTTCTGCTGTTACTACCTATGAAAATCACGGTAAGACACAAACTGCAGTCTCTGGTGACAACTAGCAAAGCTGTTGAGCTGTGAAGGACTAGCATGTGGTAGGCAACACAAGCCTGCGTGACTCAGATCTCTTCTAGAGCTGATGTGAAGTTAACAACTCTTGGCCTTTGTATTCTGGGCCTGCATGTGAGGTGAATGTTTCTTTATTGACTCTAAGCTGTGAAGTCGTGAGCAGTGTATGTTTTTAGGTGGTTCATAATTAGACTTCAATGCTAATATGTCAGTAAGCTAAATGCAGGAAGCCTCCAGCTTTTCACTTGTGCTGTCTGACTGCCTCCAACTGTGCTTCAGTCACTAAGAGTGAGTGAAGAGGTAACTTACTGGCAGACAGACTGTGGAAGCATGCAGACTACGTAGTCAAGGGTGAGTAGCTGTGGTGAGAAGTCATTTGGGACTACTCTCTTCTCTGGGGACTGCAGTTGTGAAATATTTTTCATGTAAGCTTTGAAATGGAGTACAGTCAATCCCTGCAGTAGCGTGGATTTCACTTACCTTGCAGGCCTCGCTTGTGTTCCTAGCCTGACAATGGCATAGCCTGCCTGACTTAGTTAAGGCTGCCTACAATGTCAAAAAAGCTAGAAACTGCTTGGTATGTTTTTTGCTTGGTTGCTTGTTCTCAAATGAATGCCTTTTGAAAGGAGAATGTAGCACAATCAAGCGGAGAAGATAGAATCGATTCATTTTTGGTGCCTGTGGATTTTTATTTTTCCAGTGATTCAAGAATACAAAATTATGTCTCCTGTTTTCAGGCCCGAAGACCTTTCTCACTTTATCTGCTGTTTCTTTGGTGAAGTTCTGCTGTAGTTATCATGGTCTTGGCTTGCTCACTGATTGGTATGATAATCTGTTAAGGACATCCAAAGAATCTCTCAAACTGAAAATTAGACATGCTCCAGATTGACCTAAATCCTAGGAATGCTTAAGAGGAGCTCCTCCAGTAGTGTCTTTAACGCTCCTCCATGTTAAGTGCTTTCCTTTGGTTAAAAGCCCTCATTAGGACAGTTGGAATGCGTTACAAACGTCGGTGCGTTCGGTATCATGAAATTGAATGGCTGATGCTGGTTGACTGCCTAGATTGATCACATCAGAAAACCTTATCTCAAAGGCTAGATAATCCTATTTATATTGCAGTCCTCTTTCAGCAACACAACTACTACCAGGAAAGCAGGGCTGTTGCTACCAAGTAATGTAACTTATTATAAGAAGCTCTGTAGAGAAGCTTCTATATACAGTTCTTGTTTGATATCTTGAAATCTTGATCTAGTGCCTTTAGACTATTTTAAGACTGTGAAACTCTGAAGGCTGCACTTAGTCTAAAAAGGATAAAATATTTTGGATGCTCTGCAAAGAGAGCCAGAATACTTGAAGCATGCAAGTCAGGTGTTTGGGTACAGGATGGTCAAGAACTGAAGCAAAGCGTTGAGGTTTATGTGGAAGCTGTATGGGTAAAAGTAACAATGCACCACGACCACTTGGGGTGCTCTGTTCCATCCCTGTCACCCCATCAGTATGTGTATATAACAAGTACACCTCCACCTTTTCTGTTGCTGATACACTGGTATGTCAGCAGGGCAGGTAAATATACCACCAAACACGGTGCGGGGGGAGTAGATACTATCAATAAATGAGTCAGCTGTTTCTTTGATACAAGCTTGGGTTTTTTTGCTTGAATATGCAAAGTCTTGTTTCCCTGGACCAAGAACAGGAAACTGCTTCCTTGCTTGCAATTTCTAAGCCTGTCTTTTCTTGCCGGTTCCGTGCACTGAGTTCTGGCCCCTCTCAAGAGGGCTTCCACTTATGTTTTCTGCGTGGTGGTGGTGGTGTTCTGTGGGTTTTTTGTTTTGTTTTTGTTTTGTTTTTTTCCTCTTCCTGTTCACACAGGCACTTTAACAACGCTTGTGCTTGTACTTACGCTGGGGTATATGCTTGTTTTCCCCACTTTCTCGAGTCTATTTTCTGTGGCTTTTTTACTTTAGCTCTGCGCTTGGGCTGTCTTGGGGCTTGGCTTCATCCACTGCCTGCCATCCTTTCAGCACGCTTCCCTTGTACTGTTCTGGAGATCAAGAGCTGTGTCGTGAAGCTGGTCACAGCCTCTGCAGTTTTTGGGAGTCTACTGGGTTTGGTTTTTGTTTTATTTTGTTTTTGTTTTGGATTTTCTGTGCGTGTATGTTGCTGATGAAAGTGTAGCTTCTCTGGCAGCTTCCGGTTGACCTTGAGTTCGTAAACGCTCAGGGATTTACATTTTACATAAATAAAATGGGAACTGTTGTTCTCGTGGTTGTTTCCTGCAAGTTCGGTTACCGCAGCGGGTATCTCTGGAGATGAAACAAACTCTCAGTAAATAAGCGTCTGTGTATCAACAGCATCAGATAGTGTTTTCTTCCGTGCGATAGCTTCTTTTCACGTATTCATATAACTGAACAAGCATTAGAATAATAATTACTGACATGCTAGAGAAGAGACGCACTTAATTCTATTTTATAGGCTGCCAAGTTGTTTCACCGGATAACATTGCGTGTACTAGCATTGTTTACAGTGTACTAGGTGTTGCTGATTTGAGGGAGTTCCTGTGTTTCAGAAATTGATTGGTAAAATACAGTGTGTTGCAGAACTATTACTTGTGTATGTTGGTTTATGTTACTGTGTGTCAGCCTAAAGGAGAGTCCTTGCCTTTTAAAATACCTTCAGATTTTGGTGCAGAATCTGTGATGCTGATCTTCTTTACTTTGACTGTGCGTGTTGTGATATCCTTGTGGAAATTCTCTTTTCCTCCCCTCGCGCAGCCTCAGGGCTGAGGCCAGCAGGGAAAGAAGCCGCTTGGTTGCCTTACGGCTGTGCCTTTCCTTCAGAGGGGCAAGGAGGGGAGTGGGGACGGTTTTCGGAGGAGCCGGAGCAGGGGGCTTCGTGGCAGCCTGGCTAGACAACGCAGCGTAAGCCTGTTGTATCCTCTGCAGTGGAGAGGGAGGGCAACAAATTGAGGAGCAGAAACTTCAGGTAAAATACAGCTGATATGGCTGCGTGCCAGAAAGGTGGTCTAGATAGATAGCTCCGTGAACATGGAGTTTATGAACACTGGCTGAAATTCAGCTGCAGCTTCTTGAAAAAATTTGTTCTCCTGGTTTATATTGTGTGTAGAGTTCATGTAAATTATATCCGGCCTAATGTACAAGTTACACGTGTGTGCAGATGCCTGTCTTTCCTCTGCAAACACTCTGAGCTTTACATGAAGATGAAGGCACAAAATCAGTTCTGTGCCTCTGTCAGGGAGATGACGGAACTATCACTGTTCAAATGGAGCTGTGCGGGCAACTGAAGCATGAAATTCTTGCAAGCTCTGAGAAACGTGGCTCTTTGGAGAGCTCTGGTGCAGTCCCCCACTGCTTCCTCATGAGGTGTCTCATCACCAGACAGGCAGACTGTGTTTTGTCTGAGAACTTCATTTCTCCCTAGCTCACAAACTTCTGGCCAGTTACTACTGATTATTCCTTCCAATAATTCCTTCCAGTGTGGACTTCCATTTCACAGTGGAGCTTTCCAAAGTTACGTAAAACCTTACACATTCCAGAGGAATTTTGTTATTGCTATAAATGCTGGAACATAACATTTTTAATTTTGTAGGGCAGCTTTACAGTTTTTATCAGGCCTTAAAATAATGAAGATATTGATGACTTAATCACAGCACACAATATACAGATAATACCGCATCTTTCAAAAGATGCGTACTGCGGTTACAGATGAACTGATGTGGTAGGGCTGAAACTTTTTTGCCCCTCAGGATAGAACAATTATTATATCCTTATGTCACTAAAACTTGTTTGTCGCATTCTCAGGTATCATAGCCGCTACATAATTTAGGGTCTTCTCATCCGTTTTAAAAGCATCTAGCTTGCGCATCTGTTCCCTGGCCACTGGAAGTATCATTTCTTAGTGATGACTTATCACTAATAAACATAAACAGCAACCACACAGATGAAGTACACGGTATATGCAAGTTAATACTGCTTCCTCTGTGGACTGTTCTCCTTGAAATCAGGTGACTGGAGTGGCAAACAGGTCTTCCGCGGCTGTCCTGTGACAGCTTTACAGGAAGGCTATTTCAGTGCCAGCTGGTTTACTGATAAAATTCTCAGCTTACTTTTTCCTGGGTTGTTTTTAAAGGTTTCTGTTGCCAAGATTTCTCAGAGCTTGATTGAATAAATAGCTGATTCAGCCGACAACGGAATAGACGCTCTGTTGATGGCAACTGGTGAAGCGAGTGGACCTGCTTTAGGAAGCTTGTGCTCCAGTCTCTTGTGTCCACCCTGACCCTCTGCACTGTCAGCTGCACTGAGTGACAAATCATCGTTTTGTCTGTGCTGGAGGAGACAAAGCTTTCTGGCAGGGAAAGAAAAAATCCTGATAACTCACCCCTTCCCCATCCACTGCTGATAGTGGTTCTGCTTACCAAGCAAAGCTAACAAAACTGATCCGGAGCAAGCGGTGAGCTTGCTTTACTCTGTGGCCCGAGTACTTGACAGAGCCAAAGGGCTAGACAGCGGTCAGCCTTATGCAGTAGGTGACCCTCTGTGATGAGGGTGCATGCAGCACAGAAAGCTGTTCCAGCATGTCCTGGGTTAACAGTTTCATCTCAAAATCCCATGTCCCTTTAGATGTTTTTGCAGATGCTTTGTTCACACAAGAACAGATTTAATAGCCCAGATCATAGCTCCGTTCAGTCCAGTTCTGTTTCTGGCAACAGCAACTGTGGATCTCTAACAAAGAGCGTAAGCAGGGGGCAAGCATGTTTGCATATATTACTAGTTTATTCTTTCAGTCTTCAGCTGCAGCCCAGGATTGGTATTTTTGTGTTTAGTAGATGTTTTTTTGATGGATTTTTCTTATGTCAGCTTGTGTATTCACTTCTGAGCACTTGGAAACTCTTTTTATCTGTAGCACCCTGAGGCAGTGAGTTCCACAGACTGGCTACACGTAGCATGAAGCAACAACTTCCTTTGTGGATTTTCAACCTGCCCTCTCATTGCTTTATTTGTTGTCCCTTCTTCTCCCTTTATTACAGTACACATTGAGCAGTTGTTCCCTGCTCTCCTTCTCCGCATCATTCAGCTTCTATCGTATTTCCCCCTCAGCCATCTGTTTTGCAGAGTGCATGTAATTGTATCTTGTGTAGAAGTCATTTCATTCCTTTAGATGTCCTTATTGGCCTTTATACCTTTTCTGAATCCACCATATCCCCTGGGAAAAGGAGCTCAGAATTGAACATGATATTCAAGATGTAGGTACTCCATGGAATTATACAATAGCATAAAGATATCTTCTGTTCTGTTTCTAATAACTCCCAATATTTGATTTGCTTTTTCGGCTGCTGCTATGCATTCAGCTGATGGTTTTCATTGAATTACCTTTTGTAGCTTTACAGTCTCGTTCTTGAGTAAGAATAGCTGGTTTGGAGGTCATTGTAAATGTAGAGCTAGAATTTTCTTTTCTCAAGTACATTGCTGCTGAATTTCATCTGCCACTTTGAGAAATTTTTAGTCAAAGTGACAGATTTTTTCACAATCATTTCCTGTCTGTTTGAGGAGAAGCAGTGGTGACAGCCTCAGCTTTGTGATGTATCTCCATAGTTTCCTCCAACTATGTTTCCATTAGCTGGGATTACATCATATTCAACCAACAGCTGAAGCTCTTTCCAAGACTATGTGGAGCCTCTCACTGTGCTTTTCTGGTGCTTACACCCACTGGAGCCAAGGCAAAATCACTCAGAATCAAGGAGTGGCTTTAGATGGGTACTTGTGTTTTCCTATGAAATTCCAGAGAGACCAAATATAACCCTCTGGTCAATGTGAAGGATGAGACTGTGTCTTCTGTTTAAGTGAAGTGTTGAATGTATACCTCTGTGCTCTCTGGGGTTTTAGCAGCACAGGTCTAAATTCTGCTGATGAATCAAGTGTAGCAGAATATTTGGCAATATGTTGTCCCAAAATTGATCATTTTCTAGGTAGTGGAAAATGCAACTTTTTTGTCATCGTCTTCTCCCTCCCTACTATGCTTATGTTGATTCCCTGGTGGTGCACTGTATTTACTTACATTTTATGAAAATAAGAGTGAAGTGTTTGGACTCTTTTCTTTTCCCTTGAAGTGACCATGAAGTGAATGTGCCTGCTGTAATTCTTCCACTCAGTTAAACAGTTCCTAGATTTAAAGATCCTTCTAGCTAAAGTGAGGGGAAACTGTCCTCACAGCATGTATTGTGTATTAATCAGTTCCTTTCTGAGGTCTATTTAGAGCTGTCTTCTGAAGGACTTCCTTGAATTCTTTCTGGTTTCATCTCTTCCGTGCAGTGAGTTCATGCTTTTGATGAGAGATATTGCACGGTCTTTAACCTTCAAAACAGGACAAACAATTAGAAGAATAGGACTCAAGGCTTTAAAAAGCCCTGCTTGGAATTGTTTTTCTCATATGTTTTCCGATTTAAACATTTCTGTCAAATGTACAGAAGTAATAGAGAAGATGATGCAAATTTAAACAGACTTAAAAGAAAAAAAAAAAGTTCAATTTAATTGTCAGTGAGATGCTGATTGCTAGTTCTGCTTAATGGAATACCTGCTGTTTAAGAGTTTGAATGCGCTATAGGCTCCTATTCTGTTACTTAGCTATAGGTGTTTGCCCTTTAGATTCTTGAAGGTATCTCACTTGCCTTCCAGTTGCTGCCCTGGAATAGGTCCTGCTATATTAGCTAGTCTCACATGAATGCCATACATGCTCTAAGGATCCAGTACCAATCAAGATAACCAAAGTTTAGGCATCGGAATCGAGCACTTATGTTATTGTCAATATTTGAGTTTAATAAATAAGGATAATCTGTTCCCACTTTCCTCCCTCTTCTGATAAGCAAAAGAACATTATGTATAGGACCCTGTTTGCAGCAGAAGACTGTCCCTGTGAATTGCTATAATCTGTTGGAGTCATAAGCCCATTTCTGTGCAAATCAGCTCATTGCTAGGAAGTTGTGCCAGCTCAGACCAAACCACAAAGGGATCATTTAATATTTAAAAACGTTTTGGTGAATTCCTGCATCCCTCTTTACCTATGCTCCTCACCACACAGGTGTCCTATACTGAGAACCAGTCACAAGCCTGATCCAGTAGCTCTGAAGTTCTCTGGCAGTTCCCTCGTAGCGGATGCAGAGCAGCGAGGCTCAAGGAAGAGAAAGAGTAATGTTGTGAACGCACACAAACAAACTATAAACCAGTATTTTTCTGCCCTTGCTTTGACTTCTAGCACAGTTGAAAACTTTTTACTTTGACAAAGTTCTGCATTTGGTAATGTTAGGCGTTCTTCTGATTGAAACAGAAAATAGAAAGGTGCTGTGTCTGTACCCAAACCTGGGCCCAAACGATCTGCGGCTCTTGGCCGATTGAAGCACAAATCCAGGTATGTGGAGATCCAGGTAGAAACACAGTCCTAAAGACCTAACAGTGCGGTATTTGTAATACTGGAGTGCTGTGGAGGAAGGGGAAAAGATTATCGTTGTTATTGCTTGACAGTACTAAAAACTCATGGAAAACACTGTGGGAAGAATTTAAAGAAATGCAAAGAACCCTATTACTAAGGTATTTACTGAAGCGAGTGAAATGGAATAGTTTAAAGCTTTTGTCTGTCCGCTTTCTTGCCCTGGCAGAACAGTAAAGACTGCAAAGTAAATCCATGCATTTAGTATTCATAATGAACAAGCAGGCAAAAAAGGATGTGGTGACCGCTCACCAACTTCTTGTCTTGCATAATTTTGACTTATCTTTGGTTTTAATAAAAACACAGTTACCTCTTACTGTATTTGTCGCACAGGGGATACTTTGGTGTATTTCTATTTGCATAACTCCTTGTGGCAAGAGATCATGCTCTATTCACATGCGCACCTCTTGTTAGTGCTAGTGCTATGGTATAAGTGTATTCGTTGTATCCTGAAACTCAATCCATGCATTTCAGATACATGGTTAAACAGTGTTTCGATTGGGTAGTATATTTAGCAAATTATGTAATCAAATGATTATGTTAGAGTGAATGGTTGACGTCTAGTACACAAATTATGACACTAAACTTACTATGTATGAGCTGGAGCCATAGATGATTTCAGTGACAGATGGAAAACTCCACTGAACCTTTTATTGGCCATATGCCATTTCTGAGTGTTGGCCAACAACAAGATTTGTTGCTAATATATAATGATTTAAACAGTAAAAAGAGCAGCTGCACTTTGATTTTTGGTGCCTTTACTCCAGGTTTTCCTGGAGCTTTTGAGTATCTACTGCCACTTTCTAATGCAAAGCTGTCACTTCTAGTCTATGAGCGTAGACTTTATCTTCCTGGCACTATCTGTGATGAAATTTTATATTTTGATACTTACAACTAAAGCTGTCCTTTGCCTTTTATTGGGTTATTAAGTTGGTAGCATAAAAATCTCTCTGCAACATGGGGCTAGGAATGGCTTGTAAGAAGTTACATCTGTTGCGTAGTACCTGTATTAGGCTGTCAGTAGTTCTTAAATTTTACGGCCTGCCTGAGGACTGGGAGACCAACATTCCTCCAGCTGCTCAGAGAAGACAACTTTCAAAGTGTAGCTCATTGAGAGGAGCTGCATCGTGTTACCAGGGCAGTGTTTGCAACCTTGAGTATGTGAACATAAACTGAAATTGTTATCTATACAGAACATGTCATAGTGCTGTTCCTACCGCTGGCAGCACAGGAAACTTGCTGCCACACAATACTATGACCTTCATCCCTCCTAAAGAGAGTTTCACTGTGTTTGCCAGTGTACTCACTTCAGTATTCACCTGGAGGAAAGCAAGACTGGAATCTGGAAAGCAGACCTGTTCTGGTCCTGGGCCCAGCAGCAAAGAGCACGGTAAGGGAGGTACATGACAAAGAATGTGTGCTTCCAGTAGAGCTTCATATATCTTGGGGAGGGCAAAAAAATCCTCATTTTATAGACGTTGTATTATGCAAGCTTCTACACAAATACAACTGGCCAAACGTTTGACTGTCCTGGGCAGAATCAATCTGTACTGCACTGAGAGGCACTCTGGGCATTTTAAGGACATATTTGACTGATAGTGTTGGTCAGATCACAATCATTACATCACGTTGCTTCTGTGCCAAGGGAGGCATAAAGTGGTCCTTGCATAAAAGCCCTACCTCTATGCTTTTTGCCACCTCCATGGAGGTGGATAAGAAATGGGATGAATGTTGCTCTCCCTTTACTATTCCAGCTGGTATGCAGAGACACACAAGGACCAAACTGGATGCCCATGGTCAGTTTGCTTCCTGACTGATTTTTGTGGAACATGCTCTGGTTTCGACTGGCGTTCGCAGTCTAGTCTTGGAGCAGAGGAGGGCGGTATTTCTAAGTAATGTTAGCTGGCTCTGGCTGAGTCCTGCAGGTTGGACTGACTCTAGGTCTCAAGCCTGGTTGCTAATGCTCCCTTATGATGCTATCTGTAATGCTGATGTGCTTAAGGTGTATCAAAGACTACCTTTCTCATATCCCTAGCTGAAGTGCTATTTGGTGGTCGATCAACTGCTCGAGCAGTTCCCAGTTGGGGGTGAGACAAGTTATTTCTCCATGGAAAGCCTAAAGTATTTGCTTATTCTTTTGCTCAAAAGTAAACAGTGTGCCAAGTAACCCAAGGAAGAGCTTCTGTGAGTCTTGCTACATCTTTGACCTTTCTTTGTGGTGTTTGCATGCCACTTGACTGGCTCTTGCAGGGTGGATTGGCTGCTGACTGCAGCACGCTCTGAAAGTATTAGTGTGTTGGCCCTGCTCATCCTTTCCTTTAACAGGCCAATGTTTTGTTATACTTTTTATTTATTTATCCTTTATCTCTCCCCTTAGCTTTGGAAAAGCAGCCATATAACTTTTCTGGCTGCAGGCAGGCTATTTCTTCACAGCTAATAGCCTGTCTGTTGTAGTTTGAATGTTTGCTGGGATGCTCTTCATCTAAGTCTTCGTTTTTCTTTCCTGCCTGATTCTTCCAATACCCCTCTTTGATCTTACCTGTGGCAAGTTATCTGTCTCAATCAATCAAATGGAGCTATGCAAAATATTCATAAAGTGATACGTTCACCACTTTGTCACATCTCGTGGAGCGTTAGACCTGTGTGAAATCCACATCAGTGACAGAAAACACTGTAATTTTTATTTGTGTTGGAATTGAGAAGTAAAAGATAAATCTAGTTTTGAGAGAGGTTTATAGCCGTCTATATTGCCAGTCTGAAATGGTACCTACTGGGCAATAATTCTCCCAGTAATGCTGATGCCTGTAGAGTATCATCTGTGAGCTGTGTGCTTTTTCCAAATGTCCTGTGTTTAATTTCATCTTCCATAGCTAGTGTCTGACTGCTCATGCACGTGTGTGACACAGGCCAACCACCTTCCTTTTCTGACTACACTTTAATGTATTTTTGATGCCACCTTTGTCTGGTGTCTTGTGATAAGCAAAAGTCAAACTGTCTAATACATACGTAGAATATCTGCCCTGTTTTTTATGCTGCTGTTTTTTGTTGGTGGTCTGTTTTTTTTCCAGGGTTGAGCAAATCTCTTACCCAGGTGTTCTTGGTTAGGTGCAAACTGTTGATCATAGAATCAGCAAGCATGCTTTCTTTGTGTTTTAGTATGATTCCCTAAGTCCTATTAATGTCACTGATTGCTTCATCAGCCCTCTTTATTATGTTTGCTGGTATCAACACATATTGGTCTGAAAACTAGTTAAATGAGGTTGGAAGGTGTTGGTAAGTTGGGGTGAAGACCAGAGGCCTGTGAGATTCAGATCAATTAATTTAAGCAATGTATTTTTGTACCTGTTTAAGTAGTGTCCTTTGCTGGAAGGACGCTGTAAAGGCTACAGCTGTTTTCAAATAACTTATGTCCACACAGATCATCCAAAATTAAGGCCGAGGAAGGGATATTTTAAAAGCTATTGGGGAGATCAGCAAAGGTTATATTTTTCCATCCGTTGTCATGTACTTCCCTTTAATGTTTATAGACAGTTGTGTGTGCAGACAAAAAAGGAGAGAATCCGATAATTGAAAATGATTACGGAAGCAATAAAGTGCTACCGTTTCTCTTTTTCCCAATAAATTTGTTCCTGCTTCGTGTACAAATTTGAAATGATCTTCCCGTCTGACAGGTGTACTGCAGATAGTGTTCAGCCATGGTTAGAAGTGTCTCCTCATGCCATTATTGCATAACAAGACCCCACTGATTTACAAGATCAAGATAAGGGTCCTGGGCACCATCATTGCAGTGTATGAAGCAATTAAAAATATGATGATAGGAATAGAGTGGTGACTCTCAAGATGACACATATTAAAATGAAAGTGCTGTACTAGAAAGCAAGACTTGCTGGTGTCATGTGTTGATTAGTATTTGTTGTATGAAAGGCCCAAGGTTATTGCAATCTTGTCTTTTTTAACCTAGCAAGCTCTCAGCGCGATGGGAAGATCCATGGTTGACTGAGTGCTCTGACCGCAGTTTCTGTTCAGCTGGTATTCATGCAGAATGAGTGTGTTAAGATCTACAGCCTGATCTTGTTGAGCAGTCATGCTAAGAATGTCTTTAAAATCCAGTGGTGGGAATAGAGACTTAAAACAGGTAAAGCAACAGTGTATGGTGAGTATTTTTGTAACTGTACTTACTGCGCTGTGGGTTTCAGAAGAGGGAATGAGTTTGCTATATTGAAGATCTGTAATGCCCTGTTGGGCGAGTTTAGCAAATCCCTCCCATTTCTGTGCCTTGAAAATGGGGACAGTGATGGTGCTCTGTGTAGGGGCAGAAAAATTGTAAGGTCTAAAGATGGGTGTTACTTGAGAAGTCATCTTCTTAACTAGGCTGTACATGACAGACAAAGCTGGAAAAAATGATCAAATGTTCTCTAATAGCTTTGACAGAGAGATGGCATCTGTTGAAGTCCAGGTGGATTTATCAGTGATGTAACCCTAACTCCCTAGAGCTGGCTGCCATCACATGCTCATTCTTTGTTCCTACTGGGGTATTTACAATTGCAGTGTGCAATTCAGATGATAGATAGGCCTATATACTTAGGCATGTGTGCATACACACACACATATTTGATAGAGATAAAATGTACGTAGTACATCAAAAAGATGCTCAGATTCAGGCATTCAAGAACCAAATTTTGGTTTCCTTCTCCAGCACTGAATTTGATATGCTATAATTAAAATACTTCATGAGAGAAAATTTTACCAACCAAGTCCTGGCAACCTTCAGCTCCTAATCTTACAGCTGCCAATGTAGATCCAGATGCTTGGTAGCAGTATCCAACTGCAGATGAATCTCAGGTGCAAACAGAGTGGTTATTAATCAGCAACTATGCTCATGAACACTTGTAGATATGCTTTTTTTGCCTATATAGTACAAAACTTAGACTGTTTAACCACACTGGATTCACACAGGTAGCACAGCTGACTGGTGTGGAATATTGCTATCCTCTCTTGCGTGGAATCTTGCACTGCTTTTATACGTCAGACTCCAACAGCGAGACCATCTACTTTTAACTGAAGTGATAGGTCCTGTGCGTTTGCAGCGCAGAGGGAAGTATACTCTGATGTTGTGTGAAGTTTTGGAGGGACATGATAAAATCTAAAATATTTAAGTCTAGGTCATTATGGATGTAGCAATCTATGCGTGTAAATGATACTTGTTGCCATAATACTCTGAAAGTCAAATAATCACAGCCAGGTGCTCTTAAATTTTTTTTTCCCCCCTCAAGTAATCAGCTTGCATGAATAGGCAGTAAGATTGTGCATGTAAATCAGCTGATGTTTTCCTGAGGTTTCTGTTTACTCCAGGTAGTATATATCTACCATTATGTACCCAAATATGCAGTCAAGTTATCTGAGGAATTTAAGAGTTTCTGGAAAGCAAATATTCAATCACAACTAATGTTCTCCTCCTGCTGGTGACAGTACCTCAGGATATCAAAATGAATGGCAGAAATGAAAGCAAACTAGCATTTATTTGCTCAACAGTGTTGAGCATCATTGTGAAATAAATTAGAGCTAAGTACATGCTTAAGACTTTTCTTTATATTTTTGATTTGTACAATTTTTAGATCCCTTTCCTCTGTTAACCTTGAAAGCACTGGTTATTTGCTAGCATAATATGATTACATGCCTATCTGCAGGGTTTAAGATGGAAATTGAAACCTTGCAATAATTTGGCTAAAAACTACTAGAGCCAGCTGTCAAAATTTCAAGAGAAACCATATTAAGCAAAAGCAAACAGTAGATGTTTAACTGATATCTAAACATAGTCGGCATAGCTACCTGGGTAGGTGGCAGTTTGGCTGACTTAATTTGTTGGCTGCAGATATGAATTATTAGTAAAATGCAGTTTGGTGACAGCTTACACACTGTGGGCCACAGACTCTTCTCAGTTCACATATGCAGCTTGTATTATAGCCAAATTAGATGCATTTATAATTTTCTCTCTCTTTCTGACTTTCTCTCTCTCTCTTTTCCTCTACAATCTGTATGTGTAACTTAGATGAACTAACACCAGGGCATTATTAATTACATGTCCAGGGAGCGCATAGCTTGCTGTCACCTTATGGATTCTTTTAGGTGTAAGTGGGTAAGAACTGATAAAAACTCGTGTCAGAAATAGCAGCAGCGGTACTGTTACGTCAAATAGGGTTGCGTTTTGTTTAAATGGTACATTTCACCTTTAAGGAAAAAACCATTTGGCTCTTGGTGTGGATGTTTAAGTATTGCTAATTCCAGTTAATGCAGTGGAATACATGCCAAAACTTGCCTGATACCCTTTCTGGGTCCTAAAGGTCATTCATTTTTAAGGCAGAAGCGATCAGTAGTACTGGTAAGTAATTCTTCTCCTTTGTTTGCATTTCCTTTCCTTTGTAATATAAATTGTAATAGTTGAATGGCTGTTGGTTTCTTTAAATCTAGCAAAAACATCATATACTCTATAGACTCCTGTTCTGAAAGCATATGCAGACTTGATGAGTTGTGTATCAGAGAATTATTTTGTTCAGTTTCTGTTGTCCACAGAGTGTGTCTTATGTAAATGTTTACATTAGCCGTATGGACAAGTTTCTTTCTTTTGTAGTGGTGAACCAAAGAGCGAAGTGGTACTAGTGCGTTCAGTTATCTAAATAGTAGATGCATATGTTTGAGAAATAGTCTGACTCTGTTACAAGGTCTTACCTAAGTTTAAAAAGCCCTAAACTGACCTGTGGTTGGGGGGACTTGAGCGCCCAGGCAGGGGAAACCAGCTGTAAAGCTTTTGTGCTGTTTTTGCGTTGAAAGCGCTAGCCTGCTTGGCAGTGAGCTAAGTAACAAGCAATGTAAATGGTGGTCTGTTTTCTCTTGCATGTTTGAAATTGTCCCTCTGAAATGCTACATACAGAGCACTACAATTGCACCATCATTTACTTAGAAGCATGTTACAGTGTTCTCTTATTTGGAAACACCAGCTAAATTTACAGTGTTTTATAAACAGTGTTGACTCTTTGGTGAATAACCTCTAATGCTGTATCAATAGAATATTTGGTGAATAGTAATTCTGACCTGGGCGGAAAGACCTGATTACCCAGCAGGTGTTTTTCTGTTCACTCTTTCTCATGAAAGAGAACATGTAGCAGTAAAGCATAAACATTCTTTTTCTGTTGTACATTTCCTTTTAACTTCTTGACACACTATTATTTTAATGTGATGTGGAGAGAACGGCACCAAAGCCTGTTAAATGACTCATTTGTGTCCTCTGAAGTCCATCCAAATTTGAGAGAATGAAAGGGAAAAAAGGAAGGAAGTAGAGATTAACTATCGATGCCTAAGCAATCTAGGGAACTATTTGTACTCACTGCTGGTGTCAGTCTCCAAAATGATCTAAGGTGGCTTTATCCTTCCAAACAGTATGTAATTAGAGGTGATTTCAGACTGGAAATGTGGATTCAGATGTTAACTGTGAGATTACAATTCTGGAGCTGAGGCATGATATGTACCACATTTTCACTTCATTAGTGTGTACGAATATATCTTGTGTCTGGAGCAGTAACCGAGTCCTGACTTTTTCTCTGCCTAGAAAAGTATTAAAAGTATTCAAATCTAGATTTGGTTTGATCTCACTTCTGACTGAAATTGTTACAGGGTATTTTGCTTAGGAATCTTAAAATAAGCCTTTATCCTGCAATGTGATGCAGACAGTCAGTGGTTGTGCTCATGCAAAGCCTTGTAAGGAACTCTCAAGTTACATGTTGCATTGTCCGATCTGTATTTTGGGCATCCCTTAATCACTCTAAGGTGCACTTTCTATTAGGATTTCTTGTATGTATTTCTGATTGACTTTCCTATTTCTAAATTATCCAGCATGAGACATAAATTCGCCTGCCTCTCTTTCTCTCTGTATGACTGACTATCTCTCTCTCTATCAATATATATGTACACACATATATAAAAACTTCAAGAAAAAGGCTTTTATGTGATGGAGATTTCTGAGTATCAAGACTTGTTCTGTTCTTAAAAAGGTTCTTCTACAAACAACCCAGATGATTCTGTATCTTTAGCTTATTTTGGAACTGTTGTCCTCAGTGGTCCTTTTACTGGGTTTCTTTAGATGATAGCCTTCGTCTTGTCTGTGGCTGAAGGTTCAAGAAACATATGTATATATTTTTTGTTACTTCTGGAGTTTCCACTTATGGTCAGTTGAAGTGGGCTGCTTGCATGGTAGGTTGATGCCAACTGTTTCAGTTATTGTTCATGGTGTGCAGCGTTGATAGTAGTTGTGTCTGGCTGTTGTTAGGGTTGAAGCAGAGCCATCTTGCTTAGCTTGGCTTCTCTAATATGGTAGTGATTTTTTGGCTTTTGGTTTTTTTTTTTTTTGAGTTCTCTTGTTCATTTATTTTTTTCCTTTGTCTTATTCCAGAGAGGATCTGTATTGGCCAGATTGCCACTTGCACAGATTTTTCTCAACCTTTACTCGAGTTCTGAGGTGGAAGAGAGCTATATAAACTCAAGTCTTGACACTTGAGAGTTACTGCAGTCTGTTTTCTGGTGATTCTCCCTGATGACTTATGACTTTGCCCTTCAGGAAGGATGTAGGGACTTTCTCTACATTAGCGGTTTATTAAGTAAGATTTCTAGGCAGATGCAAAAAGGTTTTGCTTTTTTATAAACCTCTTCCTAGGAAGTTTGTATTTGTCCCACTAAACCAGCATCTACCCTCTGATAGTACTTAGCCAGGAGACCACTTACTGCCATTTTTATATACAAAGCTCCTTTTTCCACCTGCCTTTCAGCTTCCTTTTTGGCAGTGGATATTGCTCTGGTTGTGACAAGTTAGTCTTAAATTCACAGGCATAGTTACTAGTGGTGAGAAAAGCATTATAAGCATTGATTTAGAGTTTCACTCATTGGCTTGCTTCAAACAGTTATGTACTGAGATAAATTCCTGCTGGATTTATTTGAGTACTGTGCTATCTATTGCTGAGGTGTTGTGTAATTAGCAATAACTAAACAAAGTATATCAGGCTTATGTCAGGCTGTCAGCTACTTTGTGAAAATAGTTCCAGATAGACAAAGGACAAACATTCCAGAAAGCTGTGGAAGACAAAGACGGGAAGTGGTCCAAGTAGCCCCGACTGCAAGCATTTTCCACGTCTGAGAAGGGAACCTTGGAAGATGCTTAAGTCCTCCTGTTATGCAGGCTCACAGGGTACTGCCTTGGACTACATCTCCTGCTCTCATCCAAGCTGCTTCTTGGACCCTAAATTCCCCTGGCTTTGTTTAATACTTATCTTTCTTAGGGTGGCTGGATTCAGTCTTGCTCTGTGGCCTGAGTGCCCACTGCCGAGTCATCAGCCCCACTGCTCTTTGTGCAGGTAAGGCTAACGGCTCTGACTTCTGTGCGCTGAACAGAGGGCCACAGCAGTTTAAGATGGCATTACCCTGCAGGGATCTGCCACTGTCCCTCTGTTAGAGGTTGCCTTCCCTGCAGCAGAGCTGGCGTAATGGAACACCACCTCTCTTTTGCACAGAACAAATGCACTTTTAAATTAAGCTAATCCATGTCAGTGTGTTTCAGGCAAAGGTGTGTGCGCTTTTCGGTGAGCTGTACCGTCAGAAGAGGGTTGGAACAGTAAGGTCCACCTTAAAGCAGCTCCAGCGCTCACCAAATCAGTTGGTGCGTATAACCAGTGTGGCCCTATGACATAGGATCACTGCAATAGCATGGCACTCAGCAGGCCCCACTAGCACAGCTGGGCTACTTTGGATACTTGCAAGGTCCTTTAGCACTTTGGGAACCCAAAGAAAGTATGACTTTGCATTGCAGTCAAATTGCAGTCCTTTTTGCCTGAAATTCAAAGGCTACTTCCTCAAAGAAACGTTGAAATGTGTGACTGACAAAAGCTTGGCTCTGCTGCAGCCTATTGAGTTGGTAGTGATCTCAGCCCCCATCTACTGTGCGTTGTGTGGTCCCTTGGCTTCTCTTACCTGGCAGGATCTGAGATTCACAAGGATCCTGCATTTCTGGACCTTGTGAAAGCAGGATTCTTGCTGGCTTTGATACCTTACTCATTGATTTAAAAAAAAAAAAAAAAAAAAAAAAAAGAGTGGCTCTGGCAGGGAGATTTGAAAAACAGTGGGAAATGCATACATGTGTCTGTGATTAAAACAGACTCTGTGTTCTGGAAGTCCTCCAGCTGACAGGCTAGAATCTGGTTAGTTTAGTAATTCCCCTCCTACAGCCCTGCCCTCCCCCTCCAAACAGCAGTCTACTAACATGGTGCAATAGGCTGAATGCTAAGCTAGTACAACTCAAAATACAGCATCTGAATAAGGGTAGGGTTGTGTAGTATTACTTTTCAAGCCTGGCATCTTTGACAGTGCTTTTAAGAAAGAGAGTTTCATAATTCAAGTCAGTTCTTCAAGGCAAAAGCTGCTTACCCATGGGCTGTGTGTGGTCCACCGGGGTAATTAATCTGGCTAGTTTCCCAGGATAACTTGGAAACGGTCTGTAGGCAAAAGAAGTGGCTCTTTAGCTGGGATAGCCTGCTCCTAGCTATCTCCTTTTTTTCTGGCCTTTCTCCTTGTGTTGTTACTGTACGTGAGCAGTATATCCATTGGTGAAGAGAAGGGGGGAAGGCCAGCCATAGCATGTGGCCTTGCACTTATTAGGTATCTGTGGTGGCTGACAAAACTGGACTGGGTTAGGCAGGAGACTGCTGAAGTTCTTCTGACTATCTGTGAGCACCGTGCCTTGAACCTGCTGTTAACCAAATCCTTACCGCTCTTCCAAAATTGCAGGGATACAAAGGAAATATAACTAGGGGTAAACACACTTTGTCCATCAACAAGAAGTAGGAAATTTATTAGGATGAGTGCCATTGACTTGCACTGAATATGTTTTCTGTAACAACACAAATCTGTTCCTTAGACCTGCAGAATCACCTTCCAGGTGAGGGCAGAATCTCAGCCTGGCCCAGCAGTCTCTTCCCAAGTTTTCTCTGCTGCTGCTTGTAGATTTTCTTAGGTATGGCGGTTTGCAAACTGACAGAAAGTTTTACTTTTTCCTCTTAACCTTCTAGAAGCGTGTTCAGGACGGGGAGGACTATTACTCTTGGGCTTGCAAAAGGTGCTGAGCTACTTGGTTCTCAGGAGCCAGGAAAGTGAGCTGGGCTAGGAGGAATGTAGGTGATGTGGTGGTGTTGCCATACTGGAAGTCCTGGGAAAGTCTCTTTCCTCTTCTCTTCCCTGTTCTTGATGTGATCCATGTTCAGTGTGTTTTCTTCTTGCAGATGAGTGTAGGTTCTTTACTTTGATACTGTGGACACTTCATGCTTCCCCATAAATGGGGTGTTCTGTCCTCTGCAAATTCTGGAAAATAATAAACCCTTGAGTTGGACAAAACAAACTCCAGTAAAGGAATTGTACCTACTGTATCACATAATAGAGAGGGGATTGTCTGGCTAAGGAAGGGGTCCCACTTGATCAGAGATCTGGTCTTCAATTACTAGTTCTGACTGTCATGAAGGTTTCCAAACTCCCACTGTCTTCCTAAATCACCCAAAGCAGAGGATATGGCCAGTTTTTGTGCCCTGAGGAGTGGGTCACAATTCTGTAATGTTGGCTGGCTTAAACAACCCATCTGGATCTTTTTCTTTCACACCTGAATAAGATGTCTGCTTATGGTTTCAGCTGAAGGCACTGGATACCAGAGTCTTAGGGGACAGTTGGCAATCAGCAGCAGCTCTATTCTCTCTAGATGCCTATTGCTGTGCTCCTAGAGTTGCTAGATTCCTCTAGGCAAACTGAGTGGTACGGACTCCTTCCACGGAGAGCAGGAGTGTGCCATGTCCTAAATAAAGCCTTCCTCCCTGTGTCTAAACAAGCCTCCCCCACTTCCCCTGGATGCTCTTTCATCACCTTGCTGGCTGCTAGTTGTGTGCTGTTCAGCTTATGCATATCTAGTCATTTACTCAGAATTAAAGGGTTAAAATTTGTTCGAGTTCCCTTCCCAAGTAAATTAATACCATGTTAGTTTTCACTAAGAGTGTTTGCAGAGGGGCTCTGCTTAACGATTCTATTTTGAAAATAGAACACTAGTTCCGGTTAGTATCCTTCAGCATACGTCGTTCCTCCCTTCTTGTCCCGTGCTCAGGATTTAAATTCTTGCAGTACTGGAAAACCCTGAAATCATGAGCCTTAGCTTGGGATAGCAAAAGCAAGAAAATGGTTTTGCTAACCCCATATTCACCTTCTGATATTGGATAAATTGCATGTCCCCGGACCCATCTGGCACTGCAGGGGAGTAATATCCTTTATGACAAAGACATTTTACTTAAAATTTTCTTCCAGCTCTGTGTACAGCTGCACTGTGACACCTTCTGAACATTCAGACTAGAAACAGGGTTGTTTCCATTTTGCAGTGATCTTCACCTCACATCTGTTGCTCCCTTCTTACTCAAGGCATATGCAAGGTCACATGTGCCATGCTGACTGCACTGCAACTGTTCTTCTGTAATCAAAGAACTCCTCATATGAGCTCATTTGGTCTTGCGCTAAATGCCAGCTCAAAGGGGACAAAGCACAGGACTTGTTCCATCCTAAGAGGAAGCCTTCAGAAGAAAAAGGCTTTTGGTGGGAGCGTTTGAGAACACTATCCTGAGGGGGAATACTTTTTCTCTGTTGATGCCAATCTGACGTGCTTTCGTAGTTGGCAGCAGTTTCTAGAAAGCTGGTATTTGTGAGCTAAAGGGCAGGGACCTTTGTTAAGCAACAGTTTGATAGACTCTCTGCCTCATGTGGTGAAACAGGAAACAGTAACTAGATTGTGCCTATTGTATATCTGATGGGAAAAATGATAATGGTTTGGTCATACAGTATCAGAGGCTGTAGTCCATCTCTAAGTAGAAGATCAGGGCCAAAAATATTAGTTTTGAGGGTCATAGTAAGTTTTTATTCTTCTGAGATACGCCCTTATGTTACAGCATTCTTGAATATTGCATAGTTCCTGGGACAACAAGGTCTCTTTGCCTCTTACTGAGGTGGTTAGAAGCTTCCCTGTCAGAAGGCAGGGCTACACAGCCAGTGATCATATCTGGACTGAACTTCTAGATGAAGGATCTTGTTTTACTTCCTTTCTGCTCGTTTGGATTTATGCAGCTCACATGGTTTCTTCTATCTGGTAACTGACAGCTGTGCTATTTTTCAATGTAGTGTATCATCCTTTCTTTCTGGGGAGTGGTAGGCCTGCCAAAGCTAGTCTGAAACTCTGACAGAAGCATGTTTTTCTGGGATTAAAAAAACATTTTCATTCATAGGAACCAAAATGTCATGCCAAGTTAGGTTGATTTAGCTGGGAAATTGTTTTGGAAGAAAATTGGGGAAAAAAATTCTGATGATGCTATTCCCATTTCACCTTTTGGGAATTGAAAGGTGTGGGGTTTTTTTGTTTTTAATTTGAAAGCAGCTTTTCATTTTAAAGCTTTAATTTTTCTCTCATGTATAGCATATAACTGAAGTGAAAAACGGACATTGTGTTTGAGTTGTAGTAATTTTATGGGAAACTCTCATGAATTTCCATTCAGATTTGGAACAAAGCTGAAGGTTTGAAAGCTCGGAACCTTTTGTGAAACCAAAGCTCTGTTCTTCACACAGCTTTCATGCCTATCCCTGTGGTCCCTTCCACCTAGATCATTGCAGTATACTGCACTGAGGAATACATGTGAAGATCAGCAAAGGGCTTCAGCCTAGTATGAAGTTTCTGGTCCTCTCCATATGAACACCTATATCTTCATTCATGCGATGCTGAAGTTTGGCACTACCGATTAGCAGATATGTGACGCTGTTTCTTGCTGATGACGCTGTCAAAATTATTGGCAGTCATGCTTGGAGTATGACAGAAGTATTTAGTGATTATTTGGAGGATTCGTATGGAACGAAGCTTGAGAAATCCCTAATTGCTACAACGTAGCTCATTCGAGTCATCTGTTAGTGCAGCGCTGCTAGCGCACCGTAGGAGAACTCATGTAAAAGAGAAACTGAAGTTGACTTTGTGCACTATTACAGTCTGCAAAATTTTGTCTTTTGAAGCTTGGATTTAGCTTGTGAAAGTTATTCCATGTGGAATGCAAGTGGAAGTCATTCCAGAACTATTACGAAAGCTACATTGATGGATAACTGTTAATATTTGGATTTCCTTCTTGTTATCAAAAGAAGAAATGTTGCATCTCTTTCTTCATGTGTTTTAACTTCCTCCAAAACTATGAGAGCAAAATACACACAAAATCAGAGGTGATTCTTCATGCCTCCTGTCAAAAATACTTCCCTGAAAAATCAGAATGGGGAGGATGAAGATCCTGGTGCGTTCATTACAAGAAGTTTGCTAGCAGCAAAATATAATGAGGGATTTCCTCCTTCCCGAGGCTGATAGTTCCATGCAATTGCAGATATATATTCTCTGAGGGATTAAAAAAAGACTCTTGAAAGGCCAAGATACCCATTATAATACTATCAGGCTGGAAAGTTGCCATCTACTAGACTAATATGAGTCTGGCCAATTTTTCAAAACACACATTGTAAAAATAAGAATGCTTAGTGCATTATGTTTTCAAGGTGCTTTTCAGCCATTCATGAAATTATCTTCAGATATACAAAAGATGTGCTTAAGCAGAATTTGGGAAGCGTTTAATTCAGAGAATTTTAGTCAATATAGAAGCCAGTAAGTCTCTGATTTTCCAACATTTTTAACTTTCTTCCCTTCTTCCCCTCTGCCACTCTCATTCTTACTTGAGACCTGTAAACACAGAGGGAGATGTCCAGCTGACCCGCTGCTTCAGAGCTGCTGGGAGAAGGTGGCGGAGCAGCGGATGCTGTGGCTGGTAGGACTTTGGCAGGGAGAGAGGGTGCCCTGCAGAAAGAAGCTGTACACTTGTACTGAGTGTTGCCCCTGGGCCTGATCCCTCATCTTGGAGGGGTGAGGATCTGAGGTGGCCTCAGACCCAGGTCAGGTTTAAGACAGGCAGACAGGCCTGCCCCTGCCAGAAGTGCACCGATTTCACTGCTTGCTTTCTTCATCTTCCCCTTTCCCTTCCCCTAGCACTAAGGGGCAAGGAGGGGTGGCAGAGCAGGCAGCCGCTGTGTCGTGGGAGGTCAGCAGTGATGTGGGGGCCATGGAGTCGGGAGGTGCAAGAGTGGAAAAAGCACCAAAGGGGCATGAGGTGGTGCCTTCCTCTCTAGATGCTCCTGCTGCCTTCCACCTTCCCAGCTTGCTTCCTCCCCTGACTCGGCTCTGCGTCTCCTTCAAGAAACAGCCAGCCCTGCTGCTTGTGTTGTTTCAGTGTAATGATTTGTGCTGAGAGCAAAAATCGCTTTTGACTTGCGCTTTGTCCATAGCTGTGTGAGGACGGGAGTGTCCAGCAGGGAGCAGAGCTGTAGGAAATGGATTGACCCAGCAGCACCTTCCATTTCAGCGCAGAGGAGAATGTAAGAGAACTGAACTGTGTCAAACGATGGCTGTTGCAAAACATGTTTTGCTTTAACAATTGTGCTTATTTTGGCATTAATGAATTGGGAGAAACACTACCAGTGTCTTAGAATAGGAAGTTAAATACCTAAAGTAAGGAAAATGATGCTTCAGGTCAGCCTGAGTAAGGGCATTCAAAGCTTTAGCAGAACTTTTAGAGTGGCTTACAGGTTGCTTTTTTCTTTGTATTCTTTTTAGTTTATAAAATGATACAAAGATTAAAGATTATCACAGTCCTTTCTTACAGTTTTAGCCTTTTAGTATAAAAACTTTCCAGATAAATCAGGAGTGCTGCTTTGCCTGAGAAAGTTGATAACATGATTTTTTTTTTTTTTTAAATCAAATTTTCCTTGTCTGTTTAGAATGATAATAAGCATGCAGTATTTCATTCTATTGTAATCATCTGGATGTAACAGGCTAGAAAAACTTCCCTCTGGGAAAATCTAACACTGCTAAATATATTTTCGTTCTATATTAGACCCTTCCTCTCTTTGACGCTTGCCCCTTCTCTCCCGTTCTAAGATTTTTTTTTTTTTTTCATTGAATGGAAAGTAATTTTTTGAGATATTCAATATTTTCATTTCACTAATGTAAAATCATAAATATAGTCTTACTCTATTGGTACAAATGAAAATCAAATCATTGGAACAAAATAACATCAACATTTATTGCTTCAGTACTTGTCAAGGGAATTTAGTCATGGAAATATTCCTGTGAAATATTTAGACTTTTGACAGAACTACATTTCCCACAGAGAACGTAGTTCTGACCTGATTTGACTTTCTAAGACTAGGGCTCGCCAATAATAATTTCTGTTGACGTTGCCTAAAATCTGGGCCAGAGTTTAAAGCAAAAAGTGTTTTTGCATGCTTATGTGTTTCTAAGCAGTGATGGTTTATATAACTTCAGGGGCCTTATCAACAAGAGAGAATAGAGAAACCGAAACAAATCCTTGCTGTTGAGTAAGGTGATACATAGAATGACAACAGCAAAATCACATATTGATAGCATTGGCAAGTATGATTTTTATTAAAGTGTTATAGTAGCTTAAATTCATCTTTTCATGAATCCTGGTAGTTGAAACCAGTATTAGTTTGGCATGCTGAGTGATAAGGAGAAAGAAAATTGATCTGTAATAGCAAAAATAAGCAGTCTTAGATCTTAGCTGGTGGTGGTAGTTTTTATTCCTGGTGTAGGTTACCGATTCCAGTCCACTGATTCTGTAACCTTTTTTTTTATTGTTAGCATATCTTTATGCTGCCTTTTTCTTTTAATTTAAAGACTTACAGCAATATTTTTCACTATCTATAAATGAGCTTTTCTTTCAAATATGCCCTAATGTAAAATGCTGGGAGGGTTAGCTTTAGCTTTTTTCTTTACCTACTGTATACTTTTTCTGACATGTTAGATTAACTTTCAGCCCCAGGCCAATCTGTCAAAGAAACAGGGAATGTCTCCTGCTATGACAGATTTGCCAGAGGCTGAGGTTTGAAACAAGTTGGGTATTGCTTCTTACACAAAAGTAATTTCTCCCTACTGCAGAGAGCTATCACTGAATCAGCTGAACGGAAGCCTCTGACTTGCGTTACTAGGTTCTGATCAGAAAATCTGCAACAGGCATTTTTTTAATAAACTTATATGCCACAAAGGAGCTCTGGCAGTATAACTCTGGGAGAACTTTCAGCAATATAAGGTCAAAATAATTTCCTCAAGGATATCAGGAATCTAATATATATTTAAAAAACTTTCCCTGGTTGACTTTAGTATTGTTATCACGGTGGATGAATATACTGCTGCAAACGTAGACCCATAGGTCAGGCTTCAACGTACAGGCAGGACCTATGCTATCATTCTAGCATCTGTTCTAAGAATAGTCACCTCTGCTCTTTAAACCTGACTCAATTTACCCTGCGAGCTGAAAGAAACTGTTCACTTCACACCCTAGTCGTCCTATCTTCAGGCTGGTGCTGAGGGGAAAGAAGGTGCTGTGCATCCTGAGCTTCCCTTGCCATCCAGCTCCCTCCAGAGGGATATCAATAACCGTGCCCCAAAGCAAATCCAGCCTGTGTCACAAAGCCTGGGATTTCTGCACAAATGGCTGAACAAGGCATCTATTACAGGCATCCCCAAAGAAGCAATCTGAACAGTTGCACAACAGTGACACTGCTGCTGAGCAGCTCGCAGGATGAAACAAAGTCATCATTCGTTCGGTCAGGGCTCCTTTGGCAACGGAGCACTGTTTTCTCTCTTCAGGACTGGCTGGCAGAAGGCTTGTGAATATCAAAGCGAACATGGAGAGAAAAGAGAGGGTTAAGCTGGGAACCCTCAGTGTCTGTTTTGCCTTCCATGATATGAGTGTTCAGTGCCTTGGGCAGCACAGCATGTAGACTGGGAACAGGTACCAGCTGTTTGTGTTAACAGATTTTAGTACCCTTATATGCGAGCCAACCTCCAAGTTAGTTTAAGAAGTAGGTTTTATTGGGCTTGATGAAGGAATTAGCAGGTATCCTTCTTGGGCCTGTATCATAAAAAAGAACTGACTTAGATGCACATAATGGGCCCTTCAGCATTAGAATAGCTGAAACTGTGCCTGTTTCTGGAGATTAATCTAACTCAATACAGCTATATTAGGTTATGCCAACCAAGGTTCTGGCCCAATTAAATTGGAATGATAAACCATGATAATTTTATTCTTTCTCTGGAAATGCATTTCTTTGCCATTTTAACTAGTGATGACAAAGTTCATGAGCTGCTGCTTGCAATTTAAGCGCCACTTTATGAAGTGTAATGTCTATGTAGATTTTGCTTTTAAAAAAATGATCTTTGCAAGTATTGTGAACAGCAAATAGGTGACGAGTATTAATTTATGTTATCGTAGTTCCCAGAAGTTCCAGTTTCCCCTTAGAGTTGCACAAAAGCAAGAGTAGTAGTTCAGAGGGCGGTAAGGAGGTAGGAAGGTGTAGCTCAGAACTGCTTTTTTAATCAACTCCTTGCTGCTAGTTAGCTTCTTCGGGTGCATTCTGAGAAGAAAGCACTGTTCATCTTTTGGGCACGTGGGCTTGCAGGGAGGAAGAAAGCCCAGAAGCTTACCAGTTTAAAAGTTCAAAGAACACAAATAACAGGTTTCACATTATACCTGAAGTCACAGAGAATGAAATTGTCTTGTGGCCCGCTGATCTTATTCTGCTGGCTTCCCACATGGTCCTCTGCAGCATGACTGTGTGCCGTAGAAAAGATGCGGGAAGGAGGATGTCTTTTGGCTTTTCTTTTTGAGATGACCAAAATAAATGCAAAGAAGTAAGCAATAGAATGAGTTCACCCTTGTAGTATTCCCGATAATGTAAAGATATAGTGAATTGCAGGGCCAAAAGTGGGGGAGAAAGAAGTATTTTGAACCAACAGGATGCAGAACTGCTCGATCATCATAGCAAGAGACTTTTTTTGACAGAATCATCTAAGATTGTTTTGTTTTGACAGTGTGCAGGGGTTTAGTGACAATTATATGGGAATATGTTTGTAAAGGAGATGTCATAGCAAATGTGTTAAGTATATTCCCTCAGGTACTGCAGCAGGAGTGCACACTGGAGTGGCTTTGAGGACAGATGACTTTGGGCACAGAAAGCCCCAAAACAGGCTTAGGAGGCACAGGACTTGCCCGTTGCGTTTTTTAAGAGTTATTTTTCAAATCCTCACAAAGAAAACTGAATTTTAAACATGTTAAGGACTACTTAATTTTATTTTAAACCTAAACAATAAGGGAAAAATCTGTAAGCACATAAACAGTGAGGACCTGCTCCAGAATGCCTTGGGAAAGATATTGAAGTTCTAGACTTGAAAGAGCTGGGAGAGTTTTTCATCCAAAGTAACTCTAATATTTGATGCTTGTTGGCATTCCTCCAATTCTGCTTTCGTGTAAGTTATTTCGCAGTAGAGAAAAGTGATCAAATTTCATGGATAATGAGATTAGGGAAGAGCTTTTCCAGCTGCAGACAGCCTACTCTGATCCAGCAGAAAAGTTGCATTGGACCAGAACCCAAAGGAGAAAATGAATAAAACCATTTGGGGTTGCAATTTCACTTGGGAGTTGTAGTGCTACATCAGTTAGTTGCATCCTAGCCACATTATTAGCTTGGAGAAGGGGAAGGGTTTTTTATTAGTTCCCTGGATTGGATTGATGGAGAGTAACGCCCTGCCCCCATTTCATTCACTTAGGACCACAAAGCAGTATTAGACGTTGTCCCACATCTGAATCCTACAATTCCAGAGTTATTTGCTCTGTGGACATGGGATGGGAGGTTACAGGTGCTATTTTTTTTTTTTTTTTCTTGCTGGGGTGGTGGAGGTGTTGGAAATAAGTGATTAAATGCTTTAGTTTGAATCTTACTCAATGCTACATGCTCCAAAGGGAATGGGCTACCAAGGAGGAAGAAAAGGGACACCCAAGGGGAAGTGCTTATCATTATTTTCTGAAAGTAGGTGTAAAAAAAGCACTTTTAGAACCTAATGCAGTAGATTATGTAGAGAAGTGCAGCGTGAGCCAGGATGGATCAGGAGGTCCTTCTGGATGTTTTAGATTAAAAAATTGAGCCAAACAGTAGGATGTTGACGGAGAGGAAAGTGAGTTGTCTGTCCTGACAGAGACTGTAGAGGGCAGGCAAGGCTGGGTGGTCTGGGTGCTGTGAAGGCTTGAAGATGGAAGAATAATTTTTTTTTTTTTTTTTTTTTAAACAGACTGGGAAGGTCAAAAGAGTGGAATGTATTGAGCAAGGTGCAAAAAATGCACCTTGAGCATATGATGAGGCAAAAACAGCAGAGAGGCAGCAGCAGCAGAGAATGAAGGAAAACTTTGCTTTGATTATTTTTGCTCCCTTTCCTTAAGCTGGAACACAGAAGAGAGAGTTCCTCAGCTGCCTGGAAGGGGCTAAGAAAGTATGAACTAGTCAGAGGCATGGTCTGGACCCCTGAACAGAAGAGTGTAAAGGAAAGGTGTGCAGAGGGGAAAGGCTCTATTGCAGGATTCTTTGAGTGATTCTTCTTGCTGAAAACGGAGCAAAACAGAATGGTTAACATGGGCCTTCTACAAGGAAGACGTGCGGAATAGTAACTCGCTGTAAAATGAATTGGCTGCAAATGGCAAGGCAGAGGAGAGGTTGAACCCTGCGCCCTAATGTACAAGTTGAGAGAAGTGCCTCTAAAGAGCCAGGTCTCGGCTTGCAATTCAGAGGGCCTCGACACAAAGCACCTTTTTGCTGCTTGCTGGCTAGTCTATACCAGGCTGATTTCCAGGGTCCAAGTGTGTGGAATAGACATTTAAAGGACTGTTGTGGCAGTGAGGGACTACCAAAAGAAAGTCTTTCTTTCTTTGCCCAAACTGTTCCGTTGGCTGTAGGAGAGCTGGCTAAAGAATCTTTGGGGCACCTTTGTCTCAATGTGGTATGGAAGCACCTTAATGCAGCTAAAATTTTAGTCCGCTGCCGGTGTGTCTGTGCCTGCAGTTGGAGCTGAGCGGTAGATGCTACCCAGGTAGTTATACTGTATGTCATAGATTCTTACTATTTAAAAAACCAAAAACAAAACAAAACCCAAAAAACCTAGAGAGTTAGGAGAAGTAATAAGAACAAAGCTACTGGGATTAAATGTGCAGAGAAAGTCCTTGAGGCAAAATGCATACTGTGAAAATGTCTGCAGCCCTGCAGAACTGCAAACTTGATAGCTCTCACTACCTCGTTGGGTTGCCCCGCTTCTCTGCAGTACTAATAACTGGGTGCAGCAAAGCTCTCATAGTTACCCTTAGTTATACTGCAGTACCTTGGCAGTAAGAACAGGAGAGATACTGCTACCCATTGATAGGGTGAATCTACCCCCTTCCTTCTGCTGCAGATTACCTGCAAATGGCATAGTAACTTTCTTATAGACTCCGTCTCCATCAGAATGGATCAACAGATAGGTTATGCTGACTTGATTTAGCTTAAACTCTTTGTGGTGACTTCTGCTTTACAAATAATGAATTGCTGGTGGCAAATCCTGACTGGTTTTGATTGAGCAGGGCACCTCACGTCTGCTTGTGGACTGGAAGGCTCCTTACACACCTGTGAACGTTCAGTGGGGCTGCACCAATGTATGTGCAGATTCCTGTGCACAGCAGTATTTCCATCACAATTTTCTTTTCCCGAGCGTCCCTAGCACCACAGCCTTGACTTTTCAAACAGATTGAGTGCAAATGATTGTGAAAGCCCAAAAAAGGAATGTTCATGGCAGGGGGTTTGTGCTTGTTTTACCCACGTTTCTTACTGCCATGCTATGGGGCGTTGTAAGACTAAATTACACTTTTGAAAAATAAATGAATGAAGTAAATGATGTGCCGTGATATCCTTGACTGGTTTTTTTAATAGCATTTGTTTGCTTACTTGCTAATTTGCAAGGTCTGGTAATTTGCAATCGGCCTCCCAGTCATTAGTGTGAATTAGTGAGGTTCTATTATATCAGAGAGACAAGCAAGTCAATAAGAAAAAGGGAAACCTCCCACATTAGTGAAGCTATAGGGAAATGGCTTGAATGACTTTCCACTGTTTAGAGTTGTCTCACAAGTTAAACTGTTTCATACCAGTTTAGTTCTTAGTTTATTTCCTTGCATGTAAATAACTGTCCAAAAAAGAATAGCCTCTCCTAGTCTTCAGTGAAGGTGATCGCTTGTTATTGTTTATTTGAATACCTCCGTTGTGGGCCTTTTATCATTTTTATGATGTTATAAGAACTATGTCATCAATGTAGCATCTGCACAATGTTTGCTGAGAATTAAGCTGGTTTAGAGCATTATATTTCAGATCTGTCATAGAGGTTTCAGTGGCGATGTTCTTTCATTTTAGCAGAATTATTGTGAGGTTTTTATGTTTGTTTGTTTGTTTTGGAGAGGGAAGAGATGGGGGAATGTTGTCTTGACAAAGTTCTAAAGCATCCAGTTTGATAGTCAGTCATGTTATTCTCTGACCAAGCCCATGTGGCTTTTCAAAAACATCAGTGGCCAGTACTTCACATGACCGCGTGATCAAGCCATTCCTGCCTGACGCTTTGCATGAAAGGATGATCTTTCAGTCATAAACATAGCGCTGGGAGTTGTCAGCGAAATATCTTCCAGTCCTTCCCTGTTTTTCTTGAGATCCTGGAAAAGTCATTTGTCCTCACCTATTCTGTTGTTGTGACCTTAAAAGGAAAGTGTTGTTAAAGGGCAAGATATTAAGCAGTCGTTCTCTATAATATCTGGCTTAAGATCTTCAGAGTTTCAATCCATGAACACTTACTAAATAAACTGACTTCTTACATATTTGGGTATGCTTCTCAGCCACTGGAAGTTGAGAGAATACTTGCTACTTGCTTGTTCTCTTAGAAACAAGAGTAATTTATGGGGTAATTCTCTGGACTCTGTTTATTCTGTATGAAAAGAGGGAGAAGGAACAGAATAATTGCAGCCAATAAGCAGAACTGGAACGTTAGACTTGTCTTGGACTTACTGATGCCAATGCAACTGCATTTGTGCAATTTTTTTTTTGCTCTTCAGAACTCTCTAATTGCAGGTTGTGCTTCTGAGACTAGTGACAGACAAGGTTATTTAGTGTTTGGAGGTAATTTCCCCTTTCCATCTGCCATTTGATCTTCTGTTCTTATAGATGCCAAATAAATATTTCTTCCTCGTTTTTTAGCTTCCTTTATTCTGTAATATGTTGATGTATAGTTTCATTTTTTTAAATTCCTAGTATGACATAAAGCAGCTCAAATACAGAATACATTGTATTCAGGAGCAGCCTTATTTTCTTTTATTGCTCAGCTGACTAAGAAAGAAGACTTCAAAGTGAATTTCTCCAGAGATGCACAAAGATTAGCTGGAGATGTAGGTTCTTTCCCCTTCCCTCTAAGGTGTGGACTTCGTGTGTGTGTGTGTGGTTTGTTTTTTTTTTTTTTTTTTCCTCTCCTGTAAGTGCTTATGGACTGTTTAAGGTAGTAAGTGCTTATGGACTGTTTAAGGTACCCCTTTCCTTGTGGTTCACTGACGGAACTAGACTGGGCTACACTGATATGGGTCCTTTTGTGCTGTTTTAAAACTGTGAACCCCTGGGAATGGAATGGGATATGTTGTAATATGCTGCTATGATTGCACCAGAAAATGTTTTGGTTTTAGCGAAAGATATCGGATATGCTTAGCTGTGAGATTTTTCTCCATTTCTGAATGAGGTAGACAGTTTAATTGCTGCCGTATGGCTTAGCCTCTCTTTGTCTTAGCTTTATTGTAAAGCCTGCATTATCACAGGCTCTAAGTGATGCACGTTTATTAATGGATTTTTTTCACATTTGTTTGTGAGACCATTATAAAGACGGAAAACTGGAGCACCTGACTCGTCAAGGGCCACGTTCAGATCACTTACTAGCTGTGCCTAGTTTAGGTATGCCAAATTACTACTGAATTTCAGTTCAGGAGAGCAGTTAGTGATTGAAACACATACCTTCTAGGCTGCCAGCCCTAAGTTCTCCACGAGTAAGTAACAAACTGGGGAGCCAAGGTCTGGTGATCCCGAGTAGAGGGTTACTTTAACTGTTCAAAGCTTTCTCTTGTGACACTTGGGTGAGGCACCATCAGTACATCATCTGGACAGTAACTGGACCTCTGTCATCTTTTCTGTGATGGAGCAGGGGCTTGGCCTGAGAAGGCGCTGCCAGTGCCTGTTAGAACATCTGTCTTGTCTTGTAAAGAACCTTCGTGTCTAGCTTCGTTTTGTAATATCAAACAGGAGAACAGCGTTGTCTGGTTACATTACCCTAACAGAGTGCGGAGTGTTTATCCTGCCACAGTGGCATGCATATATTATGTTTTGGCTTTCCGTGTCATGACTGAAACTTTGTGTTGAGGCTTTTCTCTGAGGGTCCCTGAGACTGCAGACTGCCCTGTTAGGGTGCCAAAGAATCATAAATATATATGTTTATTACAGAAAAAGTCACCGTGGCCTGTCCTAGTCAAAGGAGGTGTTTCTCAAGAGCTTGCCAGAAATGATCAAGCTTTCACTGTGCTATGGAGGAAATTGGACTGGGTTACAGCGAAGCTTTTGGTTCCTCCCTGCAAAAGGCAGTCGAGGCAGCCCAAGGCATTGGTGAACAGGAATACTCAGTCAGCACAGATATCTGAATTCAGCCGTTCTTCGTGGCCATCATGGAGAAGATGAGTGCAAATTCCCTTGCAAAATGGTAGTCTGACAAATAGAATGAGGCATGCGGAACTGCTGGACTGCTCATTGCCATTGCAGCGTGTCTTTGGGGAATCATCTTTTGTGTGCTTTCTTATGTTTGTTTTTGGTGAGGAAAAACTGTTGTCAGATTCAATCAGCCCTTAGCCTAACTAAATTGGACAAGAAAATGCATGCTCAGAAATCATGTGTTTGGGAAATTAGATTATTGTTCCACTCCTGTTTCTAGATGTTATACCAGTTCCTGCTGCACCACTTTAATAGAGCTACGCCGGTATTTACCTGTCTGTATATTTTGTCTGTTTTATGCTTCTCCTTGTGTGATTTCCCTATAAACTTTCCAAATCTGCATTTTGTTTCTCTGGTCCACTAGCCTACTCTCATCTTTCTTGATCCTTTAAAAAAAAAAATGTAGAACCTATTTTGTGAAAATGTAATCCTCTTCAGCCTGTATATGTCCCGTCTATTCTCCTAATAGTCCTGGTATCTCACAGGCTAGTCACTTTCTTGGACTGGCTTTCTAGGCAACGCTTCTGCTGCTGTTTACTGGGTCTGAGTGCATTGCTGCTTCAATGGAAGAGCAGCCAGACTTGATGTCTTCTCTCTGGTCAGAACAAAGATTGACATTTGAAATATTGTTATTCTGTATCACTGACCTAAAAAGATCAGAGGGAAAGCCATCACTGGTGAACTAGCATGAAACTTCTGGGCAGTATATGGGCTAACCTTTGGTATCTCCTTAGTTTTAGTCTGATTTGCCAAGCAATTTAGGTGGGTCATTTGGCTAATGTCTGAGGCATGGTTGTTTGGTGCAGGGCGAATCAGGGGAGTATATATTTTCCTGTTCTGTGACTTGAGAAGATAATTTTAACTCTACGTTGTTCCTGGTAGTTTCAGTGATATTTTAACTTTTCAAAAAGCTATTTTGAGTATTGCAGCCCTTCAATACTGACTCATGTGATATGTTATACCAGTCATGTCACCTGTACCCACTGAATTTATTGTGCTTCTAAGATGTATCTAAAAGTAGCCTTGCTCTCGAGAGTGTTGCGAGTCCTAGTTAATGGTTGCAGAATACTTCCAGGTCGTGATTCTCAAAGTGGCAGCGTTAATCCCTCCTGACCAGAACATCTGTGAACCTTAACTCACTGAACCACATTAGAAAGATTAGAGAAGATTCTTCATTTGTTCAGAGTTTTGCTTCCCGGTCAAGGACAGTTTAACATTCATATTAGCATATTTTAGGCAATGGGATAGCTTGGTGTCTGAGGTCATAAGTTTTTTAAAGTAGCTATACCGCATTGCATTTCCTTCTGATCTGCACCTAAGACTTAATTTACTTTTATATGTTGCTGGCAGAGGGCCAGCAACATATATCGTGAGAAATGGTTGTTGAATTAGGTTTGCTTTTTTTTCCCCCCCAGCTCTGAAGAGATGTGCGTTATCAAAGCAGGTGTTGGTTCAGAATAAGAGAGGAGATGGTTCTGTAGGGAATACGCTTGGCAAAGCAATGTCATAAATAGGTCTTGTGTCAGTGTTTGGTGTAATGTCTTGATACGTGTCATCATGAATTATATATTATTTCAGATTTATCACTTCTTCTACCGATAAGGGACATTGCTTCTTTGAGTGAGTTTTCTTCGTGGCTTAAAAGATTTACTGATATGTTGAAATTCCCTGTACTGGAGATTCAGATGAACTTTGGAAACTTGTGATAAGAACTATAAATCTGCTATAAACTAGGAACCTATTTTTCAAGGTGTGTATTTATTGACAGAGTTTGTACTAGTTTATTCTTCTGCTTCTTGTTTGTGTGCATCAGAAGAGGTTCTCTTTTCAACAGCATGAACCAATTATAAAAACCATATTGTGGATTGTACAGTATATAGGTAAATTATCAACAAAGAGGTAGTCTTTATCAGAGCATCCCTAAGTGTTATCTCATAGGGATGAGTGGGAAATGGGTATCCTCCCGTAAATATCTCGAGTGCTGCTTTCAGGTTTTGTTCTTCTGAAATGTTATGCCTGGGGTGTTGTTTTTGAATAAATATCTAGACCTGAGTCTTTATTTTGGCGCTTTAAGGTAATGCTATTAAAAATTGTGGGCTAGACAGGTTCATTTAAATGAAGATCTTTATGGGGAGTTGTCTTCAGTTAGTTAGGTTTGAAAATAAGTTCACTTAGTAGATGGCATAAGAGCAGAGAAGCCACTGTTTAAGTTTCGCCAAAAGACCCCAACCCTGCCTCTTAGATGGAGGGAGATATAGAATATTCTTGATCTAATCTACCAAGATAATTGCATGGAAGAACACTTGGGATGGTGTAAGATCATGTGGCTTGCTGCTGGGTCCCAAATAGTAAAATTGTACCCAGAGAGGTACACATACAAACAAGATCCTGAACTCCAGATCTTTAGCAGGTACATGCCAGAATGTTATGAAAGTTGTATAGAATGATTCTTCTTTGCTAGCCTTGGTAGATTTATTTTTATCAGTATAAAGCTACTGATAATGACATACCTGAACTTGATTTTCGTAGTCTTCAACTTTTCAAAAATTGTTAATATGCTGTGGAAATTAATGAGTGAAGATTATCACTTTTTTCTTTGTTGATGCTAGCTGAGTTGCAGTTTCCCCCCCCTCTCTTTCCATGTTCTTTTATTTTGTAAAATATTGACACACACGTTCATATTGAAGTTTTGTAATGGAATTTCACAATTAGCAGCTCAGATGCAGAACCCACTTTTTGTTCATGTCTGTTTTTGTCCCGCTTTATCGGTCAGCTGAGTCAAAGAGAAGGCTCAGATGGCTTCCCCTGGTGATCTTTTAGACCCAACTGGAGACTTCTCACAGTCTTTTTCCTGCCCTTTACCCAAGGGTAGATTAGGGACTGATTTACTGCATTTTACTGGTGTAACTGTGTCAAGTGAATAATACAGTTTCTCATTCACCACTGCAGAGGTGCTATGTATTGACTTGTTGTGTTAGTTCTGGCCACTGCAAAATGTGGAGTGGTAGTGTTTTAACTTTGCTTGTATTGCCAAAATGAAAGATCTTTTAGATGATATAAGCCCCAAGACAGCATTAAAGCAATAAGTCTCCTTCTTTGCGCTGCCGCATCTTGCCCAAGCGCTCAATCATTTATCACGTGACGTGGGCATTATGGACAAACTTATTGAAGCCCGGAGTCACAATGCAAAATGTGCATAGAGAACAGAGAGATCCATCATTACACTTGAGAAAAGAAAATTCAGAAAAATCACCTTTGGTCAAGTTGTATGGTGGTGAGGACTGAGACATTGCATGTGGGTGGCAAGGATGGCTCAAATTTAATGACTGATAATATGAAGAAGAAAAAAAAAAACAGGGATACATTTTTCATCCAGAGCTTAATACCCAAAGCTTGATTCAGATTCTGGGAATTAATCTATGTGACTTCTAAGGCCAAACAGAATTTAGAAATGTTGAAACAATCTAAATCAAGATAGCATTGATTCCTGTGCTTTCCAATTCTTAAAGACCTGACTCTTCAGCAACAGCAGATTCCCTGACATCTGTGCAAACTGGCCAGGGAACGCACCCAGGAATTCAAGGCTACTGCTGTTTAGGTGGGGTGCTGTCTGCCGTAGTGCATCTCTACAGATTTCGGAGCAGACCTGGCTCCTGTCTAGTGAGTTCAGCATGCAGGCAGAGGAGCTGTCTCACATGTGCATCTCCCTGCGGATGTTAATGCTGTTAATGCCATGTGTTTTGTGTGCATTGCTGTGGGCTGCTGGAGCGCTTGTGCAATCTGAGGGTGCCTCTGTATGTATAGCTGATGCAACCCTAGAAGCCTCTTTACCACTGTAAATTTTAAGATTGGCTTGGGTTTACTTCTCAAAATGACTTCACAAAGTTATCTATCTGCTGAGATTTCCAAACTGTACTTCTAAAGTTTGGATGAAATTTTGGACTCAAGATCGATCTTGGGCAGTCAAGATTAAGCATCCAGTTTGCAACTCAGTTGGGGATGAATAGTAAGCTCTTAGTGCCAGGACATCACTACATGGAAATATGCTGATGCCATCTGTTAGCACAATAACAATGCTTAGGTGGTCCTGTGGTATGAAATGGGAGTAAATGATGGACAGAATAAAAAAGACTTGATATTTTAGTGTCTCTCACTGAACTTAAAAAGCTAGAAGGGTTAAGCTCTTGAGAGCTTTAGATCACACATTGACTGGCTACTGGGATCAGGAGGCATTGATTTTTGGCTACAGTAGGTGCTGCAAGAAGAAAACAAGGATGCTTTCCTTCTACTATTGGATGTAAATGATGAAAGCTCTCAGTGATGTACAGCAATAAGTTGGGCCAGGAATTAATTCTTATGTCTGTTTGAACATAGACCTTGTGTGAAAATGGGAGGAAAAGGAAGTCTCTTTTGGGGGGAATTGGGGAGGGTTTGTGTTTTGGGGTTTTTTGGTTTCTTTGCTGCAGATCTAATCTTAAGAGAATTTACAGGGATGTCTTAGAGATGGTCTTCTCCTGGGCATCCCAGTTTAAACTGAGAATGAGGTGAAGCCATTTTTATACTTTTTGACCGTAATTCTGCTAGGAGATTCATGCAGACACAGTGGTCTGTCTGCATAGAGCTGCTTGCAGTGTCAGGACGTACTTTTTTTTCATTTTGTCTTCCATAATTGGAAATAAATCCTCTAGATTGAAAAAAGAATGTATTGCTTGTTGCATATGGGAGGAAATGTGACCAATGTAATGGCGTTGTATTTTTGTATTTGCTGAGATGAATTGATTCACTTTCTTGCATGCCATTTGCAGAACTACTTTCCAGCTCTGCTCAGCTGGACAAGATGAGGAGAATGGCATCGAAGTAGGAGTTTTCTTACCCAGATCTTTCAGCTGTTTTCAGCATTGTTGATGTGCAAGCTGCTGTTGTTTTGTTCTGACACAGTGTAGGTGAGTTTAAATTAAGAAAATTATCACTGAATTTTTAAAGGCAGAATTTGTTATCCTAAATTTTAGTATGTACTTCTGCGCATCAAGCCTGATTCTTCTTTACTTTATGCCAATATAACTGGCAGCTTTGCTCGATCTAGGGTTGAGTGACCAGTAACAAGTGTGAAGAGAATCAGCAAAGTGTCTATTTTTTTCTTTCCTACAGTGCATATATTCAGTTAGCTAATGTATTGATAGCAATGATGAATTTGTCTAGATCCTGATAAATGCAATGAGACACAGAATGGGAATGAGTATTTAAAAAAAAAATAATACAACTGCTGCAGGCTTACTCTCTTTGCCTGGCAAAGTGCAATTTGCATGTGCAACCCACTGGCGTGAATGTGTCTCAGGTAGTGTTTTGTGCCTATTACAGGAGGTGTGAATTATTACAGCCACTAGAAACAAAGCATTAGTGCTTTATTTAAGTTGGTGCATAACATACTTTTAGCCGTGGAGGTCCCCAGTGTGTTGCAAGTGAGTGGCAGTTGTCTGTTGGTGTCAGATGTTTTTATAAGCCTTTACAGGACAGGGTATGCTTCCTCAGAGGAGTACGCTGAAGTGTGGGGACAAGAAATGTATTAATTTTATACAGTGTGACTTCAGCGGTTGCAGTAGAAATCATGCACAAAAGGGGAGCATGTTGCAAACTGATGCATGACTGATGTCCTGGCATCTGTGCAGACTGTCTCAGGAATGCACCCAAGGGAAGCAGCTCTAAGCCTCAACAGGATTCAGGGTAGAGCTGGCTCCTGTTTGCCCAGCTCAGCAGGCAGGCAGAGGAGCTGTCTCTCATATATATCTCCCAACAGACACGCTGTTACTGCTGTTTCCATTAGTGCACTTGTGAAGTCCAGGGTCTCTCTGTGGGTAGATCCAATTCAGCCCTAGGAGTTTCTTTGCCTCCGTAAAAAGTAAGGTTGGGTGGGGTTTGCTTGCTTCTCAGAAAGAAAACTCTGATTCAAGGGCACAAGATGTGGCAGCTGTGGCAGAATGAGCTCCCATGTCTGTCCTAGCTGAGTCACTATTTACGCAGTACAGAGCAATGTGGCTGCATGAGTTTAAAACAGGGATGTGGGAAGGAGGTGCCCCCTGCATTTGTAGATTACTTGTTTTATTTTCTTTCACTGCTGTGATGGTCACTAGAGGTATGCAAAATATCAATCAGACAGAACCCACAACAGTTAGGGAAGTTCAGCTCTCAGCTACGTTCGTGAGACCTCCTAACGTTTTATGGGAATAAAGTTCAGCAAATGTTGTAGGTTTGCTGTGTTCCTAGTCAAAAAGCTGTGGAGGTTGGCATGCTGATGGGAGCATTACTGAATAAAAATGATACAGTATTTACACTCTGAACTGTGTTTTAACAGTCAACTGCACTCTTCAGGAGAAGAAGCTCTTATAAAAGGAGATTTTTTTTTTTCTTAAAACTTACTATTTTGCAGGGTTTTTTTGCTTGTTTGTTTTTATATTTATCACTACTATTGCATGACTATGGGAACATCAACTTATAAGCTGGACCCAAGAGATGAGACTTTCCATATTTCATTCAGAGCTCTGCTTCCCAAGTAACTGTAAAACAAAGCCCTTGCAAATTTGTTCACTGAGTATGGCAACTGCATGCCAAGCTCTGATTCCTTGAGAACTACAGTAATGGACAGCTTTCTTCTTCTACTGTGCCAAATTTTTTGGATCACTTCAGCCTCTTCTAAAAACTTTTCTCAGTTTAGCCTTTCTTGGGCTCCTGTTGTAAAGAGCACATACTTTGTAAGTGTTCGTATAAAGTCTCCGTGGAACGAAGAATAAACACGCTAAGCTGCAAATTCAAATTTACACAACTTTCAAGCCAAAGCACAACCAGGTGAAGTATTTTGAGCTCTCTGAATGCTGACATGATGGAACATTAGATCATGTTCACAGATTTATTTACAAAGGTAACTTAATCTCTGCATCACTGGAATAGAAGTGCTATACTTTGAGGATTGAAAGAGGTCTTGTACTTCCTGGAGTGGATTCTTACACTCTTAAAAACTACAAAACAAGGACTTTATTTTCTTCTGTTTAGAAGATCCTGTTTTATGCACAGATATTGTTCTCTGAACAACAGGAATAATGAAAGAGCATTAAGAAAGAGGATGAAATTTCATTGTTGTAAATACCATATAATTATGGATTTCTGGCTTTTCTTGATGTACTTTTTTGCATTTAGTGGGGACCCAGGAGTCATGGTTTAGTGCCTTCATGATGCTCATACCTGTAGGTGGCAGCATCTTCCTGCTCTATGTACAGTGGCTGACCAATTTCCGGGTCTGCAATGTGATTAGGAAACTGAAAATTGAAAGCAAGATCTTCCCACCCCTTTTTAAGATTAATGCTCTCTTTTGCTATGATGTAAATGTACTGAAGTGCTCGTCTGACACCCCTTCCAGATTAACTGTCTCTTTCTCCATTCACTCTAAACATGGCTTCTCCCTTTGGTTCTGGGTCTGTTTTTCCCTTCGATTTTAGTTAGTTCCATTTGCTTCTCTGACTTCCAAGGTTTAAGATCTGTCTGAAGACAGAATCAGGGACAGAAGGAATGGCTCTGCGAAAAGCCATACTGGGAGCTTGGTGAGGCAGAACAGTTAATGGATATTGGGAAAACTAGGCATCTTTTCTACTTCTGTTCAAATACATTTTATTGTTGTTGAATTCCGACAAAGGACCAGAATAGCTGGAACCAAATGAAGTAATGTTTTGATTTTTTAACAATGTAATTCTAATTTCCTTAGGATCATCCTTTTCTAAATTAAAGCCATTTAAAAATAGAAAAAGAAACTTTGTTATCAACTTCAATAATATATTTGTGTTGCATTACTATATGAATATCCAAATAAAAAGAGCCTTAGATTTTTCTCTAAGAAGATAAAAAGCCAACAAAGCAATAGCAAAAAAAAATGGGAAAAGTAAGAATAAAGAGGAATAGTTTGAGAATATACTGAGATGAGTGCGAAGGGCTTTGGGTTTTTTTTGGTGTTCTGGGGGGCAGGTGGGTGGAGGGAGGCTTGTTTTACCCGACTATATTAACTACTATCAGGCTCAGGCTTTCTTTCATTAAAACATCAAATCAGATCTCTAGCTTCTCTCAAGAGAAAATCCATAAAGTTTACATCAGGACAGCACTGTCTCATAAGGATCATCTTCCAGTGAAGACACTGGGCAACTGCGTTTGTGCCTCACTGCTGGGTGTTAGTCTGCAGCAGAACTGAGTGGAAGCAATGGCCAGAGACAGAGGAGGCTGCGTAGTGCCTACGTGACCACTTAAAATAAACCCAGTCAGCCCAGGAAAAGGTGGAAGCAGGTGTCTAGTATTTCTTGTATTGGTTTTCTCTACCCATGGATTCTCTTTTCATGGAGAATTCACAGCTACATAATTAGAGCAGCTTTCTAGTGCATGAAGCAGCAGCTAGAGAGGTATTCAATCCACTGTGTTTCTCTACTGGTGGTAGTTAAAGTCACTGTTCCAGAAGGACACTACCAATATTTCTTCTGATAATACCGTAGCTTTATCTGCCTGGCTGCTGTCCAGTAACTACTCCTTATCTCGGCAATGTTATCAGACTTCATCTTTAGATTTGCCCTTCACATCGGAAAATGATGCCCCTTTGTGTTTTCTATACTTGTATCAGGGGTTGTGTCATACATACCAAGTCTTTTCTCAGAAGGAGAGTGAAGAGTACCTTTTTATTATGCAGAGGACCCGTAATGCTCCTCTATAGATTGTCTTCTGTTAGAAAGTGCTGAGAAACACGAGTTTTGGATATCTAACTTGTCTTCCTTCGTAATGGTGTGGAAGATCAAAATTCAAAATGCATTGTTCATGCTATCAGGAGATGGCAGTATGTTTATGATGGCGACATAGATTCAGCCTGCAAAATTTAAGTGCCATCCTTTTCTAAGATAAAAGTACCCTAAATAGAGCCTTTAGAGCCATTTTAGCATTGCATTTGTTTTTATGAAGCTCCTAGTTATTTCCTGTCCCCTTAGAGTAATGAACAGATGCTGGATGTGGCAAAGGGACAGACAATTAGATGACTGATGATGAACAGTATTTCTTTCTAAATGTTGACTGGTTGCTGACTAGTCAGATACAAATTTCAGGCATATCAATTACTTTCACCTGGATGTAGATTTTTAGAAAGGTCTTAAATGCTGTGCAGTAACCTTGCCTCCCTTCAACATTGTGGACAGCCGTTATGGTGATCTTTCAGAATCAGCTCGCAGGGTGCATTGCTGCTATGGTGGGAGGATTTGGGGATTTTCCACATGTGTTCTGGCGGGAATCTGGAGTTGGAGTCCAACAGAATCCTTGTGACTTGGGATTTAGTGATCGCTCTTCTCTCATTCTGAATACTAGTACCCTTAGGATACACAACGGAAAAATTGTGTGGTGACAAAACACTGATTGTTAATCGAAGGCATTTTTGTGCAATGCAACTCAATCTAGGCTGTTACAGATTTGAAGTTTGGCTTCATAGACTGTAGAATCCTTGGGAGGATGATTTAAAATAGGAGCTCCCTCACCATCCATGTACTTAAAGCCTCTTACTCCAATATCTTCAAATACACAATGAAAATGTACTGCTGTAGTCTTCATGTTCAATTACCATCATCTGCCCAGCTCCACAACTCTCCTATATAGAGCTTTGATGTGAATTACCAGAATTATCCTGCACGTGCACACATCCTTGTTACAATATGTGGGTCAGTGCCGCTGTCTCCTCTCCACTGACTCTCATCTGTATCGGCTGCCCTTTCTAGAAATGGAAATAATACCCCTGGCCAGTTTTAATGTTGTGCCTAGAAAGTACGCTACACACAGGGATGTGTCCTGCCACAACAGATTGATATCAAAGATAACACAATACCACATAAAGCATTTGGGAGTTTGCAAGACTCTTTTTTTTTTTTTTTTTTTTCCCCCCCTCCCTCCCCATCTCTTCCCTCTTTCTGGTACGTGGACTGATTGTCGGTATCTTTTCCAGAATAGAAAAGAAACTGAGAGGTACTCGTTTTCCTGCTAGGCAGTGAGGTGAGTGTAAGGGTGCCTGACTGGGTGAGACTCTTTGCTGTTAGGTGAGTACTGTTGTCAAAAGCTAAACACCCTTTAGGGACTCTCAGCTCCCTAATGAAAATGGAGCGGGAGAGCCTGGTCTGTTCTTTAGTTTTATAGTAATACTGCAGTGATGCAGCTGCATCTTTACTAATTATACTTAATGCCTTTTTTAAAAATGCTGTGATGCAATATTCTATTCAGTGATTTACTGATCAACTGTTGTGTGAATTACTTTTGAATTAAGATTTTTTTTTGGTTAAAATCCATATGAACATGTGATTCCTGTTCGTTTACGTACACGTCTACAACTCATGAAACTAATTTTTCCATCTGCCTACAGAACTGGTACGATGAAAGTCTCTTGTTGGTACCTCTGCAGTTTGCTGCAAGGGGCAGAACTGGGATGGGGGGCCCATTTCTGGTAAATTGGTTTCTTCCAGCAGATAGAATCTCAAAATGGTTCTAACTGAAGAGTTTTTCACCAGAAAATGCCAAATTGGCAACAGCAATCATGGAACCATGATGATATATTGGTATATAGCAGGAAATTATACTTCGCCCATAAGGAAACAGTGTCTGTTGTCATTTAGAGTATAAGTAACATTAAACTGGCATCGAAGCATTTCACGATAAGACCCAGCTCTCTGACTTTTTGGAGTTGGAAGTGGAATTGTGGCAGCTTCTTCAACAGTTGCTACTAAACGACTCTGCTGAACATGAAGTGGGCCCAAACTGGCACTCGATTAGACCTGTAAGTCCTGTTTTGCTGCAGAAATTTTTTGTTTCAGCTTGTATATAGTTAAGTTTATATGACATACGCATGTTCAGTTGGAAGTGAGTCCAAGATTGTGCTGGTCACTTTTTTGTTCATTCTGGCTTTTATGATTAATGAATTTAACACAGCATCTCTTGGTTTTAGGTCCTTGATATTTCTAATAGAGATACAAAAATATTTTTCATACAGAATACTCCCCAAAGTTCTTTAAGATGCATGGTGTTAGTCACAAAGGCTGGGATTTTTCAATGATTTTTTTTAAAAAACAAAACAAAAACCCCTCAGCACCAGTAATCTTTCATGGAAGCCAGAAACTAGGAGGTATTTCCACAGATTAAATAAGAGTACGCTATGATCTGTGATACAGACACAGTGAATGTTGTGATTTTTCTTTGGCGGATTGTTCTGATTTCAAGAAGTTGATGGCTTTATCTAAATGATAGGATCTCACGTTCAAAGCTGCATGAGAAAGAGTGAACAGTATGTGTCTTTGTATTCAGCCGACTTTTCTTTCCTGATTGAAATTGCAATAAAGTGAAATAGCGCTGCCAAGACACAGCTCAAAACAGAGCATCACTTAGATTGTTCAATGGGCCTGTTTTTTTAACAATACACTATGATGGTAAAAAGAATTTGAGAGAGCTAAATATTTAAACAGCATTTAACCAAACAAAGGCTGGGAAAGTTGCAGCTTGTTTCTGCATCTTCTGTTGCTGTTCTTTTAGACTGAAGGAACAGGTCACTTAATGGTATAACATAGTATACCATTACAGACACCCCGTTTCCTCAGTAGTAAAATGGGGATAATACTGCAGAGGATTGTGTTGTGGTGATTCATCTTTATAAAGTTCTGCAGAAATGTAGGTGTTATTAGTATCCCATATGATTATGGTGACAGAGTGATATGACAGTTTGTCTGACGTGGTATTAAGCAGTACTGAAAGTCTCTCAAAAGCTTTCTTCTTCTGGATTTCCAGACATCAGAGGTTTAAAACGGTTTGGAGAAACATCTGGACCGAACTGAACTCTGCGCCTTTTAAAGGCTCCCTTACATGACAGATGAAGGAACCTTATATTGTGATAACCTCCTATCTGAAGGATCTCGAAGTACTACACGAATCGATATGTAAACTATATATAGATTATAGCAGTTCTGTCGCTGTTTGGCAGAACACAGTGAAACACAACAACATGTGATAGAAATGGAAAAACACAGTGTTAAGCTCAAAGTACAGGGAGAATGTAGTGAGGCAGAATGTAATTGTCAGTTGGGACCTGGCAGGAAATTGGGAGGTGTCGCTTCTTTTCCTGCACAATGTACCATGTGAATTGGGGTCTGAACTCAAAGGTGCAGAAATGCCTTTATAGCTTGTGTGAAAAATTGGAACTCCAGTGACAACAGTTTGCTGGAATGCAGGTTAAATAATGTTTCATACAGAAGAATCACAACTGCCTGTTTGTCAGCATAACCTCACAAAGAAGCGTGCATTTTATACTGTTGCATTGTTAACAAAAAAGGTGCTGCTTACCAAACTGTGTGTGGAGCGCTTAGAGCAGCAATGTCTTTGGAAAGTCTCCCCTCTCTAAACTTACTCAGCTTGACAGAGCTCAGATTGCAGTACAGGGCCGACATGTCTTGCATTTAAAAAAAAAAAAAAAAAAAAAAAAGTATATATGCTCTACAAGTATGTTATTGTCTTTAAAAGTCAAGCATAGAGAAGTGTTGGCTAGTTTTTTAAGAGGCTGTCCTCTTTACTTTTGACCTTGTGCAACTGTCTGTTTCTGAGTCTCTTTCTGCTCTTTGCAGCAGAGAATTGATGGAGCTGATCTGATCCAGCAAAAGCCGCTTCTTATCCTGCCTCGTTGCTTTGATAAAGATGCCGGTAAGAGCAGTCTTAACCAGGCTGCTGCTTCTAATTGTCTCATCTCCCAGCAAAACAATGAAGCTTGAGAAATCATGCTTTCTGCTTTTCAGCCAAAGGAACATATTAGCACTCAACAATGTGTCAGAAGATTTGCTGTAAATCTTAACTATCTAAAATAAATGTCCACTCTTTAGTATTTTAGAAACAGTAGAGCGGCTTGTAGAGATGGAAATGATAGAAGTTCTGTGTTCATTTGCATAATTTTATCTAATTATCATAGCCAGGCTGTCACCAGGCTGTTTGCGTTTTAGCCCTCTGTCTGGTACGCAGGGTGCTTGACTGACTAGTGATTTACACTGTGCCATGCTAAAATTCCTGCAAGTGGCAATTTAGAAATAGCAATTTAGAAGCTGATCAGTGAAAGCTGATTGTGCTGAATCAGTCAAAATGCTACACTGGTTCCCATCTAATGGATTTACTGAAATTAATTATTTAAATGTCCAGTGATTTCTCTTTCCCTTTTTGAAATAACCTGGTTTTGAGTGGTCCTAAATGAACATAAACACAGGTTTTCCCCTCCCTCTCCCTTTTTAATATTTCACCAAGTTCCCCTGTCACTGTGATAATTAAGGAGATTGATAATATGTCTCTATAGGAAGAACAAGGGCCCTAAAAAGGCAGTACCCGTTCTTTTCAATCACTGCTTAGTGTTTGCCAATAAACAAAAAATGCTTCTTAAAGTTGGGACTGAGATTAATCTACAGATCGTTGCCAGTGTGCAAGGGCCTATTAGTCTGGGGTAGGAGAAGTTGCTTAGCCTTTCTGAAGGCCATATTCTATGGCCCACTTTCAAAGTTAAGTCCTGTTGATGTATCTGGAACTTGGTTTTCCTAAATAACTTTATGAATCCAAGATTTTGTTAGTGAGCTAAGAAGTCATCCAGTTCTTAAGCCCTGTAATGCTCAAGGAAGTAAACCAGGAATGACATTTCTAAAACTAGTAAGATGAATTTGCAAGCCAGACCCTTATTTTTGAGTGCTTCCTCTAGAACAGAGATGAGTGGTGGTGTTTGATAGTAATCAGTTCTGGAGAGACTAAGTGGGACTTGTCTGATGGCTTGAGAACAAACTTCAGGTTTGAACTGAAGGATTTCTTCTTGTTTCATTGGTGTCAGGGTCAAACATGAGCCTCCAAGAAGGCTGTACACTGTTTTTTTTGGTAGGTCACAAGTAGAAATGGGGTGATTTCATAAGATCTTTAAATATGCTTGCTCCTGATGAGATGGCTGCTTCTCTGATGGTCTGAAGATCATTGGGAGCCTTTGATATGAGCACCATAATGGATTATGAATAAATTTACCTTAGATGAACAAAATGAATTTGCATGCTCGCAAGTCAGACTGAGTTCTGTTGCTGCAAAATAAGTTCAAAACAATATTCTATATACAAGTTTCCTCCAGGGGTATTACCAAAATGACAAACTTCAGAGAACTCTGTGCGTGAAGGGTGCAACGCTGAACTAAACAAGTATTTGCATTCAGCCAATACACAAGGAGATAAACATGGCCTCATAATCCTGTCTTCACAATAGTAAGGCAAGCAACATCATTGCTAAAAATAGCCAAGAACCCATTTCATTATAAAAAACTGGTACAGTAGTATTTCTTAATATAGGCTGTATTGATTGTGTCCTCCCTCTGTGCCCCTGTAGGTTGCTTGAACTCAAAACTGACAGTATTAAATTTTATTCCATAAAATCAAGTTTTCATTTCTCTCCCCTCTCCCCCTAGCTTCTGGTAAATAAATGTTTTAAGATGTGAAGGTTATTTGACCAATTTATTGAGCTTTTATGGAAAAGCTTCCTTGGAGTTTTGAAAATTTGACTTTTAAAAGATGCTGTTTGTTTACTGCCTGGGACATGTTACAGAGCAGATCTAATCTGATCAGTTTGACATGAGGTACAGCACCAGCGGATGTGCTGGGTTCTTCAAAATGCATCTAAAAATTTTCTGCCCTGTGGTGTTACTTCCTTGTTCGTTGTGTTCAGGTCGCCCCATGTGCTCAGTCTAACTTCTGACAGCAAGTCACAGCCCTACTTCCAGGTTATCTGTCTGGATCAGGGTCCTATGGCATCTTGTGTGATTCAGGCAGATGAACCAGGACTTCTTAAAATTAGATGAGGTGAGGTGAATTTATAAGTAAGCCCGTACATATATGAAAAATCCCAGTTGTGGAGCCTTAACAGAAAACAATTAAAACTGGCCGTATGTTTAGTTAATCTTTAGAATTCAATGTCAAGTAGACGTTTGTATTCACGGAAAATTTTGTTTCGTTACGTGTATTTCTTCAAAGTCTTTCTCATTCGAATGACCCTGAGTACCTCTCACTATGACCGTCTTTAACTATAAAGATTTTCCTTAGAACTACAGGGCCATTTACTCAGCTGGATCATGCCAGCTCTTCATTTCAGTGCTTAGTTTGCAAGGTCCAGATGGTGGCAAGCTGCAAATGGATATTTCTGCAGCTGAAACATCTATCCCCTTGGCAGACTTGAGAGACTCTGGTTCTGGCAGATTTAGACTTGTCTCTGGCTATTTAGCACAGTTGTACAGTTAATGGGCTGTTGGACAATTTTGTCAAACTTGCTATTTTCTCTTGACTCGTTTATAATTCTGAGAAGGGAGCGCATGAGTAGCCATTTGTGAAAACTGAAAATCCTCTTGAGATCTCAAGAAAACACTTTTATTGTTTAAATAGGGTTGATTTGCATGTTTGTTTAGGTGTCCTATATAGAATCTCAGTACTGACCTTTGAATGCCCCATGCATTTCTCAAATTGGATTTTGCCTGTATGTGTATGGCTGTATGTGTATGTATTTTAAGAGGCCAAGGTTTTAATTACTGTTATTATGCCTATCTTACCATATCATTATAGTTGATCTTAATTAAAATGGGGACCTGGCAAATGCAAAAGGCAGGTCTGCAGGTTTTTGTGTGCTCACGTATACATTTTCACATGCATCCACAGGTATACACATAAGAAATTTTTGTTTTCAGCTGCATTTGTGTTATACTTTTGATCGATTCATTGATGCTGTGCTCACTGATCTCCCTGACACTAAAATTCTTGAGCAGCCCAAAACAGCCTTGAACTAAAGAAAACCCTAGATTACCCTCCAATTACTGTCCTCATTGGTAAATCCTGTATGAAAAAACAGTTTTCAGTATCTGCTACCAATCAGGTTTGTAGATGAGACCTACATACTCTTAAAAAGAAGAATTACCTAGCTTTCCAACAGGACAGCCCTCCTTTTTTTTCCACACCACAATGCACTGATACAATCACAGTTATTCTATATGGACTCTTTGAAGCTATTTTGGACGGTTTTGCCACGGAATAGAAAGTTGAAACTTTCACCTTCCTCTAAGATTCACGTAATGATTGCCCAGCTTTACAAATAGAAATACATATGAATAGAACTAATAAGAATTTTAAGATGCGTGGCCCATGCTAAATGCATAGTGATATGGTATTAAGGACATTTATTTTCTCTGAGATGATGTGAATGACTTGTTTGTGTCTTCCTAAGCCTGTCTAAATGGGGTCTGAAATACAGCTAACATCATGTAACGAGATAGATGGTTATAATACATCCCCACAGAGAAAAATGTGTGCTTGAGAGAGATAGTCCATTGGTTGGGAAAATGCAATTTATGTTTTCAAACAGAATTGTTTTAAAATTCTAAGTGATCCTGGGATTGGTATGCTGTGTAGCAAAATACCAATGTGCTGTATTTTCCTCTTTCAGTACAGCTTCATCTGTATTAAAGCATCATGCTGTCACAACTTTCATAAATTATTACACAGCCAGCCAATAGAAATTACATAAATACTGCAAAAATAATCGCCTGGTCTTAGCAGAAAGTCTTAAAGGACTTTTAAAGTAGTTACAACAGAAAGTGGTAATCCTTCTATTAAAACTTTCTTCCCAGGTTATAAGTTTGCTATTATGCAACATTTTTCACTCTGTCAGCTGAAAACTGTTTTTCCAAAAGTAATCTAGACCTTGCTTTGCTGAGATGGAGATAGAGGGAAGTTGGTCTTGACTAAGTGCTCTGTTTTCCTGTGACTCTGAGCACATAGTAGTTACAATGAAACATGGGAAACAACAGTAATTTACTAATCGGGGGAAAAAAATGGTTGTTACTGAAACATACCCCATACTTACTGCAGAACTGTTTTAAAGTACATTTTAAAGTAACAGCTTAAGAAGAATATGCTCACGGTGGGCCCCAAATTGTAAATACAATATTTACATATATATGATTAAGTGACACAGAATGGGCTCTGCTTGTTGAGGTTTCTTAAGGGCAGAGAAGACAGCAACAAATGTGTTGTTGAATTAAGCTGCCTACAGAAGTTCAAGAAGGAATACTGAGCCCCTAATCGGGTTTTTCATTGCCCTTACGGAAGACTCTGAAGCAAAGAAAATGTGGAAAATAAGCCAGACTTCTGTGATACTGTCATCCAAGTCCTAGATTATCCTTTTACTGGATTGTTAATGACTACAATAACTAAAAAGTAATGAGCTTAAACTAGTGCTTGCACCCTCACAAAATGAAGATGAGAAGGGAAGAATTATCCCAGTGGCTAATGCTTTTCTCAGAACAAAGAGGATTAAACGTGGACGTTAATCTAGAACTAAACTGAAATATGCAGTCCGCTATCCAGGAGAATGCATAGCTGAAGAGAAGAGATTAAGAAAAAACCTGAGGAGGGGGGAAAAAAAAATCAATATATTCTCCTCCAAAAGGCTTGTAAAGAAGGGAGCAGAGATAGCTTTAAACAGCAGTAGGCAGCGTGGAGCCTGAAGGGAGTAACCTGCCCTGCTATGTAGGGCACTGCTGCAGCAGGGCCTTTGGCGAAGAGGCAAGGACAGAGCTTAGTTAATCTATAAACTGAATTTTCCACCCCTAGATAAGCAACAGTTGACTGGATTTGACATGAGAATAACATAGAAAGGGGAGATGTGTTAATTTTGTCACCTGTGAAATAAGCTATATACACCCCTGAACAGGGGTGAATTTCACTCCAGCAGACCTAGTGCTGGAGAAAAAAGAACTGCAAGTTGTTGCCAGGAGCCAGTTTCCAAAGAAGAATGGATTTCAAAAGCTTGTATTGCAAACAACAAAAGTTATTTTGAGTGGTCTTCTCCCTTTTTGCATTTATGTACATCCTGCTTATAGCTCTATGTGCTTCATGTGGTAATAAATATTCAAGGATTGCTTTACAGTGGTTGCAGCCAAGTTAATGCTGGTTATCCCAGATGGAAAGATGATTGCATCTCAAGGTACTATAACAAAAGGCTTGGCAGTTCATAAGTAGTGCTCCTTCTGGGAGCAGGTGTCTTCTGCTTGACAAGATTGCACTTTATCCATGGGCGCTTGAAATGCGCTATAGTTGGTAGCAGGTCAAACAGGTCTGAATTTTTAAAGAGTGTTGTAAGACTTTGGTAATGAGCTTGAGGTGGCGAACAATGACATGCAAAACTAATTACCTGTTTACTAACGTCACAATAATTCAGCTATTTGTCTTGACTGGAGCCCTGCTGAGCTGAGGCTCCCTCTGCCAAACCTGCTTTCCAGCCACTGAGTGATTGTATGTGAGCTGTTTTGCTAGAAAGTGCCAAAAAAGGAGGAGAAAAAAAAAAGAGGGAAAAGGGAATTCATTTAACTGTTACAACCTAGATTTTAATTTACTGGCCGCATAAGAGATTTAGGGATTAGATTTGCTTATATACAAGGCATGTCTCTGTGGGAGCAGTGTGTTTTCACTCAACAGCAGGAACTGGACGCCCAGCAGAAGAGTTAATTATCTGAGTGCTAGTGTTCTCAGGCAAATACATAATGCATCGTAAGTATTAGCAATGAAGTGCTGGCTGGCAGTGTAAAATCAGATTATCTCTAAAAGTTTTATTGTTGAAATGTGATTACTATACTTTGCAAAGATCCAGGTTGCAAACAGACACCAAAAAGCAAGGGGCCCGGGATGCTGGTGGTGAATTTCTGGTAGGGAGTCCCATACAGACTGCTTTCAGTTGCTGAAACAGTGTAATTGTGAGCCTGGGCCATAGTAGTTAGGGTTAGATTGGTAATTTCATATGGTTCTCTGACCTAGCGAACTCGATAGTTATTCCAGTATAAAACAACAAAAATCATTTTAAAGAAACTAAAGGAGTTAAAGGAGAATGTAAAAGGTTGACATCGTTGCCTTCATTCGCAAGCTCTTTGGCCACACAAGTTTATAGTTCATAAATTGGAACTTTCTGTGATTTAGTTGATCTGGATATGCTGCTTTGCTTTGATTGTGTCAAGGGATGAACCTTTCATATTTCAGTATAAAATTAACCCACAAAGTAAACTGTATTTATTTCAGGCTGCCAGGATTTAGCCAATGGCATGTAGCTGTGCAGCACTTCTCTCTCGGCTTGATTCCCTGCCCCACGGAAACAGAAGGATCTCTTTCTTCTGGCTTCAATGGGCTTTAGATTGGCCCTTAATTTTACTATGCCTGGGAATGCTGTGTTCTGACTGCTAAAAATAAAATGATGGATTTCAGATAGGCCTAGCAATTGGGTAAAAATTGCCAACTAAAGGCAAGGACAGTGTTTCATCAGTAGAGAAATTGAGTTTGTATGCCTAATGGTGTACTGAGGTGTGTGGGTCCAAGGAGTGTGTTCTGGAAGGTTAGTACCTGTCTCTGAAATGAAAATCCCTCTTTTCCTTGAATAAAAGAGAGCACTTGAGGCTGAATAGCAGAAGGCTTGGGGACTCAGATGTTTCCCATGAATTCTGTTTGTAGCCTTTCTTGTTTGTAAAGACTCCACCTTTTACAAATCAGTCTCCTGAATTATTTAGCATGTATTTTATGCAACTGGCTTAAGCAAGGAAGCATTCTCCTCACCTTATCCAAGTATAGCACATAAGGCGTGTGATTTGGAAGTAGATTCTTAATAAAAGATATAGGTCTCTAAGATTGGATTTTAGTGTATAATACAGAAAAACAACTGTGATCCAGGTCCTGGAGGGGCCTAGCTGCCTGAAGTCCACTGATCCTGTGTTTTTTAGCACTAATGTGTCTGAGCTGCTTAAACTTCTGCATCAATGCCTAGAAGGCACCAAGTCGGAGCGTGTGACTATCTAGGAGCGACCCGAAGCCGCTGGGGAGCAGGATTCCTCCATGTATCTCACCTGAGCAGCCTGGTTTGGCCAGTGTTGCTGTAGCGTGCCTGCAGCGCTGGACGCTCTGTGGAGCCAGTGGCCTTTTAGGGGGTCTGGGCCCCTGGGAAGGCAGCAGAGTCCTCGGTCAGGCTGCTAAGAGCTGTTTGTGCGAGCTGCTGCTGATTGGTGTTGGGTATCGTCGGCAGCCTTAGCTGAAGCAAGGCGGCGGTAGTGGGGAGGGCAGTAGCAGCAGCTGGGAACAGTAGGCTCGCCCGGGCACAGCTGCATCCAGAAGAGGATGTCTGCGTATGCTCTAATTTGTTAGGCAAGGTGACAGAGCATGAGGGATTAGATACAGTCCTGGTATCGGGATTAGGGAAACTTTGGTTGTGGTTCCTGCCTCGGGGATTTTATGTAATGACTGTTTAAAAACAAAACAAAAAACTTTTAAGTCCTATCACTCCTATATTTTATTATTGTTTTTTAAGTGCGTCTTGCTGAGAGAGAAGATGTTGTTGCAAGAACTTTCTGAGCTGTGGCTCACAAGTCGACAGAGATCTCTAACTTCAGACTCAGTCCTGAGGAAAGCTTTCCTAGCTTTCAGATGCCCTCCTATCCTCTCCATGTCCTTTTGGCTAGCACTACTGAGGTCCTGGCTGAGCGTGCTGCGTTGCTCCCTGCTTAGCACAACGGCTATTCCCAGGCCTCCGTTTCTACCCACCGAAAGTGTCAGCAGAGGTGCCTGTTGCCTGGCACAGGTTTTCTGGAGCTAATTAGGTTGTCAGAGTCGCTGAAGAAGCGTTCGTGGAACCACAGCCTTGAGCCCGAGCAGAAAAATTAGTTTCTACTAGACCCACAAACACCTGGGCCCAAAAAAATAATGGGAAGGAGGAAAAGTAAAGGTTTTTCTTCCTCTATTTTTTTTTTTTAATTTGAAGCAAACTCTCTGCAGCCATACATAGAACTCGAAACAAATTCATTATTTTAGATTAAGTTTTGGTTATGACTGTGCTGCTCAGGCTGGAAATGACATTTTCACATCCAACTAGGGTCTGACAAATGAGACCATTAGCAACTTTCAGGAAGTGATCACTGTTGCTGTTGGAGATATCGCAGGTATTGTCTCCCAAACTTGGAGAAATTTACTTATATGTCTTGAGTCTGCAGAATTTTCCTGGAAATAAACCAGCAACAGACTTTCTCGTGAGATTTCTCTTATATCCTGGCAAGCTTCTTTCCTGGAGTGTGTTTGCAGGCCCCACAGGAAGAAGCTGATGAGAACAGTCAGAAAATCTCAGGAAAAAGAGACATGTAAACTCTGAGACTAATTCTGGGGGAAGAGGTGGGCTGAGGTTAGTTTTCAAACCAATTCAATCGTTCATACGCTTATAATTCTATCTAGAAAACGGCCAAATAGGAAATCTGGAGCTGCAGAAGGTATTCTGTCCAGGTCCAGTGAACTTTGGGTCTGTTTTAGTCTGCAGAATTGCAGCTTAGCTGATAAGCTTTTTGCAAAATCTAAATGGTTTGCCTGAACCAGCTGTACTCCATGCCTTGGGCTTTGCAAAGATGTTTGAAATGTTCAGTGTGCTGCGAACTGAATGGTACGCTGAGACACAATATGTAATTTTCATCAGTGAAAAGTAGAATTGAAAGCAGTGAGTCCTTCAGTTCTAGTGGATTCCAGTTAAAGAAGAGGTCTAAGGAAATAAGATATATGGGTATCTGGAATGGATAACTAAGTATTCATGTCAGTATAATGTGAAGCACATGCATGATTCTTATTTATTGAATGCTTACAGACATGGAAAGCACCAGTTTCCTTCTATTCTAAATGAAAACGTTTCAAAGGAAACAAAACACTGTAGGAAGTGAAAGTATAGCATTTAGGGAAGACAAGATAGGCAGGGCAACAAGACAGAGAAAGGTGTTCTCAAAGATTAGCAGCTATTAAAAGAAATTAGAGCTGGCAAGGAGACAGGGAGAAAGGAAACATGAATGGTGCCATTAATACTTTCGCCCCTGTGGCAGGTATCCCAAAGGCAACAATAGAGAGACCAGATCGGAAAGAGCTGCAGGTAATTAGCATTCAGCCCGCTGGCAGGGAGGAGAGCACTGACTATCCTGCTGGCCTAGCAGAGGCCAATGTTTTACTGGTGACTTGACAGAGAGCACCACGGCTGAAACCCTGCAACTCTTAAACAGGGAGCAGCATAACCTGGTGCCGGCCATGTGAGAGAAAAGAGCTATTACAGCAGTGGTGCCCAGTCCCATTGATTGGAATTCATGTGGGGCTAAGCCATCTAAGCAAAATATTACCAGACTTAAGAGTGAATGCAGAAGTGCTGGGAATCCTGAGATCGTGCACAGTGCAGGATTTCAGGAAAGCCAGTGTGGATACTGACGGACGTGGTTTAGGAGCATTTGGGAATTGCAGAATATCGAGCTGAAAGACAAGGATGTGATGATCTCACCCTATGAAACTGGCTTCTGCAGAACTGCTAGCAAAGGGTCAAGGGAATGAGGGCTTACCTGAAATGACTGAAACTTGGTGTGATGTTTCTTACAAGCAGAATGTAGAGTGAGGGGGGTAAAACAGTCATAGAAGGGACATTATGGAGTATTGTTTTAATGATTCAGAAGCATTTGCAGTACTTTTGCAATGCTGTTCAGAGGTGAGATGTGTAACAGATTGTACCACAGAAATGGCTGCTGTTACAGGAGAGCAGTGGCCTACCTAAAGAAAGGCTCAGCTCCAAGGTAGTGAAGCTACCGAAGCTCATCTTCTCGGTGGTATGGCAGGTAGGAATACTGTGTCTGCTTCACAGCTGCTGGAACCTCAGGCTCCCAGTTTGCAAGGGGGGTTATTGCCTGAAACCTTCGCTTAAGTCATCTGTACAAAGGCTCAGGTATTACGTGGAAGAAAAATATTAGATCTTGACGCGGATCTGGAGCCAATTCAAGTCAAAATTGGGTCTTTTCATTGTTAACGCTTTTGGTTTTGGATCAGGAAGATGAAGGCATGAAACAAAACTAGCATGGCAATAGCATTGTGGATCCCATTTTGTAGATCACTGCAAGTTAAATAAAATTCAACTCAAAAATAGATTTAGTGTGTACATACAAGTGTAAAATCCTACTCAAGAGAATTACTTAAAGCAAGTATGTTTTCTTTAAGAGAAAAAGACATTAGCTTAGCTGCATTTTAGGTGGGTCCGGCTAAACCAAACTTAAGGCTTGTCTTTGGTAGCTGAAGGAGTTTGTAGCTTGATCCTGAATGTTAATTGTGAAAATTATCCTCTCTTATTTCAGTGCATGAAGCCTAAAAATAACCCCTTTTCTTCGAGGTGTCCAACACCTCAAAGAAACATGGAATACGTTCAAGTTGAGTGTAGCTCCATCATCAGGTCGAGGCTGGAGCCAACAGTTTTGACTGCTGTGTGTTAGATGCACTGTAGACATGCTTAGTGTTTGCACCGGTGGGCAGGGTGGTGAGCTACAGTCACAGGCTTCATCTGAATTTGGTGGAAGAATACAGAGGTTTGACCACTATCTCTTGTGTGTTGAAGGAAGCACTTTTATAAAGCAATAGGCAAATCACTTTTAGCAGCTGCTCCAGTTTTTTCTTCTTCTTCTTCTCTGGTCTTATTCCTAATGTATATTAAAATTATATCAGATCTGAGGGATGGAAGTGGTAGTCAGAGCACAATTTGAATGTTAATAGAATTTTAGTTTTCTCTGCACTTTTCTTGCCTAAGTGTTCCTTGCGAGGATTGCAAATGAGGGAAGCGTGACCCTGCCATTTGTTGTGTGTGTGTATATTTTAAGACTTCTAACACATAACAAAACAAAAGAAGGTAGCTTTACTTTAGGTGTGAACATGAAATGTATTTACTAAATATTCTGAAGAGACAAGTTCAAACAGGAGGAAAAGGCGTAAGGACACCAGAGACATTCTGATCAAGAAAGATAGGCTTAAGCACAGATCTATCCTTGTTCTCAGAGAACAGTGCGAAAGCAGTCTTGATTTTTCCTTACCACCACAATATGTCAAGGGCAGTGAGCACACTTTGCCTCTTGATTTTTACAGGCAGTGCTGACATGAACAGAATATTATGAGGGAGGACTGGAATACTATTAGCATATATATATTTTCCAAACCTTGTGTATGATTTCTGTTTGGAAATCCAGCACAGAAAGCTACATGTTTATTAGCAGCACCAGCTTATTGTGAGCCACAAGGTAACGCAGAGATTCTGCTTCTCAGAGGCTTTGCACGCTAGAGGCAGAGACAATCCTTCACAAAGGAGGAAAGATGATGCAAAGCTGTCAACTGTACATAAAAATTACCCCCAAATTGCAGAGAGCAGATGGCTGTTAATGGCAAGTGTTTTTAACATAGCTTTATTGTCCCTTATTGGGGCATTAACTTGTCTCTCTCTCTTTTTTTTTTTTTTTTTTTTTTTTAAAAGTCACTTTGTAAAAATGACACCTTGGCATGACTTGTATTTTTCCTGTTTGGTTTCCATGTCATGTTTTGCTCAGACATGCTTGCCCAATTTTCTGGAATTAATGTGCTCAGCAAGCCATTAGTGGGTATTCTTTCTGTTTCGTACATTCTCAGTGATTAATAACAAAAAACAACCATTTCTGAAGAACTGGAATGAGTGATTGTGGAATGAGTGATTGTTTTGCTTTATTGCACTGATTCTGATAACTGCAGAGTAAGAATAAATGCTGCCTGTTTCTGCATGCAGAGCTGATATTTACAGGACTAAGTACACAGCACCAAACTTGCTTGGACAGGCAAATGTGATAACAGAGAAATGGAGAGAAAAATGCATGTGGAACACCCTTAGCTTTTCTGTTTTGTTAACTGCAGGTTGAAAGCTAGCTTTTGGGTGATTAAACTTTTCATTTGGTTATTAAGTGATAGACATCTTGCTGAACCCAGGCATGCTGCTACAAGCACAGGAAGAGTGTTTATTTAAAGCAGACACAAAGGATTTCACAAAGAGACCCTTAAACAAAACACAAATGTCAGCAAAATTAAACAAAGCAATCACGCACAATTTAAGACAGATTGAGGGAGGCAGTAAACTGATGACAGATCCTGAATAATCCCTTCGGAAGGAGTCACCCTGGTGAGTTGGGAAATCTGCTTGTTTGTCTGAAGTTTCTTACCTTTTTCCCTACTGGAAATCTCTGGCAACCTGCATGTTACAGCCTCTGCGTTCACCAGGATAGGCTATAAACTTGTTGGTGTAAGCGTGGGTAACCGTGTCACTGCAGTAGTGCACGGCTTAGGTTTGCCTTCGCCGAAGGTTAGAGCGTAAGCAGATGCAGCCTAGCTTGGGTACTGGAGCTGGTGTGCTTGCAGCTGGAGCCTGCCTAGCTTAGCTTTCTGCACAGTGTGATTTGTGCCGCTGGTATCGGAGTTAGCTCGTGCCTTTCGGTGCCACGTCACGGGCTGCCCGCTGGGAAGGGCTGCCGGTCCCACCAAGGAGTGGAATGAGTGCTTAGGTGCTCAGCACGCGCTGAAGCTTGGCATGACCGAGCTTATTCTACCAAGGTTTATTGTGAGTTCTCGTGAGCAGAGGAGCTTTGTAGGGACCCGGTGGGATCATTTGGGAAGTCAGAAGATTTTAGCCACTTCCCTGCTAATGTGGGAAAATCATCTAACCTTTCTGTAGCTTGACTTTCCCCCTAAGTAAAAGGGATCATGATAGTATTTGCTGTAAGACTTGTGGAGAAGAGACGCTATGCAAATATTCTGGTGGGTTTTTTTTGTGCAGGCATTTGCAACAGGGGAAAGGCCCATAATCGGTGATTATTCTGTAATCAATTCTTCTCTGTTATGAATAAAAAGGTAGTCAGTTTCTTGAAAATCATCCAGCTTCCCTCTTCCTGCCCGTCTTGGCTTCTGTTCTTCTCCCCAGCGCCCTTGGCTCAGCCACTAACGGCACCGGGGCTCCACCAGTTGCAACATGCAGCTTCTCTTGGGTCGAGGAGGAGGAAGGCTCTGAGGTGGCAGGGAGAGAGAGAACAGTCACAGCAAATTAGTAACAAACCTAAACACAAGCCAAGCCTTTTTTTTTTTTTCCTCTTTAAAAAAAAAAAAAAAGGCAGAAGAGAACGGAGGGGAGAAGGTGAGGAGTGTGAGATTGAGAGTACAAAGCAATTCATGGGGTATAGATAAGAGATGTTTCTTAGTCAAATGGTTTCTGCCTAGCTTTACCAGTAAAGAGCTGGGAATCAGAACATAAATCAGAACTTTAAGACCACTGAGAAATCTACTGAACTGAAGTCATGGCAGCCTCATTTCCAGGAAAGCAGCTCCTCTTGGGCTCATTCTGCCTGGATGGAAAAAACAAGTCTTTGAGATAATTAACGAGTTTTGTGTTTTGTTTTGTTTGTTTGTTTTATTCGCTGTCTTAACCTAAGGCCCACCTACTTTTGTGTTTCTGTTGCCAAATTTTGGTTCTAGTAAGTAGCTGATGTGGGTAGTAGCTATGTTGCATCATATTGAGACTGAATCTCATAAAGGAAGGTGAAGGCACTAATTGGTGCATTTTCTTGTTTTGCACTAGAAATAATTGCACAGCTGTCAAATCCTCACTCAGGAAAACAGACCCAGGACACTGCAGCGGTGCATGTGTATTGGCCAGAGTAACAGCTGTCAAATTCTGAGACAATAAACCCATACAGTTCAGGAATAGCTCTCGTTTGGCCATCGTAACTGAGTTTATATGTGCACGTTTGTATTTTCTGTTGCTTTGAAAACATCTGCTCCTATTTCATTGATCGAAAGAAGTGGTCAGCTTGTGTTTTCCATATGCAGGCAGGAAGTTGCTCCGTGCAACCTAAGTAACAGGAAAGTATCTGTAATGCTACCAATGACCCAAATAACGTAACTTTCAATGGACTGTTCTCGGACTCTTTTAATATTGGCATTTTTAATTAAATGTCGTCTTTTTACAAGGCAGTGGCTGAATTGCAATTATGAGGTAGGCACTGTTGAAACAAGTGCTGAAAACTGATCAAAATAAAAGGCTGGAAATTGTTGCACACACAAATGCTTTGGTTCCAGAGGTTTAGATGAAATTAAATGGGGGGATCAAATTTTCCAGTCACTAAATTGAACAGAAAGCTGTATGCGACCTGTGCTGCTATATAGATTTTAGAATCATTAGGAAATCTAATTCTTGTAACAAACTATAATCTTTTCCTTTCATTATGCTGTACCACAGCTAGCAGCGTTTCTGTTACTGACTTCACCTGCAACGACTAATTGTATTTATTTGTTCTAGTAGCATTGTAGCTGCAGGTTCTGTCTTACTTTTTGGAATACTTGGTCAGTTTAAGTATTTGAAAAGCATGTTTTTGAATCAGTGAAATGTTAGCTTACAGAAAGACCATAGTCGTAATGTATTTTACAAATACTATTTTACAAATACTATACTCAGGATATGACTGAGCTGTGTTATATTATAAATATATATAAAAGATTTGAAAGATACCCTTATTTATGTTCATAAAAGTATTCTTTTCACACCAAATGGGATTCTGTGGTTTTTCATGAGTAATGAATTCAGCACTTCCTTGTCCTGTTGCTTCCTAATAAGATTTTGCAGTTTACAAAGATTTTACCATGATAAAATGAAAATAGCAGCAAACTGTAAATTCTTTTCTTCATAGAAACAAGCTGGACCATCAACCTGGTATCTTACACTGAATGTATTTGTAGTCTAGCAGTACCAAAGAGTCGTCGTTCTTGGCCATAACTCACAGCGTCAGGCGCTGTACAAGCTCCAGAGAGGATATGACAAGCGGCAGCCACTAGGTACAGAGGGAGAATGCAAGGAATCAAGAAAAATGTGTCTTGCTGTACAATATGCAGCGATGGCAGCTCATCGGCTGTTTAACTATGACTGAAATCATGAATCTTTTAATATTAAGGCTTATAAGGGCAGGAGCTGGCTGGTACTTAAAACATACGTAGCATAATACCCTTCTTCACAGTGTGCAGGTACTGCTTATCTTTCAAATATATTCAAATCAAGGTTTGGAATGTAAAGTAGCAACAAAATCCATTATCACATTGGAAGAGGGGGGGAAAGAAGATAAAGGTGGTGCCAGTCGTCTACAATGAACTGCGAAGCAGCTTTTGCTGCCTGTGGTGAAGCCCACCATGTGTGTAATTTAAAGGTTCTGTTTGTATGTTGTCAGTTCTTTACAGTAAATAATATAGAGCCTATTTTGAACTGTAAAACAAGGAACAACCCTGGTAGGTGGATGCCAAGCTAGAAGTGTCTGCTGGATGGCAGCAAGAATGCAGCAGGTCTCGCTGGAAGCTGTAGCTAAAATTAGCCTAGAGAGTATCCCAAACTGTGGGGATCCTGATCTGCCAGAGCCCATTAAATTCCCTGTTGTCTTCTGTGTCCAAATGGATTGCAAAACAACTTATCGAAATAACACTCAGATAACCCTGTCCGTCTGCCCATGTGAAATTTAAAAGAATACAAGGTTATGGTTATGTATCAGTATTTTCATTAGATCATTTACTGAGTCTGGATCTGAAACCATGGGAGTCAAAGGAATTTCTTTCAACTGGTTTCAGTGGCTTTTCGCTCAGACCTTGCAGTATGTTTCAAATTGTGTCTGCCTCTGTTAGCTCTGTCTTCCTACCCGTTACGTAATTGTCTTAAGGAGGTGCCTGAGCATTTACAATACTGACTAATCTTATCCTTTGAACCAGGAATATTTTAGCCTAGCAAATGGTGCTATTCCAGATTAATTCAGCTGGAAGTTGAAAACAGAAGTCAAATTTCAGTTAGTGTGCGTGGTTTGCATCCAAAAAAATTTATTTTATATATAAAAATTATATATATAATATATAAAAATATAAATTATATAATCAATGCATTTTTATATATTGATTATGTATATATAATAATTATGTACATGGATTTGAGTCTACGGCAAACATTTGTTGTGTGCAGTTTAGGTGAGGAGCATTGTTCTAATGCTAAAAAAGTAGGGCAAATTAAATATAGTTGTGCTAGGTACTGCATGTTGGATCACCTGAGGCAAAAGTGATACTAGTTAGTGCAATTCCTATTCTCCCAAAGGAATAATCTTAAAACACCTTTGTTGAGTTGTAACACCTGAGTGTGCTTCATCCAGCTTAAGTATCTCTTTAGACAAATTAAAAGCTTTACAGCTAGTTTATGTAGCTTGGGCTCACTAGGGAAGTCTTACAATAACACCCTGTGCTGTTACAAAAAGAAGCCGTGATTTTTGTCTGGAAAAATCAGGGCTTAGACCTTTTATGACGCTGTCCTTGGAACAAGAAGATAATGTCCTCCCCCACTCATACTAAAACATTTTAGGGGGGAGTTTTCCTGCCTAGTGTTGCTTGAATGTTTGCACTGTTTATAGAAGCAATACAAAATATAGGCAATGACAGCACAACGGTGATAACAGGAAAATATCCATTTTATGTTTAGAAGGGAACACCTTACTTTAGACTGAAGTAGTATTGGTGGAATTCATTTTATGAAAACATCTGCCTTTAACTGAGAACTGCTGTTCTCAATGTACCTTAAAAGAGCCCAAGACCTTACAAGAGAGATTTTTTTTTTTTTTCATATAAAACACTCCTAAGTTCATAGGCAGTTTTATTTGCTTGCAACTGCTTAGTGCTGGTGGACAAAGTCGCTGCAAAAACATATTGCTGAGGTCACTCCTGTGAAACAGAAAATGCTGGGGTTGTAACTGATAGGAACTTGTTGCTTGCATGACTGCAAAAGCATCTAATCAGGAAAAAAGCAGGAAGAGGCCTGAGAGCATTTATAGCCAGGACAAAGAAAAGGAGAAGAATGTTAAAGCGCAGCAGGGCTGCAGGGAGCACAAGAGCATAATAGTGAAGCTGAGAATAAATCGCAGGTCCAGTCTAGCACCTCATTTGTAGGGCAGTTCTTCTTCTGAAGGTTTCAGTAGAAGTCTGACTCTACAAAGATGATTTAAATTAATTAGTGTTTAGATAATTTTATACAAGAACTTTGTACGTGGGCACAGCAGCTCTACTGATGCTTAACCTGCCTAAGGCATCTACAGGCCTGGAGCTAGTTGGGAACTTTCTGACAAAACAGTTTTCCATCAGAACAGGCAGATTCATTGATACTAAAATATTCTGCAAAAGCATCAGTTTTGGTGATTTTCTGCAGAGACATGGAATGGATTCTGACAAGCTTCATGCCTGAGTTCATGGCTCCTGGCAGCCTGTGAGGTCTGTGACTCTAGGATAGCCTTGACATGCTGGCTGCCTCCGGAGATCCCCCAAGACCTGGCATGTGCTGTGGGTGCTCCGAGGGCAGCGTGCTGCACAGCTAGGCGCACAGCAGCCTCGCTTCCCAAGCTCAGAATTTCTTCCTCTCCTACGACTCCTGGGGCTTCTAGCTCCGTGTCAGTTCAGTGGCACTGACGGGGCAGGGGGAGCCTGGCAGCACTCAATGTCGTTGCTGAGCCAAGAGTCACGGAGCTGGAGAGCCGGTGCTTTCAGGCTCAACTGTGTTTTGAAATTATGGAAATGAAGCAGTGATTATTTCCAAGAGACTGCTTTAAAAGTTTCCTTCTGTGGGAAACATCAGGATCTGCCCCGCAAAGGGGAGCGTGCTTCCTGTCCTCCCTGTGGTGGTTGCGACGTTACCTGCGGATAGGACTCCCAGACCTTCGGCTGCGTCGGAGGAAAGCCTGCGGATACCCAGAGCGGCAGCCTGCTGCCCGGGGCGCTGGGGCAGAGGAACAGGTCGTGCCCCAGACTTAACTCAGTGTACGATGCATTGCAGGGCCTGGCCCCACTGACGTCGAACACAAGTCGTGGCAATTATATTCCTAACAGTTTGGTCCCAAAGGGAAGTCTTTGTGTGGGAGTACTGTGCATACATTACCTGTGTGTGTACAAACAAGTGAAATGCAACGATGCAGATTTATCTGTATAAATGTCACTTTCAGCACAAGGTAGCTTTCGTAGATCCTGCGGGCAGATGTCAACATCAGCAGAGCAGCCATGGGTTTGTTTTGTAGGTATTGCATGTATGCCTGATACACTGATGTTGCCGTGACAGATGGCTACAGGGCAGGTTCTGAAGTGGTCTTCGCTACACCGCAGTGTTGCATTTTAAGTCCTTTCTGTTTTAAGGGGTCAGGGTAGTGGCGTAGTCTTAGGTGTTGCGGAGCACCGTAAAACTATAGGTTCAAACACACTGATGACTGAGGGTTAACTTCAGTAGTTGAAAGCCTCTGAGACTCCTGGAGGACAAATTTAGTAATTTGATCTATGTTGCGAGTCTGTATAACATGTGCGAGTGTGTGCCTTTATACGGGTGTACGCTTCAGAATGGCATTAGGTTTCACAATGCAAAATTGCAGACGTGTAACTGGCCACAGGGGGAGATTTTCAAAGATAAAAATGTCAGCTAAGTTATCCCATGCTTGCTGACAACTTCTGTATCATTGGTCATCAGTGAAAGTTGAATTCTGGGCTGCCATTTTGTGCCTTTGGCGGTATTGTCATAGATTTTGAGCAGTTCACATTTTGATGTTTGCGGAGACTGCTCAAAACTTTGCCCGTTTCTCCTGAAGTGAAATCACTGGAGTCAGAGATACAGAGGTAAAACAGGAGAAGAGTCGAATGCTGTTTGCTTCTGAGCATTGATTCCACACTGCCGTTCTGTAGGTTCAGTGCATCTTAGCTGCAGTGCAGTGCCATGGCAGGCTGGTAAACATCACTTACGGAGCCCATCAGTCTTTGCAGAAGAGGACCTGAACAATGCAAATTGGGTGACGCTGTCTTTGAAAACCAGGCAGCCTGTAATTTTAATCCCTTAAAAAGGGTTACGAGTGACATCGATTAAAATACAGTGTCAATTCTTTGCGTGGCTGCTTTTCTCTGCAATGGCAGCTGGATGCATAGTCCACCAGTAGGGACTGAATGCCTCCACTGAGGCTCTCACCAACTTTGATCTCCTTTTAAGACTGAACCATAAAACAATGTCCCATTGGAAACCAAAGAGGCAGAACTATTTCACCGTGCAGAGAACTGAACCTTCCCACGCATGTGTGTTGATTAATGTTGAATAATCTAATACAGCTGTATTGACATCGTAATGTTTAGGAGCCTTTAAGCTGCCAACAAACTTCTTTGAAGACACTCTACTACTCACTGGACACACTTGACTCACTGTTCCTTTTTTCAGCAAAGTCACTATTATGATGTTAGAACAAGATATTTGATAGTTTCTATGTTAATTGATAGACATTTTAAAACAGTTACAAATATTATTTCATATAAACAAGTAGGGAGAAAATTCAGTTCAAAGCCACCACTTTTTCCTTACCAAAGTCTGCTGCTCATTGTCCCCTAAACTGGACTATGGAGAGAGAACTCACTTCTTCTAATAAGCAGGCTTAATAAGATGCATTAAAGAATGCCTGGAAGCTGTACTGTCAGATTTACTTCCTTTTGGAAAGAGTTGAATATTAGTTGAGGGTGTGAGTGTGTGAGCAGTTTAATCAAAATCTGTTCTGCAGAATTGGAGGAAATACATGAAGTGTAACCATTGAGTGCATGTAGCAGTAATGCCTCTTTCTAGGTTTCTTGTTATCTGTGTCTTTAAATATATCAGACACTTGTGTCTGAAGTTGTATTTTTTAAAGAAAAATGTCTGGATAAGAGGCAAAGAGTCCCAGTTCCCTAGATTTCCCTTAATTAATTTTATATTCCCTCAACTGTACTCCGGTCTTGTGGACAGTACCATCTGAAGAGGAGCGTTTCTAGTGCCAGCACTACCCAAGTCAGTGTCTCAGAAACTGATGTGAGCTCTGTATCACTCTGATACTCTCCTGTCCCTAGCAGGGATTTTGGGGTAGACAGTTATTAAGTGTGACTGGGAAATGAAATTTAAGGAGTGATCAGTTCAATGGCTACTCTTTGCTAGAGGCATGGTATGTAGTTGGTTGACCTAGGCAAAGAAAAAGCAAAAACCACCCTGACAGCATGTGATATATCAAAGTATAGAATTTCTACAGTTGCTAAATCCTATCCAAAAGCTCTTTGATAATTAAAATAGATTAGCAATGGAAGCTAATCTGCTGTATTAATAATTGTCTAATCTTATTCATCAATATACCTTTCCAAATTAATTTCATTGGGTCTGAAAATACTGACTACTTCATCACCACATTTAAGATCCTTTCTTGCAAACTTAAACTCACATAAATATGCCACTCAAATCCATTTTACTGTTAAGCATGAGTAAGCCTACTTGCATGAGGAAAATTTGTCTGGGTAAGACCTGTAACTGAATTTGACTAGGAGGTATTGCCAAGATTTCTAAGTGTAGAGTAGTAGTAGGACACCAAATACATGCAGATAACTTGTTTCCGAAAATAACTGTTGTGGGTGTTTTATTTGAAGTGGGAACACTAGTGAATATGACCTGAGGGAACTTATGTCTATTTTTATATGGGCTACTCTGCAGAAATCAGGCACTTGTTTTATAGTGCATAGAAGATTTTCATCCACCTGCTTCTATGGTGCATATTGTCGGTTCATGTACAGATCTGAGGTTTTTCATATGTTTTACAATTGCATCCTTTTGAACTCTTTTAGTAATTTTTAAGTCATGCAGCTTTAACTGTGCTCAGGCTGAGAAACCTTCATTCAGCCTCTTCTGCTCCGAGTGCTGTGGGGGTCTTGGCTGACCAGTACCATTTGGTTTGTCCAGCTGGCGGTCCTGAGACCGGTTAAACCGACCAGCAGGCCCTGTTCGAAGGTGTGGGGGACCTAAACCGACAGGGCAGAGTAAGGGAGCCAGAAGATCAATCTGTTTGACCAGTTCAGGTGGAACAGGGAGTGGGACAGCAATGTTGCAAAGTACTCAAGAAGGCTCATTAACCATGCCCAAACAGGACCGTCATGCTAACGTGACTGTTGTCTTTAGGATCTGAGGTAGCTCTGAGCAAGCTGTTCAGAAACTGAGTCAGGTTTCTCTGCCCGGCTCCACCTAGCACTGTGTCAATGCTACTGGTGTTTCAGGGAAGAGCTACCTCCTCCGTGGTGGCAGCTAGTCTGCTGCTGCTTGGGAGAGGACCTGGGTCTCCCAAGTCACCCAACTGCTCATCTCCATCAGTGCCTCACACTGCAATTTATCATAATCAACTTGGGGGGAGCGCTCCACTGAACTTCTTGCCTCCTGTCAGAGTCCTGAACCGTATTTAAATATGCTCGCGTTCTTTGCGGTGGAGACAAGTTCTTAAAACAGCTTGCACAGGGGATTATCCAGGTTGTGTCTGTCCCTCTAGCTCTCCACACCAAACTGCTTCGAGTGGCCAGTTTTTTAATATTTTTTGCATAACTTCCAAGATTGAAAAAAACCCAGCAAAATGTATCTTCAAATACAAATTACATTATTCCTGGATTCAGCAAATCCCCTCATGTTCACACAGGATTCCCACAATCAGTGATAATACTGGCTCAACATACAGAATTAGGAGCAGAGAACACAATAGGCATTGTGGCAAGTATTTCAGCAAGAGACGAAGTTCAAGCATTATCAGCGCTTGCTTATCTGCAGTACAGCGCATAAGCATCCAATTGCTGGGTTATTTCTGACTGATGTGTGTCACGTATTGCATCATTTTAATTGCTAACATTTGGCATTTGCTTTCCAAGAGTTGAGCAGCAGAGCCAGCTCTGGGGCTTGGGAGCCCAGGCGGCTGCTGCCCGCAGGGCCCACGGGCCACGGTGGGCTGGTTTGGGTTGTGCCTGCACGGGCAGGGGGATGGAGCGGTGGGGGAGCAGCGTTCCTGCAGCCAGTGCGGTTCCCCTCTGCCACAGTTGCCATTGCCTTCCAGCCCCCGGCCCTTCCTCGGCCTCTTCTCCTCCCCTGGAAGATCAGGGACCGGTTAACCCCACAGCCTGCTGAGGGCCCCTTCTCCTGCAGCTGCTGCAAGGGTAGCGAAACCTTGCCCTGTTGAGAACACTTCACCTTATCCAGAAAGCCTGCTTTCTGAACTAAGATATGTTTTTCACAATTGTGTTATTCCTGTAAATGGGGTTTTCTGCCTCCTTGTCTCTAGCAGTTAAATTTGGCTTGTAATGGTAAGTGGATCTCCTTTGTCCAAGTGGTGGAAGCTCTGCTAGTGAAATGGCTTACTGGGGGGGAGGCATCCCCGCCTTCCTGAAACCAGGGTTGAGATTTTATTTGAAACAAGGGTTACTTGTGTAAAAATACAGTATTAACAGTTAGGCTACTTTGAAATGAAAACTTTTCACAGTTATGGTAGGACTAAGTGTTTAGGAAAGCAGACATCTCAAGGGAGCTTTGGCTAGCTGGTAATCCTGTATTATCTGCAGGTCAGTGAGTAGGAAGGAAGGGTCAAATGCTCAATTTAGTTTAATGACTTCAGTCCATTCTCACAACTACTCAAATTACTGCATTTCAACTGTTTTTTTTTTGTTTGTTTGTTTTCTTTTAACAGAAAGAGACCGGGTTGGTAGTTTTGCAATGTAATGAATTCTCACAGGTAGTGAGCTGGTGTAGATGGTGATTTTAGAGCATATACATCTAGGTAAGTTCTGTTTTAGTGTCATCCACTGTCAGTGTTGAAATGAACATTTAATTTATCTGAGGTCCCTTAACATCAGTGCAAGGATTTTCCTTCCACCGTTTATCCTCCCACCATTTTTAGCTGAATCCTATGCTTAGGAGCTCTCTCAGTTTTCTTTCAGCTTTAGCCAATTTTTAATTTTTATTAAATACACAAATGCAGGGAGTTTGCATGTGTTTGTTTTAACACCACTGACAGAACTGGGTTTTCCAGGGATAACTGATCAGAATTAATTTTATTTTTTGGAGGAAATAATGACACCTTCACATTCTTCTCTTAGGAATATCTTAACTATGTCCCCTGGATCTACTAAACATGAATACTGGAGAAATGTGTCCAAAGTTGCTGAAAGTTCTGATTGCCAAAATCGCTAACTGAGTCAGACTGATTTTGAGATTCCTACTTTTATCTGTGAAAAATCTGATCTTTGTAACTAGCCTCCAGAACACCTATCTGTAAATAGCTAAATACAGTACTAGTGGGCAGCTAGAAAGAAAGGCTGAAGAGTGGAAAGTCACTTGCAGGAAAGCCTCAAGCTCCTGGGAAATGTTTTTTTGTAGCGAGGAGTTCACCTTGCAGGCTTTTTGCAACTCTTCCTTGTCTTGGTGAGTGTGAACACGATATATAGAGCGCGTGTGCTCTAGCTTTTCAGTCTGACTAAAGGCTTTTAGAAACACCCTGCAGAAAATAAGGTAGCACAATGTCAGTGACCTTCATGCTGAAGACAGGATTTCCCAATTTTGAGGTAATTATCCTGTCCTGGAAGCTCTTGAGAGCCCAGTTGCGTGACTGTGCTCACCACCCCCACTCCAAGACAATGGCACTCAGTTGAATTTTAACTTAATTTCCAGGTTCTTTTCTTTTGCCTTTTTCCTGCTTCCTCCCTCTCTCTGATAATGAAATGTTGGAATTGTGCTTTACCTGATTGGAGTGGGAGGTAAGAGACTTTCTACACCAGCACAGTGGTCCATTCCCTTAGGATTTGAAGAGACACCTGGGGTGATCTGAACTCTCACTTTCCTTTGGTCTGTAGCTCCTGTCACGTAAATCCCCACACCTCATCCCAGAGTGTGCAGCACTCTTGGTATTTTCATCCCCACTGCTGACTGCAGGGCAGCTGGCAGCAGGAGATTTTTTTCCTTCCTTGTGAACTCCCTCGCTGCTTATAGACCCACCAGTGACAACCTGGAGGCTCCACTGGGGACAAAGCAAAGCAGGCTGGGGGCTGTTTGCCTGCTCACAACCTGCAGCTTCTGAGGCTGCCAAGCCTCCTGTCAGCAGCCGAGAGGGCTGGAGGGAGCAGCGGGCAGCGTGGCTGTCAGATGTGTGCGGTTAGGCCAGCAATCAGATGTCACTGTTGACGCGAGTGAAAGAGCCCTCTCGGCAACAAGTCCAGCTTGACTTTGTTGAACTTGTGAGCGGAGGCTCTACCCACTGGCAAGGTCAGCAGTAAATATGTCAGTAGGCATAGAGCTTGTCCCGGGTGGAGCGATGGTCACTCCTTCTCTGGAGATGTGCGGCTGACGTGTGCCCATTGCCCAGCGTTGTTTGTAAAAGACAACTGCGAAGCAGCATGGTGATGGAGTGTGCATCACTGCCAAGTGGTCATAAACTTGCTGAGTGCAATGACAACGAAGAATCATTTCATCTGTTGCTTTCTGCTCTGCTTACGTTTCTGATACGCTGGCTGAGCAAGCAGAGGGGTACTGAGGGCGTAATGCAGCCACAGTACATCTTCCCTCCTGTTGCTGTGGCTGATCCTTGTTTGATTTTTGCAGCAGTGGATTTATCCACAACCTTGTTTCATCAAGTGCAAGAAAGGGAAAAAAGATCTCCATGTACAGAGTGGTGTTCAGTAGGAAAGTGCACGTGCACAGATGAGGGAGTCTGCTAAATAGCACTGAACGTACCAAACACAACATATAGCATATAGACAGTGTTTGAATGCCAGGGGAGGTGTGGAAGATTGCTTACATGTATGGATATTTACCGTTTCTTTCCTCCCTTTCTTCTCAGTCCTTTTCTTACTCATTCAGTCTTAATTTTCCAATGTCATTTTCTCTCTCTCCCCCACCTCTGAATATATCATGTATTTTGTTTTCTATAAAGTGAACCAGTACCTTCACCTGAATTTGTGTATCCTTGCTTGATATTTTTGGACTTGGATAATGCACTTATCCTGGAGCATTGCCATATAGCCTACAGAGGCAAAACTGGGGATGTTACAAACTGTTATTGCTGTTCCCTAGCTTGTATGAGTACCAAGTCCAGTTTGAACGGTGGTCCTTTCACTGCTGGTGATGCGAGGTCGGCTCCCAGTTCTGACGTGGATGTCCATGAAACCAAGTCATTCACAGTCACATTGTTGAAAGAACTCTCTGCTTTTTCCTTAGCCACTTAAATATAGCTGGTAGCTGGTTGTATCCAGGAACCACAGTAGGAGCTTTGAATCCTTTTGAAAATTTTCCTTTTAATACTTCCCTACTTCATGGAGGCATTATGAGGCATTCAGAAGTGACAGCTACAATAATTTTGAACTAATATAAGTGATGGCATCTTCAAAGTCCTGAAAGAAATTTATAAAGTTCAAGAAGGTTCCCTCTCATAGACATTCATTGCGAAAATATTAAAGCTTAAATGACTTAAGAGCCTGTTATGAAGGCAGAGTAAAGTGCAGCATTTTTCAAAACGAGAAGTAGAGCAGAACAATTACTATTTAATGATACTGGAATTGGAAAATGTATGATGAAGCAGGAGTGTCAAGTTTACTGTGCAGATTGCTACTAGGGCAGGATGCTTTTTGGCAGAGTTTACCCAATTTCTGTTTTTCTGCTTATACATCTATCCTGGCGATATGAAAGAATTCCAGTAAAAGCTAATCCAGTTCTTGGAATCCCCCATTTCTCCCTCCCTTCACCAACCTAAGTCTTGTTCATGGCGCTGCTTCAGTTTTTCCGCTTCAAGGCCAGCAGGATGCTTCTCTTGACATCTAAGTGCTGCAACCCTTCTTTCACAGGCTAGTTACCGTTATGGGATAGTCCTCATTAGGGGAAATAACCCAGAGGTTGTCGCTGCGTTGCAGCATATCCTCTGACAACGTTGCCTTTACTTAAGCAGCCTTGGTTAAAGATTGTTTTTTTCCTGCTTTTAAGATCATTATGTCAAATATCAGTCAAGCCAGTATCAAAATTTCTTAGCACAATTAGTGATTGGAAAGACAGCACAGGACCCTAACTTTCACAAGATTAAAATTTCTTTATATATTTGTCAATAACATCATCTAAACTGACATCAAGAGTAGCTACATCTGAACCATGCATAATCTCTTATTTTTCTTTTCTCTCCCTGTAACCTAATAACCTGATTTTAAATTTTGCCTTCAGTGAGGTATGTTTTTCCAAGCACTTTATTAAAAGATCGCTTATTTCCCATGGTACTTCTGAAAAACGAATTTATTTTGAAATCCTGCTGCATGTACTAGCTTATCTGATCTGCATCTCTCAGTGCTTATTGTCCATTTGCTTGGGATGCTTTCATGAATAGGGACTTTCTGTTGCTTAAAAGCACGTCCGTACCATCTCCCAGTCTCCCTCCTAAAGTTATAGTCCTTTGCATATGACATCGCAGGTGCACAGGTGGTGATGACATCTCCAGCAGAAGACTGCCTTCAATCAAGGCCATGAGCAGAAGACAGCCCTTCAGCTTGAATGGGAATTTTTACAATAAAGGTTGACAGAAGAGGAAATACAGTGATTTAGGCTATGTGATGTATGACCCCCAAAAATTCTGCTTACAGGCAAAGTGTTCCATGTTTGTTTTTTCTGTTTTTAAACCTTCTATAGGTTAAAATATGCTCTCAGTTCAAAGTGAAATAGATTTTGAATATTTGAAGTATGCTAAATTGTTCAGGTGGTCACTTAGCAGCGGCATTTGCATTCACTTTTGCACTGACACTGCTCTACCCAATTAACAGTGGAGGCAATATGATGACTGTTTTTATCCCTACAGGATAGCTGGTGCTTCTGGCCCTTTTCCTGCTTTCTTGTAGCTTTTCTGTACTGGATCTTCTTCCTTTTGCACTTTAATTTCACTTAGTGTTGTAGCTCTGTGGTTTTTCTGAACAGTATTTTGTAGTCCACATTTTTACTAAGCATTTCTAGAGGTTCAGTATGTTCTTTAAAAATCATAGCCTGCTTAGATCTGGTAGGAGCCTTGGGAAAAAGAATGGTGTTTCTTTGTCAGGTTTATTTCAAGAGAGCAAAGACTTGCAGTGAATATTGTTGTAGGTTTGAGATGTAAATGTCCGTTTCCTCTCTATCATCTCTTGCTAGAATTTGTACCGTCCTTTATATTATCTTTTGCCTGGGTATATTGTGCTTGGGAATTTACCTGCTCTCTGGAGAGGATTGCCTTAAGCCTAAATCAGAACACCTCACTGATACTGGATCACCCATAACTCTGGCAGAAAAATACACCCACCTCCATGAAGGAGCAGATTTTTCTTCATTATCACCAAGTTCCGTTACTGTCTCTTGTTTACTTAGGAGTGAAGCCAGACTTGCTGAAAAAGTTGTGATGTTTAGCAACATTAGTTACAGTCCCTGTAGCACCCTGCTGCTTTGCTTTCTGCGTTTGCTTGCTGACAAATGACAGAGTAGTACAAGCAGTGTGTAACTTGGCTCATTTTGTTTTGTTTAGGCCAGGTTCTAAGTGTAAAAATCTTTTCAATATGATAGAAACAGATTAAGAAAAGGAGGATCAGTACAATCAGGTAGTCTGGTGCAAGCTCACTGCCTCATTTCTGAACCAAGTTTCAAGCTTGTTTGAGCTGTTCTGTATCATGAAGAAAGAGGTGCAGCCTTGATTAGAAGACCAAGTAAGTGCTGAGGATTTGCCATTTCTGTAGTGAAACGTGTCATCTTAGCCTTTAGCAAAGGCTGGTTGGGACTTGCTCTGCTGAAACGGACGTTTCTATAGTTCCAGCCCAAGGCTGGCTCTGTGACGCTACATATCATGTGCCACTCTGATAAAAAGCTGTGTGAAACACAAATTGATTTACTGTCATGCGCCTGCTTACTGTAACATGTACTCTACCATCTGTATAAGATACCCAGGCAATGGCCTTCTCCTTATAAGTGGCAAATTTGACTGTGATTTGTGTTGCTGATTTGTAGTTTATCTTGAGCGCAATAGATAGGTTTGCCTTTATAGATATCTGTAGATCTGCTTTTGCTGAAATGTATAATTTCACACTAATTTCTGAGTGAAGCAATCTCTAGCAGATGCCACATGATGCCGTACAGGACGAGCAATTACGGCAGTTTTGGCAACCAAAGTTTGTTTTCTAAGTTTATTCAGTAGAACAAGATAATTTGCCATCAGGCTCCCATATTTCAATTTCCATTTCTGATGGCTGTGTTATGTTTTTTAGAACCATGTTGTTGGATTATGACTTAGGTTTTCTTACATTTACTCTTCTACCAATGTTCTATAGTGCTATGTTTCTGCAGGTAGTCTGCAGGTTTTGGGCAGTGACAGCAGCCAGATGGGTAGCACTGATGATGAGCTAGTCTGTCACAGTGCTCTAGATCCCTGGGGCAGGTGAGGAGGAGAGTTGGAGAAGTGTGCTCCTTGCTGGTCTTCTGTGGCTTGCAAAGAAATGCTATTTTATCTACTCCTGCTTTGTAGACAGGTGTGATGAGGGAAGATGCTCACTGGCCTTGTCCTTTTGGCATAGTCCATGTCTGTGGCACCGCATGAAACTGGCTGACGAGTCATGAAACTGTGGCAAATTCCTGTGCAAGGCATGTGAGAAGATGTTCTTCCTATGCTTTGCCTACCTCCCTGTCAATCGGGGTCCATCACAGTCTGCAGTTGTGAGGTTCAGGAATTCTCCTCTTTCCACTAAAATTTGATGACAATGCCGTTATCCTCAACGTTTTTTCTTTAAATTGTTTAGACTTTCTCAGTAAATCAACAGTGTCAAAATTGAGAACTGTTGTGGTTTTAAGTATCGTTTTTGAGTCAAATTGATTTTGTTTTCGTGAAAATATTAATTATAAAATTATAGTTTCTTTTCTTAACAGAAGTTGTTTTCTGACTGAGATTCTGAGCCTGAAATTATTCTAGGGGAAAACAGCTGAGAGTCATACACTCATAGCCAGTGTCTGGCTTGTGCCACTCTGGTCTGCTCTCATTTTGTGCTGCATGAGAAAATGGATGGGGTTACCATTGTTAGGGAATGATCCAGGTTTTTCGGTACTTGTTTTCTGAATCAGGGGATGATAAGGTTTAAAGGGTAATGGGTATTACTAGATTTTGTAAACTGTCTGAGGCTACCATCGATTGACTAGTGTTGACAGAACAAAAAAAAAATGCTGTCTTTCACTGAGGGACTGACTCCTTGGCTGTGTTTAAAGTGAGGCTAGGATTGGGTTGGGATGGGGGGACGTGAGATTTGGCAACTGGAAGCGGCAAAAAGTAGGCCTGATATATTTAAAAAGGCAGGTGTCGGTAGGGAGCAATTCTTGATATTGTTCTTTTACCAAAGCAATAGGTTCCTCATCCATAGGAGGAGGTAGGCTGAGGGTTAGGGAGTTAGGGTGGCAGAGCTCAGTTTATCCTTCAGAGCACACATCACATAATTCAGAAGAGAGGTGGTATTAGTAGAGACCATGTCTCATGCTGACTTTTGTTGTTCGGTCAATCCCTCCTCTGAATTTAAGCCCCCCTCACCCCCCCGCCTTTAGCATTAGTGTTAGAGATTTAGATATTGAAAGGGTTGAGAATCCAGCTTATTGCTTGCAGAGCTGGAAGTCAACAGGAGTCTAGACCTGTGTGCCGCTTTCTGTAGCGGTAGGTTGTCTCGGTATAATTAGGGTTAGATTTAGGATTAAGGTTTGGGGTTGTGGTGCTGAAGATGTCTCAATAAGGAACAGGGAACAGTGCCTTATGTTTCACTCAAGGATTGATTCTTCTGGCCTGAATTAATGTTTGCGCTGTTGTTGGATTTTGGGTCAAGGTTTTGGAATGCTAAGGTACAGGAGTCCGGCTGGTTGCTGGATTCTGGAGAGTAAACAGCCGTAGGAGGCGGGTGGTGCAGGTAAGTGCTAACGTCAGCACGCTCTGAGTTTGAGAAGTGGTTCTCCAGGTCTATTTGAGATTAGAGCTAAGGGTTCAGGAGCTGGGTTTTGTTTGGTTTTGGTTTTTTTTTGGAGGGGGGTGAATATGCCAACTGACTAGGTAAAAAGTACTGGCTTCTCTGCTTCCAATCTAAGGAATCTGCCATGCTCGTTCCTAGCTCGTCGGATGATCTTTACCCCGAGGAAAGAGTGAGGAACCAAATGACAGCTGTGGCTTTTCAAAGTCATAAAAGAAGGAAATATGTGTGTATGTACTTATTTATTTATTTTCTCTCCCTAGTCTTTATTTTATGCTGAGGCTATGAAGCCTATTGAACTTTTTTTTGAGCCCTTAAGGTATATCCAATGTCAGTTAGACATCAAAGCTCCAGACCTGAAATGGAAAGAGAACAACCAAATTGCATTTAAAGGTTAATAAAATAATGCTTGTGTTTTCTGTTGTCACAGAATAATAAAAAGAAAAACATTACCTTCATGTTTACAAAGGCGAACGGAAAACAGAGAAATGCGAAGTCGGCTGCGATTAGCTTAGCCTTTGTTCTCAAAATGATACATCCTTGTGTTGTATCAGTGACAAGACGGGCTCTTGAAGCTCTACTTTTTTGTTTTGCTAGATATCAGATGATCTCAGTGGCCACAGATAACTCTATTGTAGTTTATGGGAGTTTATTACTTCTAATTTTAAAAGAAAAATGTAACTAATATGAGAATTTCCTGTCTTTATTCTATGAGAATCTGGCTGGCTTTTGTATCAGCAAAGGTGAATGCTGTGACCCTTACACTTCATATATTGGCTATGCCTGTAGTAGATACAAAAAATAAAATCAGCAAGGTTATATGCATAAAACGGAGTAGCTTGAATATAACCAGCCCCTTTGCCTCGTATGGCTGCGGTCACCTTTGGTAAGCTGCCGTCAGTGGTCCGGTGCTGTCCTCAAAGCCCGGGCGCAGTCTCGGGGGTGGAAGTGCGGAGAGAGCTCAGCCTGCTCTTGCAAGCTGCACAGTGTGGGAAAACAAGTTAAAACCCCAGAAGACTTACCAGTTCTTTTAAAGTTTTATCTTTCTCTGATACATATTGGGTTTGGTACAGCAGCTAAACGTTTCTTTTCTATGGCTTGTCAGTCCGTAGGCCAAAAACCCCAGTCACTCAGTGCAATCAAGATCCCCTGAGACTTTTCTTTCACTTCTGTCACTCACGTTATTCATGAAACAAGAGGTCACTGAAGTCTAGGAGAGCAGAAAATATTAGCAGAGTGATCAGACATATTAAGCCCACTGAATTCTTTTAAATTCTTCCTGTGGTGAGATCCAGGTACCAATCTGACTCACCAAGCCTTGAGTCCTGCTTACAAAAAAGAAAAAAAAAAAAAAAGAAAAAACCACATGTCACTGTAGCTTGGAGGCCCAGCTGAATCCAGTAAGAGGGATCCTGGCAAAATTTGCAGTGTGTGTAATAATGACTTTTTCCCAGGAATATTATGCAGTGATCTGTTATGTGTATCTGCTTGTTCTATTTCTGTTTCTTAGCCCGAGATTCCTAGCACAGGAGGCAATAACCTCGCACTGTCTCGGATCATATCGTGTCACACTGAATGTTGACCTTGGCTGACCTTACATCATGACATGCTACAGTTGAAGTAATGTAACATGAACCAATGTATCATGCGCTTAATGTTAATCTGGAGTTATCATCTGTGAACAAGGCAAAAGGTTTGGAAAGCTTGTTGTGTGGATCTGCCCTGTGTTCCTCGGGCAGTCTCTGAGCTGCACGTGTTCGAGCTAACAACCAAAACCAACAGAGGGGAAGAAGAAGGGCGGAAACCAGACAAGTATTTCTGTAACAGTTAGTTATAAAGATCCTGATCAGTTTAATGTGGATCTGAAGATAATCTACTAAAGAGGCTCTATGCCCCTTGACACCGTAGTAACCAGGGCAGGAGCGCGAGCAGGCAGTGGGAGCGCTCGACAGCATTCGTTGGACTCTTGGGGTTTTTGGTGTAGAAAGCTTCATATATACGTTTCTGAGTACATTTGTTGTTGAATGTATTGCTGAATATATTTATTGCTATTACGCTGGTTAAAAAAAGGGTTAATGCTAGTGTTGGGCCTTATGAAGTAATCATTTTCGTAATATTTACTTTATTCATGTGCTTGCTCAGCCTTTTGACCCTCTGTGAAATTGTACCTAATATTATGAGGGTTTATCTGTGGGGGTTTTTTTCCTAGAAAGACTTTGAGATAATTCTGTGCGCTGTTTTGGAAAATAATTTGTAAATTCAATGTCAGATTAAAGTATGCCTCTGAAATACTTGCTTGAATTTAAATTAAAAAAAAAATACAGTGCTAAAATTACCTATTATTTCTTCAGTGGTTTAGCAGTGGTCAGAGCCTGTTTCTGCTTCTTCCATCATGTGCTCCTATAACAGGATCACATTCGTTAATGTGATCGCTGGCTAGCTGACTTCTTTGTGCCACCTTCATTCTCATTCAGCTAGCTTTAAATGACAGGGAATATTGTTCTTGACTTGTTGTTAGGCTAGTATTTTCAGTCCTCAGTGCTTAAAAATTAGCCTTCTAAAGTCATAATTACGCATCTGGTTTGGCGAAGTTGTAGGCAACCCTAGCTGGAAGCATTTTTAAAATGAGCATCAAGCGCAAGAAAGGGATAAAAGATCTCCATGTACAGAGTGGTGTTCAGTAGGAAAGTGCACGTGCACAGATGAGGGAGTCTGCTAAATAGCACTGAACGTGCCAAACACAACATATAGCATATAGACAGTGTTTGAATGCCAGGGGAGGTGTGGAAGATTGCTTACATGTATGGATATTTACCATTTCTTTCCTCCCTTTCTTCTTAGTCCTTTTCTTTCTCCTATAAAGGAGACTTTAGAGCATCTTAGAGCCCCTAGTAAGAGAGATGGGAATATCTTTTATATTCCTATGGAGTAAATGTCTTTCCTTACTGTGAATTGTCCTATTGATCCTGGGTCGTTGCTGCCTTCTCAGGTGTCCTGAGCTTCATCGTGTTCCCATTGAAGGGAGCTAAAAATTCCCATTTTCCTTAGGAGCACAGGTCTAGACCATAGCTAATAGAGTAGCAGTTTTTGTGGGTCAAACTTGCTCCTACGTAATCTGAAAATCCTCGAGCAATTTCTTATCAAAATTATTTAATGGAATATATTTTGGGTCTTATGTCCTCTTAGTTATCTTTATTTCTGTTCATCCTTAAAAGTATGGGCTGGTGATAGAAATATTTTGCAAATTTTATAGCAGAAAGAGCAGCATGGCCATTACCAAATGAAAATATGATAAAGCCAAAGATGATAATTTGTCCTTGTCGCTGACAAAATCCTAAATGAGTGAGTAAGAAGAAAGAAAACTTCATTTGGTTTCTGTGACTCTGGACTGGACTCAGCCATGTTGCAGGCTTCCTCTCCACCCACGTTTAACTAGTCTCCTGGGGTGCATTAGGCAGAGTGTTGCCAGCAGGTCGAGGGAAGTGATCCTGCCCCCTCTACTCAGCCCTGGTGAGGCCTCACCTGGAGTACTGTGTCCAGTTCTGGGCTCCCCAGTACAAGAGAGACATGGCGCTACTGGAGGGAGTCCAGCGGAAGGCTACAAAGATGATTAGAGGGCTGGAGCACCTCTCCTATGAAGAAAGACTGCAAGAGCTGGGCCTGTTCAGCCTGGAGAAGAGAAGACTGAGAGGTGATCTGATCGAAGTGTATAAGTATCTGAAGGGGGGGTGTCGAGAGGATGAGGCCAGTCTCTTCTCCGTGGTGCCCAGCAACAGGACAAGAGGCAATGGGCAGAAACCGAACCACAGGCAGTTCCATCTGAACCTGAGAAAAAACTTCTTCACTGTGAGGGTGGCTGAGCACTGGACAAGGTTGCCCCGAGAGGTAGTGGAGTCTCCTTCCCTGGAGATATTCAAAGCCCGTCTGGATGTGATCCTGGGCAATATGCTCTAGAGGTCCCTGCTTGAGCAGGGAGGTTGGACTAGATGATCTCCAGAGGTCCCTCCCAACCTAAACGATTCTGTGATTGTGTAAGCAGCTGCGGTAGATAATGGGTCTGATGATCCAAGTGGTTTACTGTAGGTTATCATGGGATGTTGATCAAAAACCAGAAGAAAGCCAAGCAAATTGTATACATATATGATAGGAAATGAGACCCCTGATAATATATGTTCATTATCTAACAGGAGATTGGACGAAGCAGCCTAGCAACAGACTGTTGAAAAGAAAGTAGTAAAGGTTTATTTCATCATATAGAATTTTCTGCCCTCTGTTTAGAACAATACCAAGAACATGGGCAAATTTATTTATTTTCCCAGAATTAAGATGACTTTGAGATTGTCAGTTACCAGGCTGAAGTGGGTCATCAAACCACTGAACTCAAAAAGCCTAGTGCAAGACCATAAAGGTATTTAATGTAACTTGAAATTGAGAAACTAAGGAGAAAACAGATAATTTTAAACACTAATTTCCAGAGAGGAGCATCATTCCAGACATGAATGCAGTCAGGAATAAAAAGACATTTTCTTCAAATGTCACGCTGAGGAAACACACAGATAGCAATGCAAGAGCAGAACTATAGTGAATGACTTTTCAACTCTTTAGTGCATAAATCGGCAGTTACACTAATTAAATATATATAGAGAAAAGGGCTCTGGACCTTTCTAGGCAGCGTTGCCTAGCAAAAGGGATATCAGTTGAAGAAAATACTGCAGGAAAGGCCGTAAAATGGCATGCGGCAGATTGCTGATGACACCTGGAGTTGCCAAAGAAGGATAGAGGGAGTGTGGGGAAGAAATTGCATTTCTGTGTACAGCAACCTCTGACTAGCCAGATAAATCATGGCTAGACAGAAGTTATTCCAGGCCTGGGAACTCTGGGGCAGCATGCGAGCCAGAGCCATGGGAGCTGATGTGATATGTTTTTTATTCGGGGAAATCATACAAAAAGAAGCTTCCAGAGGGAAATAGGGCATGGATGCTAGAGTTAAGGGAGCTTAAATAAAAACTCAAGGGGGTTCAGGGAAGTGTAACTTGTGCTCTGTTCTCCCATTGGTTTGCTTCCTCCTGTTTCAAACTACCATCAGTAGATTGTCATATCAGGAGTAGTAAGTGCTGAGAGAACTCAAGAAACGATCTTTTTACAAGGAGAGTGTTAAAGGTCTAAGGAGATCTGTGCCTTTGCAGTTTCAAATCCTTTGTGGAGCAGACTAACTGCATGATTTATTTAGAAAGCGTATGTAGTCTTAGTAGAGCAAATAATTTACGAGTGTCTTCATCCCAGAGCAAGGTCCCTCCACCCTTGCTGTGCACCACTGCAGTTGGTGCGACTTTGCAGGCATCTGTCAGGGCACTGGGTCTAAAGTGGTAAAAAATACAACTCTCTCGAGGAAGAGCGCTCCAGAAATGACTTAGGGCTCCAGTTGGAAGAGGCTGTGGAGGTGGAGGGGTTTCACTGCACTTCCAAAAAGGATCAGACAAATGTTCTCCCTCCCTTCCCCAAAATAACAAAAGTAATCAATTAACTATTAAAAATCTTCTTCTCAAATACTTTAGTCTGGTGGTGTTCACTTATTTCCCTCCCTTCATTTGCTTTCTTAAATTTCTAATATTAAAAGATAGTTCAGGTACCTCTGAGGTAGATGTTGGCCCGTAGCTTTCGCAGGAGTGCTGGTGTGCGGTGGCCCATGCCTGATCCATCAGAGCTGCGATGTGGCCTTTTGCTGCGCTGCCAAGCAGGGAGGGAAGGTGTGCGCTCTGCTGGTGGTCTTCTCTTTGCAAGACATCAAAAGATGCTTCCTTTTCTTTTTCTGTTAACTCCCTTCATCACTAACAAAATAAGAAAAAAGAAAAAAGAAAGGTGCTTCCTAGCAGAAAGAGGTTGAAAGCTAACCGCATCCCCCTGAGATGAGTTTTTGGTGCTCTATTAGTTGGTGGTAGGGTGTGTGGGGGAGCTGCAATAGAAGGTCGCTGCTGTGAGAAGCTGGGCTTGGTAAGTGAAAAGTGTCCTGATTTACAGGGCAATTTTTTCTCTCAGTTTTGTATGTGTATTGTGGCAATGATAAATATTGTCCATTTGCAGAGCATCTTTTGTGCTGAAGGATCCCAAAGCTCTTCACAAAACAGTTTGCATGTAGGACTGCAGAAATTCAGTTAAGCTGTTCCTGAGAATCTCTGAAATCACTCTTATAAAACCCCAATAAAAATAGATTCTCAGTTTTTCAAGTCTGACTTGAAGATGAAGGTGGAATTAAAAATCTACAGGCATTGCATTCCCTTTTCAAAGAAAGGAAAAAGGAGATGAAGCTGCTTTTTGTATGTGCCTAAAAGCAATGAAAAGCTTGTCGATATTTTTAATTTGTATTTTTCATGAACAGCTAAGAAACTCTGGTGATGCTAGAGGGGGCAGGAAAATGTTGAGACTTTCACTGGCAGAGAAAGATTTGAACAGCTATTGACAAAAGAGCAGAGTGCAAGGAATGTGCTTTGGCTAAGCAGAGTGAAGATGTTTGACATATTGGCAATGCAGTGCAGGGTCAGAGGGTGACAGATTAATGCTATGTTTTACTGTCCAAGTTAATACTCACTCCATGTCTTTGTGTGCTCTTGGTTATTGTACACATTTGGAAGGACAAGCTGGCTCTGGGTTAGTTAGACCTGTGCACTGATTCTAGTTTGAAGATGGCTTATTTGGGTTTAATCAATTAGGCACAAGCATAAAGTAAATCTAAATAAGCTATTCTTAGACTACATTGAGAGCATCATGGAGGAGTTTGCACTATTTTAATTAAAATTCATTAAAATTCTTAACTGAATTCAGGGCAGCTGTGCACGTGGGAAGGCCAGTGGTGTTCCCAGCTCGGGGGTCTGCAGCAGCGGCAGTGTGGGGGGCAGTTACCTGGGGCACTGGGGACCAGCCAGGAGCACAGGTCACAGGTAGGCCCAGTGGCTATGGGTGCGCTTGGAAAATCTCAAGGCAGGCTGCAGAGATTATAAGAAAAAACATGAACCCCACAAAACCCCAACTCATGGCTTGGCTCTCTCTGCGACTGGCTGCTTCTGGCAGCTCCCTGGGACGAGTAAGTAAACCGAGTCTGCTTCCAGCAGCAGAGACCGGGAGACCAATGGATACTTTTCAGCCTTACACATACTTTTTAAAGAAGAGGAGGTAAAGGAGTGAGATGGAAAACAAGATGATAGGCAAAGGCTGGAGAGAACAAAAGGAATGCAATGCAGGCAGCCTGTTTGTCTGTGAATAGCTGACGGGCATGCCCGGAGAAGTGGCCAAGCCTGTTCCCAGCGCTGCTTTAAAATAACAGAATAGTATTGTCTCTCGACTGGAAGGTGCCAAGTGCTTTGGCTTCGTAATGTCTCTGCGCCTTGTAGTTCTGAGCCTGCAGTAATATGTATTTGACATAGCTGGACAGCCAAGGAGAAGTTATTCCAGGGCGGAAGTTGGCATGACTGGAGCCTGCAGAAGGCAGAACTGTGCACTGCTGCCTGCAGTGCCCGAGGAGGAGGACACGTGTGAAAACCAGCTCTGTGGGCTCAGGACAGCACAACTCAATCAGAAAGGTCCAGTTGCAGAGCTCTGGTTTCCAAACCTCTCGAACACCTCGTTGAAGGATAATTGCAAATGGATTTCTTCTGATGTGTTGAACTAGGTGCAGAGACTTTTGCATGTTTATATGTTTTGTATCCAAGGTTGTTGTTTTTGAATCAGAGAGCCCTTCTCCAGTCTGGTACCATGTGTTACTCAATAGATGAGGAGTTGACAACAGGAGACTTAGATTTAGAGAGTTTCTTCTGCTGGCCCCAGGTTGTAACCTGTAACAAGCATCCACAAATACCTATTTAACACGAGCAAATGGAGAGCCTGTTAGGGAAATGGCCACGGGTTTCAGATTTCGGCAGATTCACTGGCACGTTGGAAGTGATGTGATGCCTCTGACAGAAATAACGTGGGTGGGGGCAGACCCCCTTTTTGAGGTCCAGGCAAGTACAGACGTGAGGAAAGCACAGAGCAGGGTTAATCTGCACTCTGTTCAAACTGCAAAGCAAAACGAGCAGTATTTGTTTACAGGCATCTGACAGTACGGCATGGATGGCTGGCTGAGTTAGGAGAGCTTCGCTTGGAAGAGACACCACCTGGTTCTTGTGTAAGAATAGCTGGAGCATATTGCTCTAGCTACATAGCTGTAAGCGTGCTAAGAGGCTTGTACCACCTTAATAGTGCTGTGCGTCTATGTGGTGATACCGCTGTTAAAGTGCTCACGTGAGGAGAATGAGCTGCAGTGACAGTTTAAGGCCATTTCATACCAACGTAGTACTGTTTCAGTGTTGGGAGGCGTTGCTACGTGTTGCTCCAGACGGCATACCTAACCAAAACAGTTATACTGTTAGAGAAGCTGCCTGCAGGTCAGGCAAACACCTCACGTGAAAGGTGGGCCCGCGCTGCAGAAGTGGTGAGCACCAGAAGCTGGGGTGGACGACCCTTTAGCAGGGCTCAGTCCTGCTGCAAGCAAGCTCTGTGATTGCCGCCTAGGCTTCCACTGAAGTCGAAGGGAGTTTGCTAGTGATGTCAGTAAATGTCACCCCTGAATCCCTTGGATGGCCTCACCTACACATCTCCACCCCATCCCACTCCCAAGCCCCCTTGGAGAAGGCCGAATGGTACGGGAGTGACTGACTCTCCTTGCCGTGCTGGTTGGTGGTATCGGAGCACGTCGTCAGTGCGTTCTCTCATATGGTACCTTGTCTGAGCAGGAACAATTCAAAAAATTGTTAAGCAATGTAATTTTTAATAGGAGAAAAACAGGTTTAGGGAAGAAAATTTCTATTTGCTTTCAAGCCTCTGAGAAGTTATTGGCAGACTATGCAATTTAAAAAAAGAAAATGAGCTCCTTCCCAGGATCTTTTATAAAGAGGCCTTGTCCAGCTCAGAATTTAGGAAATGTAGCCTATTTTCTGAGTCTTGCCGTTGAGGTCAGCCTGTCTGTGATTGCTAGTATCACTAGACTTTGGCGCTGCGCTACTTTAAGCCCTAGGGCACGCATTTAAATTGTCACATATAGTATGTCTGATGCTGACATCTTCCTCTGTAGAACTGAAGGATAATACAGTGCTTGTGCTGCAGAATAAGACAGTGCTCTCTCCTCAGCCATGATAATTGTCTGCAAATTTCAGTGTTCAGACTTGTTTTCCTTGATTGTGGCCGCTAATCAAGGCAAAATACAAAGTTCATCTTACTAGGGGATGAACAATGCCTGGCACTGTAGTGAATGCTAATGCAGTTAATTATTCCTAATACTGTGTCAGTTCTCTGAAGAGTTGAATATCTCTAGACAAGGGTTTAATGATCCAGAGCCACCCTGTGGTTTCACCCAGTGAATGTTGTCTCTTCAGGCTAGTTTGTAATAAGCTGTCTCTGAATCTGCCCTCTACCCTGCTTCATGGACCGTCACGTCTGTTATGGGAAAGTTGGGTGGGCGGCTTTAGATGTGCTTTGCTTTGCTTTGCTTTGTTTAGAAACTGATGGTTATATTGTGTTTTCTGTTGTCCCCGGTTTATTAAAAAATCTATCTGTATAGTAAGCTTTTGACTGCGTTGAGTGGGGAACCTAAAAAGAGTATTGTCTCTGGAGTATTTCTAGGGCAGAGTTCTGGAAACAGATAATTGTGGTCTACCCGCACAGCCGGCTGTGGACGAAATCCCAAACGTTCACCTACGTGGGGGGATTGATAATAGTGGTCTGGACCCTCAGAGTGCTCAGTATTAACGGAGCCCATAGGACATGTGATAGGAAAAAAGCCTCAACTAGCTTCTGTACTGACAGGAATACATTATCTTTGATTTCAGCTGTTCACTGATATGCTTCCATCATAACTTAGTAATGGTAATATCTTTTACCACACTGTTTTTTTGTTAGAATAATTTAGTCTAGAACTGTGTTATTTGTTAGGGTATCAGGCGGAAACTTCATTTTAAAGTTGTATATCTTTAAATATAAACTACTTGCCTGCTATTTGAAGATGAAAAAGTTCTTAAAAATATTATTTTTTTCAAAAGCTGTCATAGAAATCAGCAGCATGTCTATATTTCCATACCGGAAAACAATATTCACTTTTGTTAAGTATGTCAGTTTTGGGACAGGTACTGTACAAGCCCGGTGCTTTTTACCCTGACCACTCTCTCCTTGGTATGAAGAGGTTATTGCCAGAACATATTTCTTTAGCTGAGGGTATACAGGACCGCATCCTTCTGTACTAGTCCTTTAGGTCATTGCTCTACGCCTGTTATCTGAAACAGCCAGTGATTTGGGTTGCCGTCGTTTTGGAAGCAGCACGCCGGCGACCGTGGGGTTAGCTCGTCGCTGAGCGCCGCGGAGCCTTGGTCCAGGCAGCTGCAACGCGAGCGGGCCTGGGAGCGACGCTAAATGCCACCCGGCAGCAGGGCAGCCCGGGGGACCTGGGGCGACCGCGGCTACCCCTGCAGGCTGAGCTGCTTCTCTGCTCGTCTCCCCAGACACCAGTTAGCAAATCAGTGGTTTCTTTTGACCATCATGAGCTGAGCCAGATGTTTGTTCCTAAGCTCCTGCTGCTGCAACTGGGAACCTGCGTCGTGCGGTAGCGACGGGAGAGGTGCACCCTCTGGGCTCGGCCCAACTTCCAGCCCGACGCTCTTGACTTCCCTGGAATTGGATCCCGCTATACTTAAAAGAAGTTTAAGAGATGTTCTGCTAAAAAGTACTCAGCTTTTTTTCCTAAGAAAAATATCTAAAGGATCTCAGACATCCTAGAGGAGATGTTATTAAAAGTTCTCATATGGAACTTTAAAGTAAAAAATATATTTTCTTCAGCAAGAAGCTGTAGTTAAAAATTAGCTTCGAGGAATAGAGAATGATTAATGAAGCTCCTCTTATTTAGTGCGCTAAGCCTTCTTGAGATTTAAATGTCTGCTATGGAAAATGTCCACAATTTGGAGTGAATTATTTATAAAAGAAATTAGGCAACATACAGTGCTTGTGGTTTCTGTTCAGAGCAGAAGATAAAAAAGCTTCTAGATTTTAAAATGATTATTATTTTATTTCTAAGTCTATTTTTCTTACTGGATTCTTGACATATGTACTGTTAATTAGGCAGTAATGATTTTCTTTCATTTGCACTGCAAATTACACCAATAATCATGCTTTTATTCACAGAATATATTTTGTTAACTGACCTTGGGTTTAGTGTGGAATACAAAATGAGAAAGAATTGTTAAGTTCCAGTTGATGCTTTGAGATTTCTAGGGAGTTGTGCTTTTGTTAAGTTTTGAATTTTAATTTTGGAGACACCAACAAAGATACACAACAGAAAGGCTTTAGCCAAATATATTGCTTTGACAGAAGTCACCGGGTTCCACGATTAATTCTTGCCTGTAGATCAATGCATTTCATAAGCTGCAAGTCGTTCTGACAAGATGAAACAAATACAATCATTAGTGAAATCCTGATGATTTGGAACAATGGGCTGTGAAAGTAGGTCAGTTTACATCTTCTTTGAAATATTTTTTCCTCCGTAGTATTTCATACTTGACTAATCTTGATATTGCACTTAACATCTTTGGTGACTGATCAGATACTAATTTGAACCCACATTGTATGTGCAAGTTCAGAAAAACAGGAGGAGATATTTCAGTAGGATGGCAAGAAAAAATTTAGCAGGTAAATTTAAGACAAAAATATATTTATTCTAGCCTGAGGAATGGAAAGTGGAGCTGATTTTTTTTGGAAGATAAGTATTTTAATGACTTAGCTTTTTTTTTCCCCCCCCTTCCCCCTGTTCCAGTGAAATACTGTGTTTGGTATTTGATTTTGCAGGGCAGGCTGCTGGGAAGAATAAGGTCTTCTTTTAGAGCTTCTCATCCAAACCACTGCAGGCAATTGCTGGGAATGCTTCTCTCAGGAGTGTCTATAGTAGTTTATTGGCCCCAGTCCTGCTCCCACTGATGTCAGCAGTAAAGCTATCGTTGACTTCAGTAAGAAAGCATAGGTCCCGTTATCTTCATATGTTGTTATTTAGATTTTATGATATTACTTGGAGCATGTATACAACTTCAGGTGTTTCCTCCTCTGTTCTGTAGAGCCCCTTCCGTTAGAAGAGCCTACCAGACTGCCATGCCCTTCTGCATATACTGCTCTTCTTCCTTTGTCCCCATCACTTCTTCACCGTAGATGGCTCACAGATTTTCGGCGGTGAAGAAAATGTGTATAAAGGCTTATTGTGGAGAAGGGTTACTGGCAGTTGCTGCTATTCCGTGAACAGCTTTGGAAACTTTGTGTATGCTTGTTTCCAGCAAGAAAATTTGATTTAAAGGTCATATAGCTGTTTTCCTCACTCAGTGATATATTCTGTCTGTCTGTCTGCCTCTTTTTTTTAAGGTGTGAATTCAATTAGTATTTGTTAGCCTGGTTGCTTGTGAATAGTATTAACGAGAGAGAGTGCCTGAGATATATTGTAGGTTTAATAAGAGACAAATAATAAATAAATCTAATATTTGGATGGTTTTGGACTTCAGTTCCTGTCTTATGTTTGCCTCTGTTTTACACTGATGATGCAATTATTAGTAACCAATTTGGGGGACAGAAAGAAGTTTAGATTTAAAATCACTACTCCCTTTGAAGAATGGAGACTGACTAACAGTGTTTTTAAGTAAAGAGCCCAAAATGTTAAACCCGTAGAACTTGAACTGGGTTTTCATTTAGGTCTTTAAGTAAATTTTTCAGAGGTGCTGAGCACTAGCATCTCTCTTTGCCCAACGTCTGAATCCACAAAACGGTCGCCTGCTTAGATTTAAAAACAACAACAAAAAACCTGCATAGGAATAAAGTCAAATTAAGAACCATAGACTAGATATTTTATCCATCACCTTCTTTTTCAGTCCTTTTTCTTGATCGGTGTTTTTCCGTGTGTCATAAAATGGCACCAAGGAGACATAATAAGGATAAATCTAGTGCAGTGTAACAATATTTATTGTTCTTTGTAGCACAACAGGAAGAGTTGGCGGTTGCTCAGAGACAGGTTTCCAGATCACTCTGCTTCTGCTAGGTTTATAGTCCAGAGAGACTAGAAACAATCCAGCTTGCTAGATTATGGTCTTTCCAGAGTATTTTCACTCTGTAGAGATTGAATGGTGCAATTTTAGCAGTCATGAATGCCTTTGAGAGTATGTTATTAAACACATGGTACTGTTAGCATGTAATCAGAATTGGAAATAATCGCAAATAAGATACGAAATTGTAATTTTCTAGTGTTATGATGGTAGGGCTGCACCCTGACCATGCCCTCTTCTTCTTTAGATTTGCTTGCTTTCACGGCTGAATTTTTGGTGACTTTTCTGGGACTCTGGGTAGGTAAGAGACCTGTCACTTGTGACCTGCATAGAAATCTGACCCTCTAACCAATTAAAAGTTCAAAATAGCAGCTGTCTCTGCCTGTGTGTCTGCTTGGGATACCAGCGTGCAAATAGTACTATGTTTCAATTAAACTTCCAAGAAAGCCAGAGGAAAGAGCTTGCTTCCATTGTTGAAAACTGGGGGGTTTTTGTTTGTTTGTTTTTAGAAAATAATCGTGCTTTCCTAAGCAGGTATGGTAAGCCTTCCACATTTTACTGAAATGTTAAGACTTCCTCTAACCGGTCAGTCTAAAGCACGTGATGATTTTCCACTGTAGCATGTTGTCACATACTGACTGAACATTTGCGTTTCAGCCAAAGGTGCGTGTGTGCACTGGGGGCACTTCAGACATGTTGTGAGCTATTGTTTTGCACAAAGAGAAAAATGCAGATTCTGTGCTTTATTTTCAGCTATAGTCCAAGCAACATGAGCTAAGGAGAAAAGGAAAGTCTGTGAAGTGTGAATGGGTTTCTTTGGGGATCATTGTCCTGTCTGCGACTAAACTTCCCCCACAGATGTGGGCGGTGGGAGGGCTGGACTGTGATGCCTTATGATGAGGGTTTCTTTTGGCAGGCTACGAAAAGTTAAGATGTGGATAAAGGGAACTTGTTTAGTTCAGATGAAAACTCTGTTAATGAGCCCTATTATGCCTATTTTTGGAGAGTGTTAGAATTTTTTTAAATATATACAATGCTGTATTATTTTTGATTACAGTACCATTCATTGGTCACTTTTATCTTTTTGTGTATGTGAATTTCTAATTATACATGTTAGACACGTGATCTTTACTGTAACTAATAATGTGGGTTTTTTTCACTTGCTCCGTCTCTGCTGGATTCTGTTTCATTGTTCACTTTTTTCATCACAGTATCTAGCTTATTTTATCTTTCAACAGATATTTCTTTAAATTCTCTTGCATGCTTTTCCCCACTTCCCCCTTCCCCCCATAACTTTTTGAAAAGGGCTTTATCTGAGACAGTTTCATTTGTCTTTTGATCTATTTTTTGATGGATGTGTGTATGCTTCTGGTAGTAAGCCCAGCACAGAAATCCTGATTCAAGGCCAAGCCAGTGCTGTGGGCTTGACTGAGACTTCTGAGTGAGGCCGATCCGAAGGCTTCCTCAGGCTACCAGGGAATTTGGGGGGCCTGAGAAGTTGGTTGGGTAGCCAACAGTGGGTCTTCTCCCACCACCTGCAGCGTCACAGGCCATGGCAAGAACGAAGGGGCACGTGAGCCTTCTCGCAGTCCTGGTAGGCCTCTTCTTCCATGTCTTACTGAAGCTTTCTTACAGAGCAGAGAAAGGGAATAAACACGGCAGACGCTGGCCCAGAAAAATGAAAAAAAGGGTTTGTAAACCCAAGTGGTACTGGGGCCAGCTCTGGGAGAAGAGGGAAGAGAAACTGTGAAAGCAAACAGAAGAAACGCTTCCCTATCTGGAGATCATGAATGAGGAAATACAGCAGTCATTCCATCCGAAGCCCCCTCCCTGAATGTCTAAATCAAAAGAAAACCAATTTTCAGAGACAACCACAGATTGACTGGAATTTCAGGTATTTGTTTTGTTTGGATGATTTTTCTGTAGGTCTCAGATGCAAAATCAAAGTTTGATCCTGCTCTCCAGTACAACTGTGAGTGGCTTTAAGCCCAGCATTTGTGTGTTAAACAACTTGTTTAATTTAGTATTAGCATTCGGATAGTCACAATGAGGCTTTGAGGTTAACATCCCATTAAGATGAATGGGAGATGTTCATACCTCAGGCTGTAGATTCAACAAGACAGCAGAGCATTGATTTGCATAGTGAAGGCTGTATCTTGGCAAAGCAGAAGGGCTGCAGACATCTTTTTTTCTAAAGGGAAGCCGAGATTCCACATCACAGTCTGCAAAAAGCCCCAAATCAGCAGAGCTGGTGGAGCTGGATGGCCGCTGGCTGTAACTTTAAATGGAAAGACATCAAATGGGCTTTTCACTGTAAAAGTTCAGACCCCAGCCAGGTGCTGATGTGCTCCCTTCTCCTGCCTCTGGACTCCCTTTGCTTCCCTCAGCCCCTTTCTCCCACAACAGATTTTCCAGTGGGGAATGTAGGACAAAGACGTGGTGACCTTTACAGACCTTAACATTATGCAGATTTTCGTGGCCCTTTTTAGCCAGTATCTCTCCGTATTTCAATCTAATCTTCAGATTCCTCCTTTCTTCCATCTGTTTTTTATCGTCTCTTCTGTTGATGTATTATTACGTTATTAATTCCCTTCCTTCCTCAGCTGCACATTTTTCCCCACAGGACCTCTTCCGCTTCTCCGTTTTCCTGGTTACTGTCGCTGCTGTCTGGCAGGCTATCTTTTTCTTACTCGCTGTCCTCCTAAGTAGCTATCTTTGGACAGCTGTACGTGTGGATGTGGATTTTCTTTAGACGTCCCCACATAAGCTCCCCTCTGCAGCAGGCCAGGGCCCTCCTGCAAACGCCCGGCTGCTTCTGCCTTGGGCGCACAGAGATGGGGAAGTGCGCTAAGGAAAAGCCTCGGCCGCTGCGCCTGTGTGTTTTGCAGCTGAAAGCCTTGGTATTCCTTACTAATACACACCAGCTCGATTTGGGCATCAGTCTGGAGTGCAAATGAGCGTGGCCACTTTTTAGTTCTGGTTGGTTACGCGCCAAAACCAGTGTATTGCCATTTGGCCTGGCTGGGGATTCGACAGAGAGGGACTGGGAATGGAGTAGCAGGAGCCCTAATGCCGGGTGTCTTTGGGAAGCAGGGAGGGGGCTTCCCCAGTAGGAGCTGCGGATACTTTTTTTTTTTTTTAATCAATCTACTTACGTCTTTTGTCACTTAAGTCACTCGACTCTTCTAAGCAATTAGTGGAATTACTGGCTTGTACTAAAATAACCTTCTTTTTTTTTTTTTTCCTCCTGAAGGATGTAAATTGCTTGTGAATTTTGCTTTGCAGTAATGCATTCATTTTTTACTAGTTCAGCTTGTGTAGTTAATTAATCAGTTACGGCTGAGACATAGAACTTGAAGCTTTTGTTTGTCTGATGGATATTGCTACATACCTTGATTTCTTAATTTTTTCTCTTTGTAGTACCTCAGTAGAGCTAGACTGAGGGCCAGTCACTTTATTAATGACTCCCTGTTGCAATGCTTTCAACAGCTTGGCTATCGCTATCAGTGGCACAGCCATGCATTTGAAACTTGATATAGTTACTGTCTAATAAGCTTCATTTTCTGTACCACTAGCTTGTGTTCTACAGTGTTAGCTTCCCAAGCATGATACTAAGCAATTTTAGGAAATGCTGATACAACTGTAGCAATTTTCCTCAATTTGTTCCTGACAAAGAACTCGCTTCAAAAAATGAGTTGGCTTCCTTTTTGTTTGAAACACTGGTAAACACAATTAGCCTCATTAACCCTGGTTTCTATTTCATAACAGAAAATTAGCCTACAATCACTGGTTTGCTGGAAAGCACTGTTGTAATTAGTCTTCAACAGTCTGATATGAAAATCCATCTCGCTTTTAATTTCTGTGACATCTTGGAATACACAGAAAACATGTCCAGTTTCTCACTTGTCTTGGGATAAAGTCAAAGTCCAAGTCCTCGGTTGGTCTAGATCACTGTTGAACAGGTTGGACAAACATCTGTCAGGAGTGTTGTAGGTGTGTTGGTCCTGCCTTGTGGGAGGGGAGTGGGATATCCTTGCTACCTCTGCAGTTCTGCGAGGTTTTGACCTTGCAAAGAACATGAGACCCAAACAAGGGCCATTGAAATCCCCACCCTACTGAATGTTTTTACTTACTAATCTTCCCAAAAGGCCACATTATTCCAGCTTTATGCCAGTGAAGAGTTCTGCCTTGCTCCAGCTCTAAGCTGATGGTGACACTGAAGCTAGCACCGTTTTACCAACATAGACATGCAGTGACATAAAGGTGAATCCGGGCTAATTATGTTTAAATCTCTGTAGATAATCTGAAGTTTGTTGATCAGGAGACATTTATCGTCAGCTTCAGGACCTGCATCACTCCAATGAATATGTCAGGGATTAGGATTATGTTCTCATGAAATAACCAACTGTTTCAAGACTTGTTATTTCAATCAGATAGGTAAACTGTACTTTGCTCGGCTTGCCAAGCCATTAGCTGGTACGTGTGCACATCCCATTCTTGGAGGTTCACAGGATAAGTGCTGCTGCAGGGTGGCACATCCTAGATCAGACTCATGTGGACTGGTTTCCAAATTGTATCTGGCCCTTAGTAGCGGAGGTCCGTGAGCACCTGTCTGTGTAGAAGTGTACCCAAGAACTCCTCTGGGAATTTGGGCATATCACTTAGGCCAAATTACATTCCCCTGTGAAATCACTGAGATTTAAATAAACGCAGACCTCTTTATCTGCATTAGGAATGAAAAGAAGGCTTTAATTATTTTGAATTTGGCATAAAAAACTAGGGGTGACTCCTAATTTAGCTCTATCCTTTGCCTACATCTGCAAGTGTCGTGTCTCCAGTGAAGGGGGTTGGATAACTTCTTAGCATTATTTTAGTGAAAGACAAGAGAAATTATATGGATAATTACAGTTCCTTGATTCTTCCATGCTGAGTACAGGGCAGGTTTAGAAATGCTTCTAGGGAAGCTTGCACAATAGGGACCTGCAAACTGAATCACACCGTTTGTGTGGCCTCTCTGTGCAGGAAAGTGACTGTCGCACCCGTCTCTCTAGTACCTGGTAAACTCTTTGCCTAAGGGGCGTTTTTCTCCTGTATGAAATGTTCCTCTTATTTCTCAATTGTTCCTCTCTAACTGTATATGGCACCCTGGGGGTATCTGCATTTGAATGATCTCAATTGCCTCTTATGTCCATTTGGGTGCTGTGAAGTGAAGCTGAGCTAGTCTGTCTTGATATCTAAACTGCAAATGAGAAATTCTGTAATTCAAAGAGAAACTTGTTCAGGTCACTACGTATGTTTGTTATTAAGCTCTTAAATAGCCAAACAGTAGCTAAATGCATAGTAATTTAATTTATTAGTTGCCCAAAGGATTTATAGTCAAAATGCTAGTGAAAGTAATGTTAACTTGCTTATTCCAGAAAGGAACATAAAAGCGTTGACAAAAGGCAAAGCCTTCAAACGCCATCTTCATTCATGCATGAGGCACCCTGTGTGCAAAATGATAGTGTTAGCAATGTCAGCCAATCAAGCAGTCTAATTGGCTGAACTGCTTAAGTGCCTCATCATATAGAGATGGATTTTAACATTTTCTTTGCCACGGTTTGGCTCCTCCAAAGAGTGCCTGGGGTTTATCATACTTCCAGCCTCTTGTAGGTGCTTTTACACTAGAGTTTTCTCAGACCTCTACTTAAAGACCTGCCTGACACATTGAGCTGTAACCTAAGGTGGCTGTGACGTAGCTGAGGGCCACAAGGCGCGTACCTGCCTTGGAGACTGGTCGTGGGGAGCTCTGGAAGTGGTTCCCAGGCAGGATGTGGCAGCGGCTCTCACCACTCCTGCTGTTCCAGTGTGAGATGCGGGCAGGTCAGCTGCAGCCACATTGCAGGGTGCCTCCAGCCTCATTTGGTCCTGCACGAATTGTCACGGATTGCCATTCACTCCCTCTGCCAGCACAGCTAAACGGCTAGGTTTGTGAAGTAGTCCCCTCACAGGAGCTCTGGGCAAAATGCTCTAGTGCAACAGGTTGGCTTTATGTGCCACCAGTCCCAGGTGGTGAGGTGGGTGGGCAGTGCTTCAGTCCGTGTTATCTAAGGTGCGCCCATGAGCGTGTGCTCTGAGCAGTGCTCAGGCAGGGCTGTGCTCCAGCCCGGCTCCTGGCCGAGGGAGCGTGTCCTCCCTATGCGCTGTGGCCAATTTGCACGGCTCAGGGTGAACGCTGCAGATCAGAGCTAACAGTCAGCACCCCGCAAGGAAGGATTGCCCTGTTGTGCTCCTGGCTTCTTCACTGGTTTCTTGTAACGACCTGAGATAAACCATCAAGCCCATATGGACCAGTTTACTCTTCTGTAAAATGGTTATACTGGTAGTTTCTAGTTGCCACTGTGCGCAACTGTGGCTTCAAATATGACTATTTGAAGGATGCCTTGAGATGCTTGCATGAACATTGCTCTGTAAAGGCAAAGCACTGTCATCAAGTGGCTGTTTCAGAACAGGGATCAAACTCTGTTGGGAAACAGTCTGCTGCGCATACACTCACATTAACATTGACTCCATCTCTTAGCTTGTATTTGTCAACATATGTTTTACTTCCTCCTTTCTCTTGTTTACTTTCTTCATTTATTCCAGACCAGATTCACCCTAACCTTAAAAAGAAGAGATTAGTTTGGATTATTTCAAACATCTGCAAATGCGGTAGAATGCACAAGGGGCGTTTTTGGCATTAATGTTCTGTGTATTTTGTTCGGGTAATTAAGCATGGAAAGGTCACCTTGTGTTCTAATAGCAATCATGGAGAGATGGCTGAGAGAAAAGCACCAACTTGAGCAAAAAACAGTTGAAGGGGGAAGTGTCAGCGTTTGACAATATTTATTATTTCTTCGGTGTTCCCCAAGCTGCTACAATATATCGATTCCAACCCTGGGCCCGTACGTTTTGTTTTCAAAAGCTGTATGTAGAATAAGATTTAATACAAAGCAAGCAATTAATGCGGATGTTTTGTTGTTGGGCTTTTTTGCCATCCTGCTGTCTGGGCAGGTAGAGTCCTTGCTGCCTAGCTCAGAGCCTGGCAGCCCACAGAGGGAACATGGTTGGTGCAGCCATTTGGCAACGTTTGTGCTCTAGGACGAGCATCCAGATGTGGTGAACTCAGAGCACATCAACTGCAATCCTACTGCTCTCCTAATGGGAGGGTACATGAGGAAGTCCTTTTCTTGTCATGTACTTACGTACCTTGTGAATATCCTGTCCTTCAGTTAAAAAAAAAAATTCTTTTTCTTCTTTTTTTTAAGAGGAATGAGAACAGTAGTTGGAGTTTGGTTGTGAAGTTCCCATGGTCTTTGCCTGAAGCCTTTCCCACCTCAGAGATGTTCGCTTTTTCGCTTTGCTCCTCGTGATTTTTTGTTTGCAACTTATTCTACTCATCATGCCTCTGGTGAATGCTTCCAGTACATGTATTTGTTTACTTTTTCACTGCCTATATTTCACTCAAGGTGAGCCTGGTCCACCCTGGACCACCTGGAAATCCCTTCCTGAATTATGAGCCTCGAGAAGGGGTTCTGCTGTTGGCTGTTGTTCCCACAGCAGCCGAGGGGAGAAGCAGGGCCAGTGCCTGAGGCTGGGAGCAGTTAAGTCCACTCGCGCAATGTGCCTTCCCTCTAAGATCCTTGCAGTGTCAGAGAGACTAAAATAATGTAAAGTTGACTTCTTGAGGATGATCTCTGCTCTCGTAGTACCTGAGGTTGGAAGCTTATATAGGTTTCTGCCTTGCATAGAACAAATGAATGCAGTGGATAAATGTAATAGGAACCAGTTTTTCTTCTGCTCCTGGTTCTCACAGAATATATTTAAAATTCAGTCTCAGGAGACCTCCCTGCCTCATCTATGACTGTGTGGGAGATTGACTGTACTATGCAGAGCTGTAATTTCTTTACTCTTTCTCACTTGTGACCTGGAGTTCTTTCAGTATTTTTCCTCTCTCATGGAAAAGGTAATTCTCTTTCCTGCCTCAGTCCTTCATCCTTTCTTATGAACATTTGGTAAGGAATTCATTTCAGTTTTCTGTTATCCTTTTCTTCTGTTACTAAATAACCCTGACACTCTCTTAGATGCCCTGCTGACATTTGGCTTCTTATATACTTGAAAAAAATCTTATTTGTCTTTATTCATTGAGAATCTTGTTTCTCCTTCCTTTCAGCCTTTTCTAGCCAAATTTTATTCTTTTAGCTTTATTCCTATACTTCCTTGTCTACCTCTTGTCTCAAATGCCCTTTTCATACCTTTCAGTTACATTGTCATTCATTAATTTTCTTGTGTTCTTTCTCCCAGTGATTTACCGCACTGGAGTGCCTTCATTCTTTGAAAATTTAATCTGCTGAATCACAACATACTTTGTTCCATTTTTGTTTTTTTCCAAGGCTGAGGAACAAACCTAGGAAAGGAAATAGTGAAGGATTGCTGTTCGCTGCGGTGTATCTAAAGGGAACACCTTCAGAAGGACTGGCAGAGTTTCAACAAGCTGTAGATCCTTGGTGGCACTTGTCCTCAGTGAAGCTGCTTTTGTTTAAAGCTAAGCTTCAGCCCTTGTGCCCACGGACACCACTAGACCAAGGGCCTCGCAGCCCTTGTTACCGGGGTAGGCTGCTCTATGAGTGAAATAGGATCAGTGCAATTATCTGAGTCACTCTTCCAAATTCTTTCACGGCAAGCCCGTACGTCGCCTTTAGAGTTTTGTTTCTCAAAAGCTGTTTCTTCCCCTTCTGTCTCTCGCGCAGACGTTCTGCTTGGTGTTTGAGAGAGCACCTACTAACTGTGTAAGACAGAGCTCCCATTTGGCCTCATTTCTCCACTCTGTTTTAATCAAAGCCTTATCCGTGTGATTTCTGGGTCAGCTTTTCCTCGTTATGCAGTGTCTTGCCTAACATGCTGAGCGTCCTGTTCCACTGTGCGGGGGAGTATTTAGCACCTCCTCTGATGAGGCCTTTTTGTGCACATGTGCTTACAGAGCCATCGTTTTCCTGCATCTTCTTGCCCAATAGCGAAACTGGAAATTCTTGAGTCAAAAATGCTCCTGTTGCTTTTTCTGTGACTTTATTCTCTTGACAGCTGTCACAGTGGTCCACAAATACTCTTACTAGCAATGCAGCTAATTAGGGATGGTTCAAGGACTTCAAAATCGCCCCCTGCGTACCAGGCAGGCAAGAGTAAAGGAGGCTGATAGTTCTCCCACAAGCTCTCTGAAAGCCGTTACGTGGTCTCAGGTGAGATTACCACCTCTTCTGGTTTTCAGATTAACTTTTGATGGCAGCAGCTGTGCTCTTAGAAGAGGACAAGAGCACTGTAGGATGAAACAGCAGCCTGAAATTACAGGGAGGCAGAAGGGGCCTCCACGAAGACGCACTCCTGACTGAAAAAGCCTTCACATCTAAGCCTCTGACGCTGCAAGTTCAGAGCAGGTTCTGCTGTAAAGACAGAGAGAAAATAGCAAGCCGTTGGTACCGGCTGATAGAATTTAGTTTTACAGGAAGAAAAAAATCCCATTGTCTGCAGCCACATAATCTTCTTGCACAGTGTGTAATGTTTATAAAGAACAGGGGTCACATATGGCTGGCTGTCAGCAAGAAACAGCAAACTTGAATTAGCATTGAAAAAGCTGAGTACTTAAAAAATAATACAACTGGATGTTACAAAAGTAAATGGTTTCAGCTGTGATAAGAGAACAGTCTTTCCTGCCTTTGGAGTTGGCTCTATGTCGCCTTCCTTAATTTCTGCTGTCTTGTTAAATTATTTATAAAATACATCCTAGCACTGAACGTGTAGGACCTAAAAGCATCTTTATTAGCCTTATGGTCAGTGTTTAGCAAATTAACCAGGATAAGCAAATGAAAATATTCTACAGCTCTTTTTAAGTATCATCACCTCTGAGGAGGTGTTCAGGTTAGGAGCACAGAGAGCTATTTGCAAGCAACTCATTTTGGGACAGCTTTAGAAGCCCCATGGTAGTTTCTTACTAGCCTAAACAGTCCCTATACTGTGGTTGTGTGCTATTAAGGGCAGGAACAAGAGCTGACTATAGCTAACTAGGGCTGGCTTTAATTGTGTGGGGTGCTTGTATGTAGGAAAGAAAGAGTTAGTTCTCAAAGAAAAAGAAAAACGAGGCCAGTAAGAACTGCAGGCTTTGCTCTTCATCTTCTGCTGCTTCCTGGGGGTTAGGGGTGTCAATGTACAATGCCGTATTTTAACCCTGACTGCTGATTATTCAAGTGACTATCAAAAAATTACAGTGCTGCAAAGAATATACTGAAGATGTAGTGCCCAGAAAATGCCATGCACTTCAATAGTGAGCTTTTGCCAGAGAACAAAAGGCCTGGGGCTGCAAGAAAAGACAGAAGGAAGTGTGGAGCCTGTGCTTCCCCGAGGGGAAAAAAATCCATTAATTTATATTGATTATATCCCTAAAGCATTTTAAAAGAATTTTTTTCTCTTGTTCAAATCTTACTGCTTCTAAGGCAGGAGGAGAGGGGGGAAGGAGAAGAGGAGGAGAAAGGCAATGCTAGCTTCACAAGGAGCAGAGGAGAGTAAATACTGCTGCCCCTTTCTGTTCTCCGTCCTGCCTCAAACTGATATCTTGCCTCAGGGCAATCTGATACCAGAGGCTCTTGAAAGCTGAGGATGAGCTGTAGAGTGGAGGGTGGCAGGTGTGGGATGGCTGAAAGGTCCCCTTTTCATGGCAGAGACTAGGCTGATAAGCCAGTCTGCTAGTGGTGGACCAGTTGCACCATTGGTAATGGTGGGCCAGATGCCACCATGTCTCAGTTGCAGCATGAGTCCTGTGCACTCCTCAGGCACTACCGAAGGGCAATTGCAGCGGCTGAATTGGCTAATGCAGCATTCCCCTTCCCAGCAGCCTGTGTAGGGCTGGAGAAGGTAGTGCAGTGTGAAGGACCGCCATCCAACTTCCCGTGCTTCCCTACAGGCAGGCCACAGCCAGAGGATGTGCAAGGCTTTTGGCAACCGCCCTCACCAAGGCTTACCAAGCCACCTCCAGTGAGGAGCTCAGCTTGTGTCTTCCAAGTTGTCCCTGTGCCCGTTTGTCATAGCGGCTGAGGTATGCTGGAGCTGAGGAACCATGAAGAGCAGAGCTATGAGCTCTGCCCCAGCAGCAGAAGAGGAGCAGAAGATGAGGCCTGGCCTCTTGGGGCTAGGATTTACTTGCAGGGACCGAACAGAGAGGGTCTGGGCAATGTGCCTTGCTGGTCTCACAGCTCCTGTTCCAGACCACACTTCACCATAGCTCAGTCAGAGTGCAAAAGGGCTTTCTCCTCTCTTCTCCACTATACTTTCTTAATTGTTCATCATTACATTTGTTGATTAGAATAAACTGGCATTATAGTGGAAGTCATGGAAAACAAAGTTCTGTTGCGATGGCAGCTAGCGAGGTTTAAAAAAAAAAAAAAGCCTGCAAGAGCCCCTAGAAATAAAAAGGCAATCTGTCAGCTGAAGCAGGAAGGTAACTCCCACACCGAGAGGAGCCACAGAGAAAGCTGTCCCACACCGCTAACCCCCAGCCGTCCTACGGTTACTTGTTCCCTGTCCCCTCCTCCCTTGCTGCTATTTCCCAGTCTCTGAGCTCGGAGCAAGAAACCCGTCTCGATTTCTGCCAACCGCTAGACCAGAGCGAGCTAGAGGAGCCTTGCGAGAGAGGTCTCTGACAACTCACACGTCTTTCTGCTGCTCGACCTCGTGGTCTTTTCTTCCTAACAGGGCAGAAGTGTGAGAAAGAGGGAGCGGGGGGGGGAGAGAGGCTGCTGCAGACCGCCCGGGGCTGCGAGAGTACAGCTGTCCTTTGCCCTTTCCGAAGTGGGAAGCAGGTGATAGGCCTGGTCTGTTCTGTTGGCTTTGCTTGGCAGAGGGGAATTATGTTACCTTGAACATGGAAATAACCCTTTGTTTAATTTTAACATTTCTAAAGTGGACTTCATCTATGCCATGCATTTGTAGGGAGGTAATATTTGTTCATGCAGAGCCCTCCTTCCTCCAGATGAGGTGATCAGGATGTATTTTCTTTCTTTTTTTCTTTTAAGTGCAGCGTGGTAGTAAGATGCAGCAGTTGCAACATATTTTGTTATAGAGGGAGTGCAGAAAAAATCATCATTTAAACAAAATTAGCTAGAATGTGAAATGGCCAATATTTTAATCCTGTTTTCTGTCAGCTTTGTGGCAACTTTAGTTACGCACTTCTTCAGACAAGCCAAAGTTTCCACCCCGTTTGTGTACAGGCGACAAGAGACTGCCCGTTGAGGCTGCTCTTCTGGCCCTCCCCAGCAGAAACGGGCTGTAATGGCTTGGTCGTGTGCTCGCTGCTCCTCCTCCCCGCGAGCGCCCGGCTCCAGCGGCAGGGAGCACGGAGGCTGGCGTGGCGGGAGCCTGCCGAGCCGCCTCTCCCGCCTCCGGGCTCCCCCTCGGCTGCGCTGCGCCCCTGCCCGTCGCTGAGCTCACCCCCTTGAGACCCGGCCCTGGCATACGTTGTTTAGTCAGCTCCAGCTCTGAGTTCCTTGCACCTTTCTGCTTCCAGCCTCTTTTTTCATGGTAGTTTGTATTCCCTACCCTGCCTGCAACGGAAAAGGACCGTCCTCTCCCCCTCAGTTTGGGTCTGGGCTCACTGACTCCCTCTGCCCAGCAAATTCAAATGGTTTTCTCAGAAGCACCTCTCACAACTACGATTGGTGCCTTGCTATTACGTTGGCCCCAAATCTTTCTCTGTTGCCAGAAGCTTCTTTTCCAGACTGTTTCAAAATTGTCTCTGAGATGTTTTGTGTTTGCAGCACTGCTGCTATCTCTGTATTCCAGCTCCCCGCTCAGCCTCTGTTGCCCAGGTTAGCTGAGAGCTGTGAAAGACGTCAGCTTCCTCTGGACTAGCGCTGGCCTGAGAACGCTTCCGCGTTCTGACTGCTGCCCTCCTTTTTGCAGGTATTTTACTGTCTGCACTTTTTAAACCTTCTAAGTTGCATTGCACGTTCCCAGAGAAATCACAGCTCTGATGCCATTCCTAAAGGCTTTGGTTTTTCACTTTGTGTCATGTCTTGTTTTTCTCCCAGGACTTTGTGTTGTACTGGAATCACCCCGAGCCAAGGAGCGTGGCAGACATTTGCTTCATTTGGTGTCCAAGATCCAGCAGCTTGGCATGGTGTAATATGAGAATAGGCATAAATAGAAAACCAGTTTCAAATGGCTCATGCCAGTGCACGTGGGACTGTGTTGACTACAGACAGCGTGTTGTGTGGATTGCACAGATAAGCATATTCCTTGCTATACCATCATTGAGTGCATAACCTGCCCTAAATGCATGTAATTGCTCCTTTACAGATGGATTAATTCTAGTTGCTCTGTCCCCTGTAATGATGATCTATAATGTGTTCACTGTCTCTTTGATCTGTCCTTTCCTACCTAAATTTGTCTCACGTATACCATGCCCCACAGGTATATGCGAAAGTCAAATGGCTCTATAAGGGCTCCTTACCAATTAAAAATTATCCCCTGTGGATGAGTACAGTCAAGAGCTCTAGTCTGACCCACCAATAGATTCTTTTCCTACAGCACATCCACTTATCAAAGCTGCTAATGGTAAGAAGAGGGATGCCTTTCTGTCGAAATTAAACTACTGCTAAAGAAGCGTTTGATGGGGGCATTCACCTCTCCCCAAAAACAGCCCAACTGATTGAGCAGGGCTGGAATTCACCTGCCGAAACTAAGAGCAGCTTCTCTATAGGTGTTGTTCCAATTTAGAGGCTGAGATAGCAGCCTCTGGCCCCTGCCCTACACGGAAGGAGAATGTGGGAGTTTTTGGCCAATGGATTTGCATGAGCATGGAACCAGTCCAGAGATATGTAACACAGAGTGTTGTGAGAACCTCCCTTTCTTGACTGTAGCTGGACAGGCTGGACAGGTATTTACCACCACACTTAGCGTTTTCTCACTCGGGACTGTCTGCAAGGCACGATGTCATGCTGTTTTAGAAGTCCTTGTGCTAGCTCTGAGCAGGCTCATACCTATACATGGATAAACTCCGTGCAGATCTGGAGCCAGCTCATTCAGTGCTAGCTGAACTGGGAGCCTCAGCACTACATTACCTTGCAGGGGAGATGCAAGTCTGCTGTGTCCCATGTTCTCTGGGCATCCCTGAATGCTCTTAAAATGTCAGGAAATGTCACTGCGTGGTGGTGAGACAGTGACAAACAATGCAGCCACTGGTGAACAAGTTAAATTTCACTGAACCGGCAGTGAGTTGCATGATCTTGTACCTAGCCCAGAGTGGTTCACAATTGGAACTGTTCTCCCTTGACAGTCCTAAAAAAGGACTAATGCCTACTGCTGATTGCCAGTGTTTTCTGACAGCGAAGTGAATCACTTTTTAGAGACAATGACTTGTTTACTTTTCATTGAAACTTGAATTGAAGATATTTCATAATAGAATTTGAGCAAATTTACCAGATGTTTCATCCCACTGTGCTTTTCTGGCAGCCTTACAAGACAGAATGCTGACTAAGGCTAATAAATCAGGCTGTGTATGAAAGGCTTGGGGAAGGAATACAATATATGTGCCTGAAACGATAGGAATATTTTACCCCATCGATCCTTGGGAATTCCTCATGTTTCCTGTGCTTTTCTTAGAGACTGATCTGAAATACAGAAGAGGAAGGGGGTCCTGTTCTGTTCTTGCAGCCTACGGTGAGACATAGCTTTGTGTAAAAGCACTCCTTGTGTTGGCACTGGAGATCACAGGCATAAAAATGATGAATATAATTCTATAGTCAGGCAATTATCCTTCCAGCTGGGAAAAAGTGGGAAATAAGAGTTTAAGGTGCATTCAGAGGCTGGTTGTGACCCAGCAGAGTACTGTGTTGCTCTGCAAAATAATATCCTCTTCCTCATCCATCTCTTTCTCGCTCTTCCCCCCTCTTCTTTTGCTTTGTTCAGTCTTTCCGGATCTCTGTGCTTCCTGGCTGCATTACCAAGCAGAGCTCTCTAGCTCCCTTGGAATCTGGAAGTAATGGCACCTGTGGAAGAGCTCTCCTTTTAGGGCCTTGCATCCCATGTGTTAACCGCACAAAACTGTTTTAAAACAGACTTCCACTCCTCTTTCAGTGATTCTTACAGTTCCTGATTCATTTCACTGACTGATGTCTTTGCAAGTTTATGCTGTTTCCTCTTCTGTTGGCCTGGAAGATATTCTTTTCTTTTCTTTTTTTTTTTTTTGGCTCTGTTCTTGCTTAGTTTTGCTCTTACCACACTCCTACCAGCTCTGTAGATATTCTCCTCCTTGCTTCTCTCCTCCCCACATATCAGGAAAGAGTATCTGAGGTCTCTACACCATCTTCTAAAGAGAGGAGATGAAGTGTTATAGGAAATACTATTCCTGTTTGTCTGGCAGGAGTAGGAAAACATGTATAAAACTGTTCACTCAGGTTAGTCGTACCCAGTCCGCTAGGGTGGAAGAGGCTTTGGACGGCAGCACAGCACCATCTCATTCTACCCTCGCTTGGGGTGACTTAATCATCATGGCCCTGAAAAATCCCTGCAGCTAAAACCCGCATCTGAAGTGGGGCTGCAGGTGCTGCCTCTCCTTAGTGCCATTTTGTAGGTTCTCACTCATCCCAGGGCGACATGGTACCAGCAACCCCTCTTGCAATCCAGGAGCTGTGAAATCGGGACACTCAAGCTTAGGAAGATATTTTTTTAATAAAAACACAGACACCCACTCGCCTACAAAGAACAGATTGCCTTTGAATAAAGTTTGTTCATCTGAATAGTGGTGTCAAGGTACATTTTTTGATCACAATCATATTATTTAAGCAAGTTGTATTATTCTGTGTGCTGCCTTTATCTGGAGACTGCAGGCGTTTGTGATTGTATGTCATTTTACCTTTATACAGCTGTTTGCATCCTGGTGGGTCACAGAAATGTACCACATGGCAGTAACAGCAACCGTCTCATCTAGCATATTGCAAAGCAGCAGAGAGAAGGGGAGGTTTTATCCCTGGACCGCTATAAGCAAATTGCCGTACTTAGAGAAATGCTGTAAAGCCATTCCACTCCATTTTTAATGCCTTGTCTGAACAGCCCATGCTCAATGAACTTCATGGTGTTCAAGTTATCTGTCTCTGCAAGATGTAGAGCTGAGCTGGCTGTACTAGGATTAAACCTGCTTCTTGTGACAGTAGGTATTCCTCAGCCCACGCGCGAGACCATGAAGCAATTCCTAAACCAGGGCTTTGAAAATACAACAGTACCTTGAGGGTTAAAGGGCTGGAAAAGGAAACATTGACTACCCTCCAACTCCTCAGGTCTTAAAACCATCAATACTCAAAGCTATTGTGATGTTCAGCCTGTGTCTGCTGAGTGAGTCTGCATGGTTGGCACCAGTCCAGCTGCAGCTGCTCTTTAAAGCTGAAAAAACTGCTTGGAAAGTTTTTTTTTTTTCATTATTTTCTTAGCTTTGAGAATAGTTAGCTTTTTCTTTTCCCTTCTAACAGCAGTTTCAATTTAGCTTGTGTCCCACCACTCATACTCTCGCTGCACTCTTAAAGGAGCACAGACCAAACCTCAGCAATTTTCAGCAAGGCCACAGAGTCGTTGGAAGGGTTCCCACCACCTTCTGCAGCGAGCTCCACCAGGCAGGCTCCAGGGCTCTCGCTGCCGCTGTAAATAATGCGTGGAAGGGGACGGACAAAGAGTAGGGGGTGCAAGCAGCCTCACTTCCAGCTCGTCTTTCATTTCCTTTATCTCTTCAAGAGAAACAAGGGCCTAATTTTGTATGACTTGGCACGTGATCTGATCTCTGGGCCCTTCAGGGTTTGTTTGGCGCTGCCATCGATACAGCTCCAGGCTCCAGGTTTTGCTTGGAGGAGCTGGAGAGCCCGTCTCCGGTGTGAAGGGGCTCATGCAAAGCGCTAGCTGCAGGAGGAGCATTAGAAACGGAGGCAGTTTTCTGGCTTTGATCTGTTACTTTGCAGATTCCTGGAGAGAGGCTTGTCTGGAGCTGGCCCTGGAGAAGAGCTTAGGAGAGGCTGAGCAAGGCCGTGTTCAGAGCACAGCCACGAGCAAAGGGGCACCATGTTCCCCCTTGGAAACGGGAGCTGAAAAATACGAACGCGGTGTGGTCACACCGTGCTGCTCGCAGCTGCGGAGCCCGTGGGGATGACATTTGCTTCCTTCCCGTCTCTGTGGGTTTCTCAACAGGCTGAGTTAGGTTCAGTTATTAAGGATGAGAAGTACTGATGGACACAAACCCAGGATCTGCTGCTAGAAGGAAAATAGTGTTATTAGGGTGGGGTTAGTAGCCCGGTGAAGTGGTAAACATTAAGTTATGGAAACCTGCCTGTATCATTCCCTCAATTCAACAGAAAACAAGAAAGCGACAGGAAGAAGAAGAACTAAATCTGGAAAACTGATGTGGCAGAACTCAGAGAACATCTAGTCTCCCGTTCAGTACTGCGACACAGAATGCACAATTTCATGCAAATCAGAGTTCATTAATTATCTGTTTTGCTGCTTCAGTTAAATATGAGATGAATGCAAACAAGGGCTTTTTTCAGCGTCCCATACCTAGTAAGTTCATTCTGGGAACGGAGGAAATAGAGTGAATATGAATCTGGACAATGACATCGCCAGTGATCCAAAAATATTTGCACTGGGTGACCTGAATAGTCTCTTGAATATAAATGAACCACAGGGAAAAAATTCTATTAAGAGCAAATGTAATAGCTAAAATGGTGATATTGCTGAATTGGAAATATGCGAAGGGATTAAAGCTTGCTGAATTGTACACAGGATTAGGTGGATTGACAAATGTGGAGAAAACCACCTTAATAACAGCAGAGTTTTGGGGGCTCAGGTCTTTCTAGGAAATGTAGTCATTATTTTCAGAGTTATAACTGATTTGTTATACTATACATAATAAGTTACTGTTGTAATCTAGAACAGATGGAATTTATTTATGTATTTAAAAGGTGATCCTTAATCATATTTTTATGCTATACGGTTAAAAAATGTAAGTATTTGAAACAAAATTAAACATACCTACAGAGGGACTTAATATGTTACAATATGCTTCCTCCTGCAGGACACCTGTAAAGCTCCTGCTTGCTTACTGGGTTATTGCCCAGCGCTTCCTCCTTCTGCCTGGCCCTTTTTACCAATTGGGGAGCTAAAACACACACAAGGACAAAGGCCTTTGCCAAGGCCATGCAGAAGGGATGTCTCTCTCTTCTTCCAAGGTCCCTGTTCTCTGGTAACCCGCTGTGCTATTCCTCTGTTGGATGGTACTGCTGAAACAGGACCAAGCAAAGGGCATGGGCTGGTGATCTCGCTGGTAACTGGCTGGCTGAGGATATTGCTGCTCTTCTGCTACAGGCAGAAGTCTACAGTCTGGTAGGTCACAAGTGCTTCTCTCAGAGTCAGTCAGCCAACCTGGACCACTGCAAAAGCTGACGAGTGTGTGTGTGGGGGGGGTGATAGCTATTAAGCAACACCAGGCAGATCTGCAAGGGCTCATCCGTCTGCTCACAAAGTTTCAAGCTTGTTTTTTTGACAACGACCCATATTTCCCATCAGATTAAGTCTAACTGATTATGAGAAAAATCATTGTTACATCTTTCTTTTTACAGCCTTACAACTACCCAGAACACTCTTTGCCCCTGAATTTTTCCATGCATGGTCTCCGCCAAGCTTCATTCACTTTTTCCTTAGCTCTATAGCTCGTTCCAGCAACGTGGTAGGAAACGGTAGCTGTGCTCTGCTCTGTCACTATCTTACCCTTCCTCCAGGTGCCTTCCAGTGGTGCCTGAAATCACTGTTCTGTCACATACTGTTAAATTAATCCTATATTACCTTCCTACTGCAGTCACTTGGGCTACAGAGGGTTGCGTCTCAGTAGGGTTTTAGTGGGGAATTGGTTTTGTTGGTATTGTCAGTGCTGGGATTTGTTTTTAATATTGGAAATATCATGGTATGGAAGGTGGGGACGCAAGGCACAGTGTCTCTGGAGCAGTTTTTTCCACGGTCAGCACTGGATAGTATCTCTCAGACCTGAGTTTTACCCTCATAGAAGAAAGAAAGTATGATTGTACTGAAGCACTGGAGTTGGTGGTTGCTGTTCTCAAATTAGAAAAAAGATATTCTTGAGTAATTTTATTACTAAGTTGGAGAACATCAGAAATGGTCAACAAATGGCCTTGACCTGTGGTCCTGATGCCTGCTTTATATCAGCCGTTTCTTCTGATAATTGAAATTCAATTTACTTGAATTACAAACCATAGTACCGAGACCATGGTAGGAACAGCTTATCTTTACTTGAAAGGTGAATCAAATGCAGGTTGATTGCAGCTCACGTGGAGCACGGGTGTGTGTCTGAAAGTGCAAACAACTACGCAGAAGATGAGTTGTACCATTTTTTGGGGGGGTAAAGCCCTGCTGAGAAGGCCCGCAGCCTTTGCCAGGATTTATGCTCCAGCAAGGGATGAAGCTTCAGACATCCACTTCTTTGTGGATATTCACTGTTGTAGCTTGGTGTGTGGGGCTTTGGATCCCCTTCTGATATGCTCAGCTCTTTTCCAGATTTTGAACACTGTGACTAGATAGGCTTCTTAGGATGACACAGACTCAACATATGAATAATTAATGGCATTTCAAAAATTCTGATTTTGCTTTCTGGGGAAGTGGGTTAACTATAGCCTGTTCTATTTAAAAGCAACAAACATCTTTATTATGAAGCCTGCTGCTGCATTCAAATACTCCTGTACTCTATAGCCTCTCATCTCTTGCTCCCTGTCCATAAGCAAGATCTTTCAGTGGTTTGCTCAGTAAGAAGGTGATTCTACATTATTTCCTACAGAGATTTCTGCTGAAGTGCGCTGGCTGTAAAGAAGCAGTAATTCTTTTACATTCTGTAACCATGCCATTTTATTTATCAGCATGGAGCATTTGACTCACGTGCCCTAGAAAATAACTCCTCCGTCCCACTATGTGCTCATACGCTGAGCCGAGATCCAAACCTGACCTGCAGTTCTGGGATGCAAACTCATGATCAAAATCACTGGATGCAAGAGGTCAGTGTTTCAGTGTCCTGAGTCTCTGGGGTGAGAGTCCACTATTTAAGGAGTAGTGTTGTGAATTCAAAACAGGTTAATGCTTTCTAAGGTCTAGTGAAGTGACAAAAACACGGTACGAAAGAGCATGCCTGCCTTAAATAAAAGCTTATTATAGAGCTCAGTCCTGTTTCTATTAAAATCAATAGGAGGATCATGCTCTTAAATTTCACCCAGTCAGGTAGAGGGTTTTTTAATAGGGGGTAAGAAATATTCTGTTATGAAAAACTGAGACACTTGGTTTCCAGTGCAAGCATAGATTCATGCAGTAATGCAGTACAAACATGCGCTTTAGAGAGATTGTTTCATAGGCAGTACAAAAACTCTCTTTCCATCTGCAGCCTTTTTCCCCACGTAGCACCTTGCACTACGTTGAACACTGGGCCGCATGAAGCAGAAGTCTAACCTTTAGCAGGATTTTACGCTCCCCAAAGTCCGGGGACTGTTTTCATTACAGTTAATAGGAGACAGAGGTAACTAATATTTTAAGCCAGATCTGGGACTGGGAATGTGTTGCAGAGTTTTGAGTGATTTAATTTTCTTAATTTGATACTCTCAGAACGCGCACAATCCAGAGACACTTGGTTGTAAAATTTGGAAACAGGCTCACCTCCTGCTGTAATTATTAGAAAGATTTCTGATGTGTCTGCCAGCGTAAATTGGATATTGTACGTACGTAACACTCTCACATGCATCCCCTAAGCAGGAGCCTCTTGAGAATTTTGGCTCCCTATGTTGGTAACTTAGTGTTTCACCATCTTTACTCAGAATTTCTTCTTTGCTTTTCCATATTTCCTGTATTGGAAACAGTGTTGCAGAACTGGCATAATAAAGAAATGTCTGCTAGTATTTGTTCTTCAAGGGGAGAGGGTTATCAGCTGGCTGGGATTTGAAAGGACAACACAGAAACCTACTTCTCGAGCCCATTTCTGCCAGTGTCTTGCTCACGTGGAGCAGCACCCTTGGCTGCAGTGAACACCCCTTAGCTCGTCTTTCCTAGCCGGTGCACAGCTGTCTTGTTCCCCTGTTGATGGGGTTGCCCGTAGATTCGCTAAGTGCTGAGGAGCATATATTCAAAGAGAGATATTCAGCTCTAGGGAGATGTTAGCTGTGTGGCTGCTCCATTAACTGTCATGGTAGTCGTGTGTTAGACCGCTGTCTGTTGCTGTGGAAAAAAAGTGCCCTCTGAGTTTTAATTCAGGGCTCATAAAGACCTAATGCCACTTTTCCATAAAGGAGAGAGGAGCTAATGATTCTTCTGCGAATTTTGCCTTTGTTTTGCAGTGTGCAGAGACAGTGAGGTTTATGAATTTGTTTGTTAGGCAAAATCACTGGGCGATTTCTGCAAAACATTGTTTACAGCTATTTCACAACCTCTTTGGACATTCTCAGAGACGGGAACAAATATGATGGTGTGACCAAATCAAGAAGGTTTCTTTTCACAGGAATTAACAAAGTATTTTTAGGAAGGAATTCTGGATTTCTTAGTCTGTGGATCACCTTCACTATTAGCTAGAGCTGGACTGAGAGATGTGAAGCCTGCTAACCCCAAGCCAATGAGGAGAGCTGGAGAGTAGCTGCAGGCAGACTGCTTGGTTAGCGCTGCTGGTTTCTGCTCTGTCCCCTGCATTTGATGTGGAAGGTTTCTCTTCAGGCACCGACTTTGCTACTTGTCTCCTTAATAGAGCTGGTAGACCCGGAGGGGCTGTGTTCCCACGGCTCAAGGCCTCGCTGTGCACACGTGCCCAGCAATAGCAGAGCTTATAATGTCAGTTACCTTCAGAGAGTGTTTCCCTCCCAGTTGGAGTCACAGATTTACCAGGCTTGGATCTCCTTCAGAGAGACCAATCTTCATAGTCCTAAGAGGCTTTCATCCATATGACTTCTCTTTTTTTTTTTTTTTCTTTATCTTTCCTCTCTCTGCTTTAGCACTCTGTTTCCTGACTGTGCTCTGTGGCTTGCTTGGATGTGTTGCTGACTTGGGAGCTCAAGTCCAAAGATCCTTTCGAACCTTCTGTGCTAGCATGTAGCTGAGCACATTCAGAGGCTCCTAACTGTTACTCTTGGGTGCTGACGGGGTTGCATGGCATGGGCGCAGGGCTGTGCCCCAGCCGCTTTCCAACTCTCTCACAATGCTTCTCATCCTACTAGCCGAGCAAACCATGTCCCCGTTTCCTCTTCAGTAAAGGAATTGTTCAGAGACTTGCCCCTGTGGCTTCCTTCCTACCAATAGGCAAATCCAACTGTGTACATCCAATACCATTTTTCTTTTGCAGTTAGTCAGCTCTCCTGATTGTGCTCTTTGCTGATCTGGTAGTTATTTTCGTTGCCTCTGCAGAGGTCCGCTCTCAGCACACCCCGAGCCAATGCTCCTGACAGGCAGCACAATTCGGGAGAGCCTTGGCAGGCTGCCTGCGTCTGTCCTGCGAGCCCTGGGGGGGACTCTCGCACGTTCTGCTGCTTGCTTTCCTCTTTCCTAGAGATCTAACACAATTTTGCAAGTAGTCACTTGGAGCCATATTTCCCTTTGCCCTGGAATATTTTTTATTTATTTTTAGTAAACGTTTGTCGGTGTTTCTAACATTGCGCCTCCAGCAACGTGGCCTGGACTGAAGCCACGCAGCAGTCTGACAACCTGTTAGGCGAGTCTCCTATCAATTAGGCTGCAGCTGTCATTGTATCTATTCTCAGCCTCCTTGGTGCCTGTTTGCAAATAACACGGGCTGCTGTTTAGCAGCTCTTGATTTTTTTTTCCTGCATATCCAGTCAAGAACATTTTGTCGCTAGAATTCCTCCTGTCTCCTTTGTTCCTGCTTGCTAATCATCTCCACTTTATTCTCCTAAGAATAGATGCTTATCAAGAATATTCTTTAGCTTTTCTCAGAAGTAAAGTGTGTGCTCTCTTTTACTCCGTGCACAAAGCAAGGAAAACATCCCCCAAAGGAAGAAAAGAAGGAACCTCACACTCAAGGCTAGACCTTGATCCTTTAAATGTTTTCAGACTTTCTCCAAAGCATCTAGACTGGTTCCTACCTGTGAGGAGCTGCCATTTTGAAAGCCCGTCATGCATGGAAACTCTCCACAGCAGTTGCCTTATTTCTGCTGATGTTTGAGCTCTGAGGTGATTGTGTGTTTTATTATCAGGTTTGCTACAGCTGGAAAGAGAGTCCCCGACAATGTACAGTCTGTTAGAATTCCCTTTTATACCTTCTACCATTTGCAGTTTTCTCCTATAAAAATCATGAAAATTGCTCTATAACTTTTTTCCAGATGTTGCACACTGCATGGTGGTACTTGATGCTAATATTTCACTTGCTAATCTATAGAGCACAGCCCTGCTCATATTAGCCAAATTGAACAGGCACTCTTAGGCATATCATTTTCTTTTTGCTTCCATGAGAAATGAGAAATCAGAATTGGGGTGTTCAAGCAAGACAGAAGCACCTAGAGCACTTCTTCCTTGGACTGATTGAAAGATGTATTTTGAAATTATGCTATTATTTCTTTCACGAGCCAGGCTCAGCCTTTGCACAAAAGTTGTGGCGATGGTTGTTTCAGTTTCCTCTCATTCTGCAGATCCGAACGACAGGTCTCCAGCCAGCTTGCAGCTTTGGAGGCAGAACCAGCCCATCATAAACAGATTGAAACAGTTAAGTTTAGATCAGCTCATGCTGAATTGGCAAAAGTCCCTACACTTGCCTGGTGGGAGACTTAGGACAGGCCTTTTTTCTTTCCTCACTCAATAGCACACAGTGCTGCAAGACGCTTTCTCTGCAACATCGCTGGACGTTTGCTCTGCAAAATTATCCAAAAGGAGCCCGGCTAGCTCTGTAGGTGTGCTGGCATTGAGAGGCATCTGGAAGTTTTGGTTTATAAAATTCCCCCAAACTAGCTGCATGGCCCTGTGGAGCTCTTAAGTGCTGTAACAGTTAATGCAGCAGTGTCTGTCTGCCCTCTGTTTTCTGGAGTTGGATAAATCCATGACGGGAAGGATCACCTGGGATCTTAGTGCGCTGCAGTTTGGTGTTGCAACGCCCAGATATCAGGCAGCTGCCTACTGGAAGAGCTTATGCGGCACTCTGAGCGGCTGCTCTGTCCGTGGAGTGAGGGTTGCTCTGGTCAGTGCTAGGGCAGCTGGAGCACCCAGGAGGCTCAGGTGGGGCATTTGGGGATTGCCTGGTAGTGCGCAAGCATCTGAAAAAGACCTGAGTACTTCCATGATTCTCTTCTTGGGTGTCTATCACCATCTTTACTTATCTTGGAAAAGATGGCCCTAAGTCCCTTCGGAAGCTGCTTTTTCAGCTTAGGCTCCTAAGGCACTTCAGGTGTTTTGTGAAATACCTGTTTGAGGTATATCCTTTTGAGCTGTGCTGCAGATTTTTGGGCAATCTGAGGCTGAGACTTTTAAAGGTTTTCTCAAATAGTTATTTAATGAAAAACACATTTCACATGCATATAACATCCCAGACTGTTCCTGCTCCACCACTGAGTTTTTGACTCTTTGAAAGTATAAACACAGTTAGAACAAGCTGCCATCATGTAGACAATGCTTAGTTGGCAGGAAAATGTAGTTTATGCAGTATTTATGTTCCCCCAGTAAACAAAGGCAAGTAAAATGCTTTACTTGTTAACATCAATTCAAAGGAAAAGCGAACGATGGCATTTTCTGTAATCATGTTCAATGTTCTGAAGGTGTCTGTGTGTTTCACCTTGATTCTAAGCTCTTGTTTATAATCTGCTTATGTTTAATAGCATGTGACTCTGTTTCTGAGAACATGACATACAACTTAGTTTCAAGCCTGTATTTAAAGAGAAAAATTCTCTGTAGATTTTATAGTGATAACATGAAGTGTAGCAGGAGGAATGTTTTAATAAGCAGGAGGAGGCTGAGTTGATTAGCTGGTGTTCGTTTCTTCAGCGGCTGCTGTTGGAAGAGTGTTTGGATTGCTGTGATTATTTTTTGCAATGGCTGGAAGTTCGTAAACTAACTGTGCGGTTGTATCAAAGCCATCAGGATGATTTTGGTCAAGGGTTCCTACCAGAATTATGTATATAAAATGCATTTGAAATCCCATATTGGCAAGTTACAAGTGAGGATTTCTATTTCAGGAAACTTTGGAAACAGCAAGGGTCTTTAACTGCACCTCTTCAAAAGATACAAGATTCCTTTAACATTTAACGATGACTGAGAAGGTGCTTTAAAATAACTTAGAAGCATGAAGCACATTAGTGTGTTCACCATCCAGTTACAAGACTGAAGTAGCAGTTAAATTTTGGTTTCTGTTTGCGTTTTTGGTCCTTTCTTGCTTCATGACGTGAGATGAATTGCCTAGCTCGCCTTGACAAATGAGCTTAATGCGTAGCTATTGTCCATATTTACATGATTACATTTATGAGGTGATAGACTCTGAATTCGTCTTCTCTGAGGAAAGAACTGTAAAACTCTATGGTGGTCAGGTACTTCTACATGACTGCACATAGTATTATCCACTGTATAATTTGCTAGATATCAAGTCCATTTCACAAGGAAAAGGTGCCTAGTTAGTGATGATACAAGTTCTTTTGGGAGGGATTATGCTTACGTATACATTTGTACAATATTCAACATAATAGCAGGGTAATCTTGACTATCGTATGTGCTCAGCTACAATTTATACAATATAGTTAATCAATTAGTTTGACTCTTCTGCATACTGCTAAATGGCACAGGAACAGCTCAGAATGGGCAGCAGTAAATAGGCATTTGTATGTACATAGGTACACTGTGTAGTGAAAGAGGCATGCAGGAGACAAGGTGCTGAACAGAACAGCCCTGCATAAAACCAGGCATTCCTTTAAAGGAAGAAAAATGTCACTGAAAGCTGCAAGATTATTAGCATTACTATGCATGAGGAGTAGTCAAGGAAGATGTTACAAGAGGAAGAGAGACATTATTCAAGTGTCTAAGAAGACAGACCATCATCAGCAGTGGAGAGAGAAAAGGCTTCTAAAGGAACAGCACAGCATTTCAAACATTAAATTATAAGAGGACCGAAGCTTTAAAGGTATTTTGGAGTTTCTACATTATTTATTATTTGAGATTGCCTTTCCCCCAAATACTTATGCTTTGTTCCATTCATACAGAACAGAAAAGTCCTTCCTCTACTTCTAGGCTTTCCAAGGCTTTCTTGGCCACCGAGCCAGCCCTCGGTTTTGAGATATGATTTGCTCTAGGCAGACATTGATTACCCGCAACGCTGCAGCAGGTCGGAGCTGCTTGTTAGAAAGGCTGGGGAAGCAGGAAGGGTTTGGCCGCCGCTGCTCTGGCGCTTGGAGAAGCTGGACTCAGAACGCTGCGTTTGTGTTTGTGCTGCATCGATACCCGCGGGCTCCAGACAGCGGCAGAATTTCTCGGTGCTAGGTGCTGTCCTTTCTCTAGCACAGTTTAAGGCCTTGCAGACCTTTCTCCAACCTAGTTATTCAGGTATAGCTGCACGGACAGTGCAGTTGCTCTGAGTGTAGAAGGAGCTTACACTAGGCAAAAAACGTGAGAAATATAGCTTGCATCACTTGCCTGAGCAAAAGAAGCTGTATTGGCAAAAATAAACTTTTTTTTTTCCTTTTGCTCATATTGTAGCTGTGCCTACATTAGGGCTTTTGCTGGCATAGCTAAAAAAAAAATCACAGTCCTAGCTGACAGGGATATGCTGTCAATTTTTTTTAATAGATGAGCCTGAAGTATTTCCACATGATGGATCAGTGTGTGTATGTATGTGTGGGGAAGGGGGAGGGCAGAGCCTCTTTTAAAATAGAAGTTTCTAAAATTGGTTTGCACAGATGCCCTTAAAATGGCAAGCGCTGCCCGCTGCAGCAGCTTCCCGCTTCCCCACCCTCCTTTCGCAGGTTCGCAGGCCAAGCCCCAGGCCCATATCCCCCGTCCCTCCGTGCCCACCGGCGCCCGGCACAGCCAGCTCTGCGCTCCCACGCTCCTGCCCTCTCCTGCCTGCTTTCGGCCGGGCAGCGTCCCATCTCCAGGCCCCCACGAGCGCCCTCGCCGCAGCTCCGTCCCCTGCCCTCTCCCAGCCAAGGCCGCTGCGCTTCCGGCGGCGTTTCGCCCCTCGCTGCCTGCTGCCGCTCCGAGGCCTCCGTCGGGAGCGAAGGCTTGGGCATTGTGCATGGACAGAAGTCCTCCATGAGCTCAGTGCCATTGCTGGATGTTTTATTTCCCACAGCCGAACTGCATGTCAAGTCAAAGAGAAAGCAGAGGGATTTCCATGCCCAACAGGAGGCCGAGCCTTTCCAGAGCATCTGGAGGGGGAGAAACGGTGCTGTACAGGACGAGGCAGGAAGGGTCGTTCTGCTGCTGCTTGTCCTGACCAGGCGGTTACTTACACCTTGTTCCACCAGCTCAGGGTGGTTTTGGAGCCCATACCATATATAAATCATAGCTGCTAGGGAGGGAACTGATCCCAGAGCCACTGATCCGTCTGAGTGACCTTTGGGCAAGTCAGCTGCTGGTATGGTGCTTCAGGTTCTTCATCTGTAAAACGGGACTTCCCAGTCTTAGGGATTTGTAATGAGCCTTAGTTTGATCATACTGGAAAGGGGCTTGAGGTCCTGTGGTGGCTGAGTCTGGTGAGGTGCAAGGAGTAGGGATTAGCCTGTCCTCAGGTGACTCGCACTCCTTTAGGAGTACAAGTCTGAAAATGAGTTGCTAAATAACCTGCCCACAGTCTGAGGGAGCAAGGGATAGCAGCAAATGGGCTCCCGAGCAGACAGCGGTCTAGGTAAGCCCCTCTCCTTGAATTGCCCACACACGCGTGCGTGCATAGCCTGCACCCTCGAGTCCTTGCTGTTGGTTATTGCAGATAATCTATGGGTTATGCACCTGGAAATGAGGCATATGTGGTAATTTAAAAGAAGAGCCATCAGAGGACTTGTTTTAATTTTTTTCTGAATATGGAAGTTTAAGCATTTAAATAGCATTTAACCAGGTAACCCACAGCCCATTGGTATCAATTATTTGTTCAGAGTTTAAACAGACTTTTAATAAGTATGTTAATTGATATTGCACTAACTTAGTATAGGTGTCTTCCTAAGTGCCAATTATCTGCCTCAACATTCCTGACAATTTAAGTTTGTTAGTAAGGAGCTAATTGCACTAGTTTATTGCTGATGGAATTACATGAGGAGTAGATTTTGCTCTTACATACTTATTAGACCTCAATAAGTGATCCTTAGCAATCTGTTGCTATTCAATTAACAAGTAATAACTTCCTTAATGAATCTAATTGAAATGCTTATTTCAGTCAGGCACCTAATATAAAAAGTGCTTTACTTTGAGCACTTTTTGGAGCGCTAGTCTTGTTTACTTAACAAGAGCAAAACGGGGCCACTGAGGAAAACTCTGACACTGTGATGAGACCCAGGCGCTGTTGGTAAATCCCTGCCTGACATGACCAGAAGTAATTTGCCAGGTGACTTCTGTTTGGTAGGAATATAATGGGAATAAACGAAGCTATTTCTCTCTGGGGATTTAAATCCACGGAGGGGATTCTGCAGCAGGAATTCGTCTAGCACATTAGCTCTGCCGCTTGCGATGGCAGTAAAAACACTTGCTGCTCCGCTGGGAGCTGTGTGGCGAAGCTCTGTGCCTGCTGTGGCCGCGCCGTCATTAGGTTCTTGTTACAGTTTGACTCTTTCACGAATTCACTCCCTTTCTTTGCGAGTCCTCACGTTTGGCTTAAGGGATTGATAGAAACATGATGGTAGCTATATTTAATGACCTAAAACCATCATTATAATTACAGCGAAAAACAGGAGATAACTAAGAGGGTTTAAGAGTGTGCCATGTACTTCAGTGAGGCTGACACTAAATCACCTTGAATTTAGTCTTTGCTCTCGAGCAGATCCTGCTGTGAACTGCCTTGAGTGACTGCTCTTGGGGATACCAAGTTGCTGTGCAGAGACAGCTTCCGAATAAAAAGGGCGAGGGAGCGGGGACGGCGTACCTGGGGCTGTGTGCAGTGCATCTAGTGAGCTCTTGGATTGGGAACCTCCTTGGCAAGGAAGGGGCAGCCTTACTCTTACAGGTAGATTCTTAAAATCTGTGATTTTGTAGGCTAGGAAGTAGTAACCTGTTTTGTCCATTTATGGGATGAGAAGGCTCAACAGTGGCTGGTTTCTGAAACTATTTTGCGGTTCAGAATTAAAACTCTGGTTTCTTCTGCAGTGAAGATATAACAGACAAGATATGTGTTTGTGGATAAATGCCAGGAAGTCTACTCAAGGATCGCTCACAAATTATTCCATTTGGTGAAGTTATTATATGGGCAGTAACCTTTTCTCAAGAATTTTTAGCAGATAGATTTAGTGTCAAAACAATATAATAGACTGTATTAGCTTCTCCAGTCTATCATGTTTGTTACCTACTTTTTAATGCATGCCTTCTACTCATTGAATTGAAGGACCTTATTGATCTCTTTGCAGCTGAACTGATTATTGGGGTAAGATAGAGTCTTCCTGAAATAAGCCAAGACAAATTATTCATTTAAAATATTCTTATTTTAGTAAACTTCTGTTTAACGTCCAGGGTTAATTAAAAAAAAATGTATTGCTGGTGGGCTGGCATAAACTTATTAAATCAGAAAGAAACTGAGTTCAGGCTAGTACGTTTCATGTCAACTTTTGTAGTGTTCTCGGGGAAAATAGCTGCATATACTTATTAATAATCCAGAATTTTAAAACAACAGCGAAGCAATCCAACTGGGAAAATAACCCTCAAACTGAGTACGTATTCTACAACTTTGGATTGCTTGCACATGCCTAAATCAGGTATCTGGGACTTCATAGGTCTGTGGTTATTGGTTAAAAACCTCTCTCTATCATTAGGTATTAGCTAGTTGGTGTCCGTAGCTTGCATGGGTTGGAGTTGGGGGGTTTGGTGTGCTCTCCAGAAGGGCTGTGCTTCTTTCCTGTGCCTGCAGGGTGAATGATGCATGTGATAGCTGGCATCTTTGCTAATGCTGACTAGAGAGAGCAAGGATTAAATAGTCCTAACAGCTGAGGGGATTTTCAAAGGCATGAGTGGTATTTCGACCCATACCTCCTGCTGATTCCTACTGGTTTTCCAGGCTTGCTTACAGATTGCTGGTCCAGCGTGAGCCTGCGTCCCCACCACTCTCCCTGGACCAGCCACCTGGGCTGTTTGATGGCTGGCAGACTGGGGGGATGTTCAGAGCTCCAAATGCCAGCGCCCCAGTTACACTGATGGGATGGAGGAGCTCACGCCTGGCAGGAAAGGAAGGAGCAATAGACTTCTGTGGAGATCGTTTGATCTTGTTGTTCGTGCTGTGACAGGCTTGAAGGAGCGAGCGGGCGGCTAACAAAGGTGTAGCCTGACTTTTTGGAGCTCGGTACCTCTAATCCTGACTTGGCCTTGGGTCTGAAGCCTAGAGGAGTAGGTCTAAAATGTCCTATGAAACAGCAGCCAGAGAGCGCAGAAGGCTTGAGTGGGAGAACTTTATGAAAAAACAAATGAGCAGTAAAATAACTGCGTGAGGCATGAGGACAGGAGGTTAGTTATGAACCTATTCAGGACAGGTGAAACTAAGTGTTAGAGAACACAAGGAAGACTATAAGATATCCAGTACTGGATTTAGATGGACAGTGTTGACGTTGTTAGCCATGTGGCATTTGTGCAAGATGTTCTTAGACGCTATTGTGAAGCTGTCCATTTTGTCAGCAGGCTCAGAGCAAACGCTTCCCCGCCCTCCAAATCCAATGGCTATTTTCTAAGTGGTTTTAGCCTGCAATGTGACAAGCAGTGTACTTTTGGCCACTGATTTTGCTTTGTGGGCTATGGGATTCTGTTTGTTCCTGCTGCCCTGGAGTTTCCAACGTGGATGGAGCCCTTTGCGGCGCATCGCCTCCCTCACAGTGTGGGCAGAAATCGTAGCTGCGGTTTTGTTCCTCCAGAGGAGAAAATCCAGCCTTTCACCAGACGTTGCAGCTTAACTGAAGCAGCAGGAACTATCAAGAATGCCTGTAATATGGATATCTCATGTATAGTAAAATGTCATTTTCAAGCACTTTCTGAACTATCCCTCCCACTAATGAAGCAGCCCTGAAATTCTGCATGACTTTCTCACAGCTTGTCGCGCTTCGCGTAACCTGGCTTTTGATCGTGATGTCGCTTCAGGTAACGCCTCGCGAGGCGAACGGTGTGTTGTGTGCTGAGATCGGGTGGTGGCCTCCAGGAGCTAGCAGTGAAGGGCTCTTTGAGATGTGGTCTTTGTGCTTGTCAAAGCAAAATAACTGCTGCAGTGACAGTAGTAGTTGGCTATCCAAACTCACCTCAGCCTGCGGAGAAGGAAGACTTGAACGTTATGCAAAAAGTCCTGTTTAATCTGAAAGCTGTCCTAGACGAGATATTAAGGTTGAGTAATCATTTTTACTGTCTTTCAGTTTAGGTTCTTAATTCAGTTCAGTGATTTCCTAAATGCTTGAGTGGGTTTTGGTATTTTGGTAGCTCTCACCTGAGCTGCGGGCAGCGGAAGTGAAGCTCTGCCAGGACACCGTCTGCTGCTTGTCACCGTGAGCCGCGGTAGCGCTCCGCAAGGCTGCTCTCGCCGCGTGCAGGGCAGTGCCTTTCTGCGGCTGTCCTCGTCCGCCCGAGAGCCTGGGCTCTGCAGCCGAATTTCACAGTTCAGTGTAGTACCTCCCGGGCTCTCCTACCGAATTTAAAACCAGGCAGGCTTACAGCCGCACGCGGTGGTCCAGGAGGGCAGGAGGACTGCGCACACGAGCAGGCAGCTGGCTGGAGCGAGCCTGGCTCAGCGCCCACGGCACCACCTGGAAAGCCCTCGGAGCTGGGGCAAGGGCAGACCCCTCCGCACACGCGTTTTTCTCACCCAGAGAGAAAGCCCGGATCTCCGTGTTGAACACGCATGGCCGGAGACGACGTTGGGGCTGTGTGCCGCTGTAACAAAGGCTTTTCTGCAAGCGTGCATCCCATCTTCCTTTGGCCTCACTCTCCCCTCCTCAGTGTTTGCTTTCTGGGAGCGTCGGAGTGACTGAGGGCGACAGCCTGGCCCCAGGCAGCCCTGTGATTTGCCATTGCCTTCGATGGAGTCAGTATTTCACCTGTGCTAGCAGTGACAGAGACTGACTGTCGGAGCCGCACGCACGAGCTTTCACAGAAATCAATTCTCACGTGCAGCATTAATGTTGGAAACGCTCTTGCTCACCTACCTAATGGTTGGTCAGGCCCAACAGCCTGTGACTAATGGCCATTCACCGTTATACAGCATGGCCTGGTTATAAAAACTTCCCATTAGTCCGTAACAAAAAAATCTCAAGCTGTTAATTGATCCACACGTCTTTTTGAGGAAATCAGAGTAATCAGATGGACGCTCCTTGCACAGAAAGGCAAGTTACAGTTAGCTGGTGCATTGCTTTTGTGATTCATCTGCTCTGGTCTACTTTTTTTTTTGTTATTTATTTTTTCATGAGGGGCCAGTGTTGTAAATCAAAGATTTGCGAAATAAGCCTGTGCTTAAAATGACCCACATTAAAAATCAATTGCCACCTTTCTTGTCTTCCTTGGCATCTCTTCCATTTCTGTGAGGAGCAGGCGCATGTTAAAAGGCTGGCATACAGCTACAGAGCCAGCCGTTAGCTCATGCTCTGCCTCTGCCAATGCTGAAGGTCAGCTACTGGAAAAAGTTACAAAAACTGGCTGTTACAGCCAGGTATGATCCTGCAGAAAGAGCCTTTATTGAGAGCTGTTATCCTTTGCTCATTGCTGTTGAAGTCAGCGTGACTCTGCCCTGGAAAAACTGTCTGTGCTGCCGATGACTTGCTGAACGCAGACGGTAAGATGCGTGCAGGTTGGATTTTTTGCCATTCAAGTTTTCCTGCAGTAAACATCCTCTTTTTTTTTGACAGATGGGACCATTCCTGACAATTGTTAGCACAGTCGGTCTATGCGGTAGGTTTTCTTCTCCTTCCCTGCCCTTAAAGTATTACAGGAGCTAGAGCAATACAACGTATATCACTCTTCCTGGCGGGCAGGAAGGGCAGGCGTACCTGTCTGGCAGAGAGGATTCAGTGTCATTGCAGGAGCCCAAGCTATTTTCAAGCTTTACCTGAATGCTGTCACCCTCTGGCATCTGCATTCGGGTCAGCAGCCTTCGCTGTAGGACACAGACTCGGATCTGGTTATGATTTTAACGAGGAGAGCTCAGAAAAGTTGTTGGTGATTGTAGGAAAAAAGCAAGCAAGCGGGCCATAAATCAGGTCATTGGATGAATTCAGAATGTACTAATAAAATCAGAGCTTCCAATAAATTTCATTTCAGGCAGAGTAGGAACATTTTCTCAGTCGAGAGTTCAGGACAGATTATAATTTCAGATGTGTGTCAGGCCAATGCAATGTGCCTACAAAAATATTTGCAGGCAGGCAGCAGTGGCTGGTCCAGAGTCAGGCCCCCATACCAGTTGTTTTTTAGTATGATTGAATAAAAATACGAAAATCTGTAGTTCACTAGGCAAAGCTGAATCTAATTAAATATTTAATGTTTTTTTTCCTCCCAAATCCTTTGGTTTCTTGCTCTTTCATACTGTGCTATGATGACATTTGAGCAACAAATTCAGTCTTGGTAGGTGGATCTCTTGGTACTGCTTTTCATATGAATAGCTTGCACATCCCAGCTGAAGTCCAGATGCTGCATTTATGAGGGTTTTTTTGTCTTGATCAATTTTTAGAAAACATTTTTCCATCCCATGAAATTAATAGCTACCTAGGGAAATACCAACCAACTCCTCCCCGTTCCTGCAAATACTAACCTTTCCCCAGATGGAAAAGGATTTCTCTTTCCCTTTATTTACCTGCAAGATGTCCTTGCCAGTGCTCAGAACCATAGAGGGAGAAATAAAAATATGGAGAAAACCTTTATAAGTGGAAAACTTTACAAACATAACAACTGTACATACTCCAAGTAAGAACACTGTCTTCTGAGTGTTTATTATACTGGACAAACCCTGCATAATCTTCCCAAGGTCACAGAGTGAGTCATTAGCAAGATGGCACTAAGACAGAGGCATCCTGGTTTTTGTAACTGCTCTGATTACTTTAAGACCCCAATTTGAAAGGCCGCAGGTTTGTGCTGGCAGCACAGTCACACAGATAACTTCTCACGGCTTTACAAATTGGTTTTCTTGCAATCATCTCACTACTGCGTGCCCGGAGCCTTGTTTTTTTTTTTTTAAAAAAAAACAAACTTGTCTACGTTCTTGGTTGTTTGGTTTTCAGAATTGCTTCTGCTGAGATTGTCTGCAAAACGCATGGGAGGGCCGAGGTGACCGGGAAGCTCTGCCCTGCGCCGCCGAGCTCCGGGCCGGGCGCTCCCCGTGGCCGTACCGGCCTGGCAGCACGCGCCCGGCACCCGGTACCCGCTCATGCGATAGCTCTGGCGCTGCGAGATGTTATTCCAGAGAAACTAGAGGATGCGTCAAGGCAAACCAACCAGCCCAGGGCAGCATTGGAGGAGAAAACTCCCTGAAACTGCTTTCATTTTGCTTCTTGCCCAGCTTCAGTAGTTGTTGCAATTCCCATTCAGGAAAGAGATTGTTCATGTCCACTTTGGCATCATTAAAGACAGAAATAGTTTGAAAGCGGCAGTTATGGCTGGTTAGCCTTTGGCTGCTATGTTCCCTCTCTCTGTTAGTAATGGGGAGACTTTTTTTTTTTTTTTTTTAATACAAAAGAGCTTTTCTGATGCTTGTTTTTTTGCTAACACTGTTGACTACTGCTTCCCATAGGCGTCTGTGGTGTTTGCACCCCCCGTGTGACCCAGCGGGAGCAGCAGCGCCGTTAGACGCGTCCAGCTGCCACGGGACTCCAGCTAAGTGCGGGCTGCTTCGATATAGACCAAAAAAGATGACGGTGGAAAATGGTCACTTGACACCGTATGAATAGAAGAAATACAACTATTTCTAAACAAAAATATTCCACTGTTTATGTCCTGGGTGCATATTTGTGTGTCATTAAAATAACTGTTTGTAATTTTTCATACCTCTTAAGGCCTAACTGAAAATTATTCAGGCAGGTGTACGGCAGGAGTTACTGCCCCTTTGCAGAGAGAACGCTTTTAAGGAATACTGGCTGGCACTTCCACATTAAACGCGTAGTTAAAGTGGAAAAGCAGCATAGGCTTGCGGCACATGACAGCTATATGTGTTTGACCCTGCGTTTCATGTATACATCCAATAAAAATCACATCAATAAAAAGAAATCTAAATTGGCTTCTGCATTAGAAAAATACACATTGAGACATTACAGATTTGGGGTATCTTTTTAGTAATGTTTCCTTTCTCCATGCCTGTCTTCCTAAAAGTGCATTGTATTGTTGCAACATGCACAGTGATTTCAAATGATTAATACCTTGAGAGCATAAACTCATAACAAACCATTTTTATCCATTATCTAAAATCAACTTTTAATTAGAAGAATACTTCATATTTGCTTTACAATACTAAATTACCCTGATTATTTTAAAATTGTGTGTGATGTTGGCACATACTAATAAGGCATTTATATTTCTGTTGGACCTTTATTATCTGTCTGAAACATGAATTTCAATTATTAAGCATTAGTAAGTATTTAGGAATGTCCTGATTTGTTGGTCTGCCATTAATTCTGCCATTAATTTTGCCAGGAATTATTTTTTTTTTTTGGTAGCCTGTATTTTAGAAGAAAAACTGTATTGTATTTGCACAAAATTTGTATTTTTTTAACCCAGATAGGAGGGGTTCACAGGAACCACAGTACAACTGAAAGTTGGATCAAGCTACAGTAAAGGTTTCATATGGGAGCATATTATGTGTTCTCAAATTTAATGCATCTGGTTAGTGTGTCATAGGGGCTAACCTGACTCTCGTAGTGCGCTCTCCCGATCCATGCCAGTTACTTTGATGTTTTATATTTAACTCAGGAGGCTGACGGTCGTCTACAGACACTCTCTTTCTCAAGAACATGCATGTCAACACGCGACTACAATGAAAATGGAAGTGCACCTATATGTGGCTTGCTCTCAGCCTCGGCAAGCTGCCTGATCCCCCGTAACGCTGATGAAAGGGTGTCGCTGTGCCTTCCTCACCGAACGGTTAAAGGCAAGCAGTTTTTCCTTTATGATAATCTCAGGAACAGTGCACTTAAAATGAGGCTCAATAACAATGAAGTTAGACATTCAGTACATTGGAATATTTTATTTTGACTTTACATGCGGTGTTAAAAACCCAAAGAACATATTATTTACACATCCACAATACAAGTTTACAAGATATCTATACATGTTAAAGTACTCTATAGTATAGAGCAGCTTCATTTAAGGGTTACTTTTTTATGCCGTACCATTAAAAAAGATACAATCTGCGTTTACCTTTGCACAAATGGATAAAGCATCTTTTATTATTAAATTAACAGAATAAAGACTAGGTTGAATGTTAGAAATTTCAACATAAATACTGAGAGAACTCACATTACCATCTACAAGGCAGCACAATGTTACAGGAGGTTATCAGGGTTCACATACATTTATCTTTCGGTTTCACACAAGTCTGAATTAATATTTGTAAAGTGAATTCAGATCAGCTTTTGTCTTTTGACAACTGAGTACATTTTTAATAGTTATTAATCTTGTAGTGTTTTAGTTGCAAGACAGAAGTGTTTAGGAAGAGAGATCGTTGATGTTTGGATCCAGAGGTCTGAGGAAATAAATGTCCCTTACAGCCTTACCATTAAAAATGACTACTTCTATCCTTTATTCTTTGTTCTGTAACAGAGATCCGGTTTTCAGTGACTAACCTTTTCTCCCCTTCAAACAGATAGATGATATAAGTCTCCATCATCTCTGAAACCCATTTGCAGTTACTTGTCCCGCTAATTCATGAATATTCCTCTGCACTGGTTATTTCTATAGTTATGTTCAATAAACAACGTGGTAGTGTGCAGTTTGCAAGCTAAAATAGCCATCTGTGTTGAACATCAGCTGCAAGTGGATACTGTAAAACCTCCTAAATGGCTTACACAACTTTAGCAGGTGTTCCATTACCCTAGAAACCTCATTTGATTTCACATTATAACTGTTTGATCCTTCAGAGAGCTGGAGTGGAATGTTTATCATGGTAAGGTGATTTACTGCTGCTATCGTCTCGGATTGTAGGCTGCCTTTAGTTATCATTAATTATTCTTGCTTTTCATCTTTTTTTTTTGGGGGGGGGTGCTGTTGAGAGGTTTTACACTGGCACTCGGGAAATATGTGCTATAGTGAGAACACTTGACAGTTTTTTTTTTTTTTTAGTACTTTTATCATTTGCATGAATAAGGCACAAAATGCACAGATTCAGGTAAACTCACACATAATATTTACAGAATATTGTCATTACCTGCATGACTTTGGAAAAAAAAATTACATTACACAACAAAAACAAATTGATTGCACTACTGTTGAGTTTTCACAGACTGCTTCTGCCAGGCCAATTAATGTTTCTTCCTTTCTACTGACAAGAGTCTATCAGAGTGTAGGGCATTATTAAATGCAACAAAAAAAACGTAACCTTCTGTAGTTACACAGGCCTCTGCCAAGTGAATTGTTATTAGCTGCCCTCAATGAGAAGTACAGGGGCTCGAGTTCACAGTGGCCAGGTAGTGGCTGGGGAAGCACAGTAGAACTCCCCATTCCAGCCCAAAACATTAGATTTGAAATGTACAGCTCTGAATCAATAGCAGCATACCAGAGTTATGAAGAATTAAACGTTTATGCACTCTTTCACTGGGTGACTTATTTCATCGAGGCGAATCGCTCAGAAGGCTGCCAGAGATGCGCAGTTCTTCCTTAGCTGTCTCCGCGCTGAACCCAAACGCTGCAGAAGGAAGAGTCATCTGTTTGTTCAGTCATGCTCAATGTAAACAATTCCATAGCATAAAAGATGCAATGGGAATCTAAATACATCCTAGTGTGTACAGTACACACGCACATCCACACACGCACAGCTTTATCTGTGGCACAAACAAAATGCCACACACATGGAGAGGAAAAAAAAAAAAAAAAAGAATGCTACAGTTGGGCCAGAGACTGAATTCCAGCAAATTGATTATTAACCCAGATATTCATTGAGACATTACCATTTTCTGACATTTGTGCAAGAGGCAAGGTGAATGCATACATATTAAAATGTTCACATTTAATGGGAAGGACCACACTTAACGGCAGTCTAAAATGGAACCCATTTTTCAAGTATTTGCTCACAGAATATTTTTTTTTTCCAGGAACTTTTTCAGCTCTTTAGAACAGTAAAGTAGCCCCCACCCCATTGTGCTACATGTCTCCTTAGCTCCAAACAAAAGAAATGTAATGACCAGCACTTTCCTTTGTTTTTTTTTTTGTTTGCTCTTAGCAAGTGCACAAAGTCTTGCTATAGCTACATGTGGCAAGACACAGATGTTGCTGAAGTAAAGACAGTTTCTTTGGCCACTTTTTGTTCTCTTTAATTACAAGCAGGTCTCTGTCTTACGTGTCTCCCACAACATCATCTCACAACCTGTACAGGTCAATGCCACACTCGGTTTTAGCACAGACAAGTCCTAGTAGCTGTATTTGTTCAGTGGTCTGACTGAAGTTGTCTGAGGAACGAATGAGGGTTTTGGTGGCACGTCGGGTTTTAAGGAGGGTGTCCTCTTTATTCCTGTACGAGGAAGGGTGCCGTTGCTCGTGTAGCTGCTTTGCCTGGACAAGGAAGGCTGGAGGTGAACGCTGACAGGCGTCCCTTGCATGTAGTCCATCTTTGTGCCTGCCGTGGGAGGCATGTACCCCCCACGATTAATACTAGGCTGTCTGGATAACAAAACACCATTTGGTGAGTTTAAGTTTTTAGGAAGGGCAGATATCGAATGCCTTTGTGAAGAATTTTTGTGATAGCCTCTTTGCCTTTCCAAAGAGGTCATTGGTACTGCAGGCGTGGTGGGCACGTCCACCCGTTTTGTCGGGCTGTTTCTCGGAAGAGTTGATGGAGGAGAGTATAAAGACGCCTCCCGGTTGGGAACTTTAGGTGGGATCTCAGACATATTTCCCATTGGATCCAGCATTAAAGTCTGGTGTGCCACTTGAATATCTCCCATAATTGCTTTAGGATTACTAGTAGTTTCATTTAAGTGTTTCAGAAAATCATTCAGGGTGTTCCTGGAATCAACAGATCTCCTGTGGTCTCTTTTGCTGGATGGTTTTGTAAGTGGGTGATCAATATGTTGCATCTTTTTGTCTGCCTTGTGCGCGTTAGAATTTGAGAAAGATGTATTGTAATCATGGGTGGCATTGGGAAGAACGATAGCGCTAGGAATATGTCCGTGACTTAGAGGAGAATGGGGTGGAGGACTGGAAGGAAAAAACTGAGGGCTTTTTAGTGGGGTTTCTTTTCGTGAGGCATTGAGGTTACTATGCACTTTGTCTGACTGACTTTTCATAGCCTGCATAGTCTTTTGTTGAAGAACTGGTGTAGATTCAGGCGTGGGTAGTGCAGCCAATTCGGGAGGCTGGCCCCTGGGATCCATCATCATGGACTTCGTATCACCATTGGGTGGCAATTCCTTTCTACTAGTCAACAGGTTTGTGTAGAGCTTGGGTGAATCGATGTTTTGTTGATACTCCTTGACAGGACTATCAAACAGCCCATTCAGTTTAGCAAAGCTCCCGCTGGAGTCAGTACAGGACTGAGCAGATTCTGCATCTTTGTGTATTTTTCTGGATTTCCGTACAAACATATCCCGGTAACAGTAAACGGCCACTCCCGCAATAAAGGCTCCCAGGACAAAAGCAGCAAAGACACAAGTGATTAGGACATTCATATGTACCATTTGGTTGGAATCTCCTGCTTGTACTTCCCACCTTACACCTGCAAAAGACATACAGTGTATGATAAATGAACATGTACTTCCCAGTGATACATTTCAGAAGAAGGTAGCCTGCCCCAGGAAAGGACGGCAATATCTAGTTAAGTGTTTGTTAGGTGTTGTGTACCCAGGGTTAGCATAACTCAGTTGGATTCTGCAATCTAAAGCGCTGGTGAATGCAAATAGTTTTACAACTACAAGGTACTATGTTAGTATCGATCAATCCAAATGAAGACTGTCCATTTTCTTTGATAATCAGGAATGCGGGTCAGCGCTTCACTGCTCATATTATGCTTGGTTATATGCTGTACTCTATTGGTTTAGTCTGTCCCCAAATTTCCTTTAAGGCTCACAAATACGGGCTTGTGTGTTATTAACAGTAACGACTTCTGCTAGAAAATTGAGGTTAGAAGGTGTTACTTGGCCAGACAGCAATTAATAACTCATGGATGGATTTCTTTCGCAATTTCCTGTCCAACTCATAAATCAGCATCAAAAGAGAAACAGGATTATGCAAATATTGTGTAAAACTGTAGGAGGTACATACTGTGTTGTTATAACCATGTTAATATGATACTGTGCAAAACACGTCAACTGCTACATCTGTAGTCTGCTAGCCTTGGAGTGGCACACTTTGCATTATCTAAGTGTATAATTTTTAAAGTTCAATACTATGTTATTCTATTAATACACTAGTTCTTCTTCTCTTTTTTTAGTCAATAATGAACAAACATACTGGCATATCATTAAAAATCCTTGCAAGGTTAAAAGATGTTACAAGAGATTGTTCAAATTTAGAAAACTTTTAGCTTAGACCAAGAAGTTGAATATTGGATTAGTTTGTGATTCGCATATTAATACAGGCTCCCTTTGTTTTTTTTGACATTTTTAGCGCAGCCACAGACATCTTGCAGCTATGACTATGTTAGTTTTTAATGAAAGTAATTCCTTTAACTATCCCAAAGGATGTTAAAATGAAAGAGCAAGAGTGAAGGAACAGAGTCGCTTTGGTTAGAGGCAAGGCCTTTGAACATTGTTAATGTTCAGGGTTATAGGTTTTAATGGCACTGTGCAGAAGAAGGAAAAAAATCATGTGTAAAGTTCACAAATAGCTATGACACAAAATATAACTGAGAACAAAGAGCAAATGATAACAAAAATTTAAACAAAGCAAAATGGAAAATAACTGCAACAAATTAAAATGACAAATGCACTGCCATAATGGCTGATAGGAAACCTGATATGTTTTGGTGAATGGTAATAAAACAGGAATGGTTTTTAGCTGGTGAGATTTTTTTCAGTAAATACAGAATTGTGCAAACATGCCTGTCATCTGGCTATTCTGTGTACTAGTGAAGACCTGTTTTAAGTTTTGGCTATGGGATGAGAAGCCTTGCTTTCCTTAGCTGACTGTGATAGTGTCCTGCTGAACTGCAATCTCTGCGGCCATAATCTGAGTTTCACTGAGCTGAAAGAACGGCTGACAGAAAGGTGGATTACCTGTAGTATATGCTTCTTTTAGTGCTCAGAATAGACGCTGTGGGTGTGGGTGTACGTACTGAGATCATCTGTAAACTCGCACTCATCACCACAGAAGGAAAATTCAGTACATGCTTACTCAGAGCTGAACCACATTCTTTACAAACCTGCTGCAGGCAGGAGGAGTTTGGGATATGCCCCATTTATAGCACGGCTCTGTCAAATGGGTTCTGTGATTTATCTGTCTCCCCTCTCCTGCCCCAGCCCCCAAAGCATTAAATTTATTTTAGGCACTGCCTGTAAACAACCACTCTTGAGGACTAGTAGTCTCATCCAAACTAGACTGGTTGGAAAACAAACAACAGAGGTGCAGGTAAGGCTGAATTTATTTATTCTTTTTACCGCATACAGAACTCCTGCTCATTTTGATGGGAGCTTTGGAGCACCCCAGGAGTGAAAGGCTGAGCTTATTCTCTGTGTTTCCCATTATAAGCTCTAAGCATCGCTTTGTACACCAGATAAATAGGCATGAGAAACATGATTGCACTGTCTGCATATTCACAGGAAATGGATATAAAATATAGCCCAACAATCATGGCTGTTATGTTTAAATCTTAGAAAATGCTGAGACTATCAGGTTTCCATTCAGCTGCAATGTATTTTCCCTGATAAGGCCTTACCCTTTGGGACACCTGATAATGGATCAGAATAATCAGAAGTGTTTGGGTCATCTTGAACTACAAATTTCCGAGAGCCAGTCACTTTAGGTTTCCAGGAACCAATCACTTTAGGTGATATAACTGGGATACTTGCCATTGTGGTAATGGAAGCTGAGGAGAACTCCATGTCTGTGGTGGCAAACAGATTTTTATTAATGTGTATTACAGTCAGGCTTTCCTCAGTGTTTCATGGCACATCTACGCTATAGCTGGAGACAGCATTTAATGGGAGTTACATGTCAGAGCAAAACGTGACCCCTACACTTTGCAGAAGTACAGAGGGCTGATTAAAATCAATCAGTTCAAAACTTTAAGTACAAAAAATACATTAAAACATCAACAGCTGCTTGAGAAAAAGCCGGAGAAGTCAAACATGAAAGCAGTGCAAAAGGTATAGTAAGCAATTGGTGGCGGTGAAAAGCACAACTTATTCTACTTAATTGCTGTATTGTTCACTGGAGACAACATAATTTGCTGTCTTTAAAATATCTTCAAAAATGAAGGGAAAAAAAAAAAACCTTGGAAAGACACACGCTCATGACAGGTTACTCCTGAGAAACCAGATCAGCTCCATGAGCGCCGTTAGAGCCTGCCAGGAACTGCTGAAGTGAGCCATTTCTTTGGGGGAAGGGGAAGGACTTTCTTTAACCTCTATTTTATAATGGTTCCTAAGGAACAACGTTGTATAGATTTGGGCTCCCCTTTAGTCCACTTGCTGAATGGCATCCCTATGGCCGAGGTGGAGAGACCCCTGAGGAGCAGACAGACCGAGTCAGCTTTACAAGCCAGAGTCTACTTGGCACGCTCAGGTAGCATTTTGTGTACACTGGCCAGATCGGTTTAGACGTGAATGTCTGTGGCTTGAGATCTGACTAAGAAAAGTAAGTACTCGGAAAGCATGGCAATGCAGGGCTTGAAAATCAGGTTCAATTATATCTGTGTCCTAAAAATACAACTTTGAAAATTCAATTGATAAAGGAAACATTCATGCAAGCAAGTTAGCATTTTCCTGTAACACAATTTTGTTTTGCTTTCCTAAATAAGTTTCTAACCTACGTTATGGGAAAATAAATCTGAAAAATATCTGTCTCAAACATTACTTCTTGTCAAGTTACAGAAGTGAAAATATTATCAGAACGCAAAACACAAAATGTTTTGTTGCACTCTTACAAATTAAACATACAAGCAGAGCCTTTTCCGATCTAGCAATCAGAAATGTGCCCTCAGTTTGAAAGCAGAGGCCTAGTTCCAGGAAAAAACACTGGAAAATAAGGGCTGGGGCTTGCTCCTGTTGAAGTCAATACAGGTTCTGCGTTTGAGTTCAACAGAGGAGCACTGGGTCCTGCTGAATCCCAGGGGCTGACAATGGAAACACTGTTAGGAAAATCACTGAAGGAGAAAAGGCTGTGAAAGTCCATCTGACAGCAAGGCATCAAGTTTTCTAATCCACCTTTGTCTACACAAGTCCTCATTCAGCTACACAATTTGTGATGTTAAATTATTTCCATTAGCACAAACTCCTTAAAACATTTCAAAAATGTAGAAATACACATTTTAGGAAATGTGTATTTGTGCAAAAGGTTTGCTGGGAAAGAAGGAAAGAGGAAAGGAGAGGTAAGAAGGAAGATGATGATATTTTGCCATTCATCTACTAGAGATGACCAGTAGGGGCATTCATGAATGCATGGCTAGGGATAAGAGTAAAGCTTAGTGGACTTTCGTGCAGTGAAGATGTCATCTATGTTAATCAGGCTCTTTAATAAAAGATGGCTCAATAAATAATGAGCTGTTAACATGCGACTACACAGGGTGAAGAGCTGAGTGAGAAGAGTCTGACTATCTTTACCATCAGAGGGAACATGAGTAAAAGCACAAAAATGGAGGATTGCCAACTGTGCAAAAGGAAGGAAAAAAGGGCTGAAAATGCTGAACTGAAGGAAAGTAAAGGTCATTAATTCAAAAAAATTAAAAAAAACTAACCAGATGTTGGGTCGCCAAATATTTTGTAATCTGGTGTAGCTGTAGTAGGCAAAATTTCTAAAAGAATTAAAGGAACAAGTATATCAGTGAAAAGTAACAAAAAAGAAAGCAAAAGATCTCAAACCTGAGTGACGGAAAATAAAAACTAAAATATTACTGGTTTTAAAAAATAAATTCTTCAGTACTTTGCTGTAGACCCCAAATAGTTGTAAATTGGTGAAGGGGAGGAAAGGTAAAACTCTGCCACCCAGGACCAAAAAGCTCAGCTTTGTGACCATTCACAATAACGCCAGGTGATGGGTTCATCATGTTACCGAAAAGCTCATCATAAATTTAACATCCACGGTGAAGTGCGGCCACAAGCTAGTGTTGGCACGTTATAAATGAGCAGCAGTGGCTATGGCTTACCATGGCAGTCCCCAAGCTGCGCTGTGTTGCCATATTCTACATCCTGGACGTACCCTCCAGTGCTGTGGTTGTATGAAACAAACAAAGAGAACCTGCAATTAACAGTATTGGTAGGAAAGAAATGGTGATTTTTTTTTTCTTTTTTTCTGGAAGCAACAAATGGAAACATATTTATTCAGTCAACTTAAGAGATGCAAGAGCTAGTATACGGTCATCAAATGATTTACAAAATGCACAAGTTATGTTGAGGCTTTAAAACTGTATTTGCTTATGCCAGGAAATAGAAAAGATCAAATCTTCAAAGTAACTTCATCATCCCGTCTACCCTGGGACTGCTCCTGGTTTGGATTCTGCCATCCGACCATACTAGCTGAAGTTTGTGCTGGCCTACTACGGTGTTTCCTTTTTAAGGTACAGCTGCTAATGCACTGTATATTACAGGCTTGATTTGTGCAAAATGCCTTTGCTAGGTATATATCATAACCTTAGTATCAGGGTGGAGCCAAAAAATCTTCTCCTTTCTCCTGTCCGAAATATGTGTTTTCTAATTTGCAATTGAACGTGCCCAGACCATGAGTGTGTCTGGGAGCGGACACTGTACCTTCCGACTGCTCTTCCTACAAGGCTGCTTGTCCTTGCATGCACGCGCGCGCACACACACACACACACATGCACACACACACACACACGCACACACGTACGTGTACACCTCCCACAGAAAGCAAATCTTTGAGTAGAGATTGCAGAATTAGGACAGACTTTAGCATTCCATTCCCCTACATAGACAGTACATTAAAAAAACAGCTCAAAAAGGGGAGATTTATTAATTGAGTGCAAGGGAACAGGCGTATGATACAGGCTCTTGTGGTCTATAAAACACATGGTAGAGATGCTAGGCTAATTTGAAAAGCAGCACTTACAGCATGCCTGGTTTCACTCTTCCACATGCCTCATGGTCTAACCAGCCGCAGTATGGATCCCGGGAAGCAATACATGACCTTGCAAGAGAAAACGCGAGAAAATTCAGGCATGTTTTACTTCCTTCCCCAGCAATGGCTGTACCCTTCCTTTAAGGGAGTCTGGGAAGAGGGACGTACTTTTTACACGAGCCATGCCGCTCGCACCGACTGAGAGGAAGCCTGACGACGCAGCTGGAGAACGCCACGAACAGCGCGTGGTGCTCTTTGTCCAGCTGCAGGGAAAGGACTCTTCTGTCCTCCTCGCTCTCTGCGCTACACCTGTTTAGCAAAAATAATGTGAAGCCATTACTTCAGTAACTGTAGTATGCTGTGCAGCACTTAACACTGATAGCATTATTTTTTTAAATTTATCGTCAGCATAGATTCTGAAAAGCAACTTTTTTACATATGTAAATGTAAGTTACTAGTCTTTGCTGAGTGATTATTAAACAATTCTATGGGTTATCAATTGCTGGCGTCTGGCTCTTATTTACAGCTGGTTGACAATCTCACTGAACTATGTAGGGGAAAAAAAAAAATCCACATGCCGTTTTGCTTTGTTCTCTCAGTTGGCATAAACATCTCAACAGAGCAGAACAGGAGTCCTGTACTGGGTGCCCAGGGAGCCTAATTGGAACGCTTCCGTTCCAACAGTCTTTGCTCCAGAATAAACAAGTTTAAAATGATTACAAGTGGCTTACTTATTATTGGTCACTCTTCAGAAACCCTCAAGATAAGGTCACCGTTTCTTTTTAACAGCAGCATATAGGCCTGATGTTTGATATTCAGGAAAAACTGTATCTACTTGCAGAAGCATTAGACTGTATAACTGACGTCACTAGAATGGAATTGGGTTGTTCACTGAACCCATAAAAAAGGGCAAGTACCCAAATATTTTCAGGTTGTTTAACACAAGGAACACTGTGGCATGACAAACAAGTGACAACGGTGGTGATAATGAATTGGTTTTGTTTTACCACCATATGTTTTTTTTTTAAGCTGGCTACCAAGGACTAGATGAAGAGCTATGTATTATTTTAGGTGTTCTGGTAATACTTACTTTGCATGATTATATGCTTCAATTTCTTCCAGTAATATACTGTCATTCAAAGAAAAAGATCTGGTCTTTGCCAAAATTTTAAGTACTACCCCTGCTTCAGAGCCCACAAATATGACTGTGTAGTTCTGGTAAGGTCCAGCAGCATGGTCTACAGCAATTGCCGTCAATCTGTATCTACCAAAATCAAAAGGCCTGTCATTAATTACCAGTATGTTTTCTTGTTTTCCTTTTCACATCTGTATGTCTGAATGACGTCATACCTGACACGTGTTTTCGTAAACCAGGGCTCCTCAGTGACTGAGGGAACAGCTGAATCCATCAAAGGATGAGACTTGATGAAGGAGAGCGTTTCGTCTGGGAAGTCAATGGAGGTTTTGTAAGCCTCTGCTAGGCCATGTTTTGCACAGCAGCCAGGTCTGAAAGGAGAACAACATTGTTTTCCCTCTTGGTATTTTAGTTAATGAGAGAAGGCAGCCTGCTAATGAACATTTGTATGGTTGAAGTGCAAAGCTCGGCTTTGGGTGTTTTTTTAATCTGATAAGGCACGCAAGAGTGTAGCTGATTTAAGGTAGCTCTTTACAAGGACAATATTATTGCATCAGGAGTAAGAATCTTTTACCTTGGCTTTGGTACTTTGTCTTCAGGTACAGCTGTCCAAACAGAGTCAGGAGTCTTTTGTTCTTTAAATCTCCCTTTGAAGACTTTCTCAATGTCATCCATGCTGAAAGCACACACTGCTGAACCAGGGATGCTATCGAATAAGAAAAATTGTTGCAAGAACTCAGGCTACAATGGCACCCATCTCAGCGTAAGTGAGACCCAGAGAAGGTCCTTTGATGTGAGGCTGCTCCTCTCTCACCTGTTAAGCTGTGTAGTGAACACACCGATGACAGTGGGGATGCCATTGATTTCTATTATGTCTGTGATAGACTGCAGAACATCAAAGTAGAAAAATGAATCCCCGGGAACGGAGCAGTTGAGCCGAGCTTTCAGGAAGGAGGTCCAGTGTTTTTCCAGGACTCTCTGGGACCCCCCCATGTCATTTTTGCATATGCGAGCCACCCGGGAATACACAGCCTGCAAAGGGCAAAAAAAGAAAAAAAGGAGGAAGGCATGAGAGCTGCAAGGAAAGCAGCGCTTGTTTCTGGGCTGTTAATAACACACTGAAGATAATTTTGTTAACAGGAAGCTAGTTGCCATTTATCTGCACAGACAGGAAGAAAGTAAACAATGTTTAGCTGCTAGTGCATGGGCATCTTAATGCATCACCGAGCAAATGCAACTCTGCCAGCTTGTCCCCACTTTTTCCCCTGTCAAAATCATATTGTTAGTGAGATTTAAAGACTTTAATTAACCATGTGTAAAGGATTTAATAATTTATTATTGAATAGCTTTCCATGGTGAGGCAAGAGTATTATATGCTGTGTTGGTATGACTGAATTATTCAATATCTAGAAACATGAGAGAAACTTCTTTGAAGCCCTCTTCTGTGTTGTTTTCTGTCGTTTCTTTAATAAGCATGAAATAAAAAAACAAATCCATGACTTTCCACAAGTGCTAAGGAAACAGCAGCATTAAAAGCTACCTGTAGAGAACTCTCTTAACAGCAAGGCATAGAAAATACAAACAACTTTATGGCTGAAGAATGCATTGTTCTTTTTTTTTTTTCCCCTGTAAATTATAATGATGGGAAAACTACATGAACTGTGTACTGTTCCCCACTTTATATTGTAAACTATGCTTGTTACTGATGCTGTTTTAGGTAGATCTCATTCTGATAAGGCTTCACAGCCACCTGATAGCTTACTGTGATGACACCTACCTTGCCTAAATTATTGTGCTCTACAGCAATTTCTCGAAAGAAGAAATAAACATAGTTCCCGTATTCTATGGCATGGAGGAAATGTGGCTCTGTAAGAAAGAGCAAAGAGAAGGTTACTGCATGGAAGCGTTTGGTTAGTAGAAGATACGGGCCACCCCAGGCAACTCGGCGGCCTCTCCGCAGTCCGTTGCAGCTATGGTGTGCTCCAGTCTTCCCCACACTTGAGGATGTCCAAACATGGGTGCACTTGAGCTGAAATGAACTCAGCGTCTTTAATGTTGGCTAATGGCCTGTAAAAAGGCCTCAAAGGAATTGTGTTTCAGCTAAGGTTTTTGTTATTGCAGCGTCATTCACTTATTCATTTAACAAAGATTTTGCTTTATGGGCATTAAATTTCTTTCTTACTGCGATCATACTGTATTGAAAGCCACATATATACTGACGTTGTGGCTTATAGATAGAGCATGCTGGCTGTGAATTACCTGACCCTCAGTGCCACTGAACTTACATTCACCATACATATGGGAAACATCCTCCCTCCCCACTCCCCCCCGCCCAATTACCTTTTATCCATTTGGAATCATACTTTATTGTTCTTAGGGCAGATCCATCCCCCATGCTGCGATAAATAACAGCATCACTTGCCAGGAAATCTGCTACCGTTGCCGAATACAATTTTCCATCTAAAACAAAGGTTAAAACGTGGCATTAAAAGGCCTTCAATAATACAGAGAATTCTGACTAACCTGTATTCTTTCCCATTTCTTTACTGCCACTCTTCCCCAAATTGCTCTAACCTATTTATTAACAGTTCAGCTTCTAATCCTTCAGAGGCCATTTAAAAAATTTAGGATCAGAGGCACCTTGACACCTTTAGCTTTTCAAAGCTTTCTTTAAAAGCCCTCTGGTTCCTTTGGTGTCATTAATCATTTAGACTCATTACAAGCAAAAGTTCTTACCAGCAAAGAGGGCGACATTGGTTTGTCTGGCATCAAATGGGCATCTTGCCAGACCACTAATTTCCTCCCCGTCATACTCTAAGGTATTCAGCTAGAGAAGAAAAATAAATGGGTGGTAGTGTCATTTCTATTTTGTACAGTGGCACAAAAGCATAATATTGGTTTTCCCCAAAACTTAATTTGGCACATTGGCTTCTGTCTGTTTTTATCCCACCTTGAAGCATTCGCTCTATAGTCACACTGGATGTACTTGCTATATCATAATTAGTGCAAGCAAAATTAGTAACAGATTAATGACATATTATTCAGTGTTCTTACCCGATAGTATCTGCACATAGGATTAAATGCATTTGTTCCACAGACAAACACCATCTCATCGTTTCTTGGAACAAAGACTTTAATAAAGTTATGGCATTCATCCTGAAAAGAGAATAAGATATATTAATCACAGACTTCACATACACAGTATGAGTGTTGATTTGGCTACAGTGTATCGGATAAACTTACTTTATGTTTGCCTTTCATAGCACAGTTCTCTCTGTCCTGCTGCCTTGACCTCCATGTTAATTTCTGCTTAAATCAAACGAGAAAAGAAAATGACTTCCTTTCCAGAAAATTCTTAAAAGTAATAATAATAATTAAAAACAAACAACCAACCTTCCCTGGCCATCCTCCTGTCTCTACTCACCTTGCTTGGAGTAACTTCCGATTTTGGAACGTCATTTAAGTTTACAGTGTAAACCTGATCCCTGTTTGCAAAGACAGTAAAAAGATACAAGTGAATTTATTAATTCATTGGACTTCTTTTTGATAAGATAAATCTATTTTATGGATTGCTTTGTCGGACAAGAAATGCCTTTGAAACCCTTATGGATTTTCTTCGTTCAACAAAAACAGGAGAAGGTTGGGCATGGGCAGTATGAGATATTTTTTATTTTCATTGTAGTGGTTCTTAAGTAGCATCTTTACTTTCCAGTTAGCCATGCCTTGTCTTTCCATACTGTTGCAGCACAGCCCAGACTGTAAATATTCAAGTGTTTTAGCATCATTCCCACATCCCTGATGTGTCAGTCCAAGTTTAAAATGATCAGGAGAGGTTTTTATCAGAGCAGTAATGTAATGAGGGAAAAGGGTGTTTGATCATTGGTTTTAGCATAACTGCAGTAACTGCAGCCTTCAAATCCAATTTTCAGGCGCTGGCCATAGAGATGGCATATTTCTCTGGGAAGTCCTCCTCCCCGTTCTAATTTTTATCATATTCTGCAGATTTTTCTAAATGAATTTTACACATTAATGCAAAACTAGGAGAGAAAAGAATTTTAATCTAATGAACTGACTAAAGGAAAATTACCTGCCAGCAATATAAAGTGTGTCTCGAATTTTCAACATCAGTTGGAAGTCCAGTCTGTGCTGAGATTCATTGCCTGAAGGGCGTCCTCTAAATACTGGATATTGCCTTGAATCTGCAAGTAAAAATGGGCTACACCATCACTCAGGATTATAGAGCTAAAGAATCAATATACGGCATTGATTAGCTGTATATACTAGGTGTAGAAGGGTTTAAACTAAATTCCTTGAGTAATGTCTTGAATATAAATGAAAAAAAAAAGATGGCTAATGTCAGCAAATGTTCTTTTTTCCTGAAGTTATTGCTGTGTTTCTGATTGCTTTTTTAAGAAAATGATTAAGTGCTCTATTAAAGATACAAAGCCAGTAAACACATTTCAATTTGAAAGGAAACATTTTTTTTTTTTAGCTTCCCAAGGAAAAAAAAGAAAAACGCATTAAAAATTTTCCCATGGTGGTTAGCGCCATTTGCAGATTACTTACAGTGGTAGTCGACGATGTTAATGGGGTCCTCGTCTTCGGGGAAGCTGACGGCTCGGCTCCGGCACAGGCTCATTAGCATCACCCAGGCACAGAGCAGAGGAAGCCTCATGGCTGGGGAAGGCGAGCGCTACCTCTGTGGCAACACTACTTAACTACCTGGAAAACAGGAACGTGCCGGTAAGATTTCAGCAGCAGAGGACAATAAACGTGACTTTTTCCTGGAGAGGAAGGTTTATTTTTTTTTTTCCACTTGTGTTTGATCATCGGCAGCAGTGGAATAAATTGGTGCTTATGAAAAGGCCTCTGTATGTACATTGGTGGAAAAATGCTGTGTGACATATCCCTGCTCAAAGCTGCTGTGAACCATATTGATGTTTGCTAATTTTTAGCTGGAGTTACAGGCATTTCGGAGGAAGCTGATGACTGTCAGCCCATTTAATTTGCGAGAATCACAAACAGCACACGCAGGCTGCTGACCTGGCAAGAAAAATTGTCAAACGTGGGATTAGAATTTTAATTAAACTGCAATCTCTTTCCATCCCCTCTATCACCGAATGTCATCCAATAAAACCCTTTCCCCATAAAACACCTAAATCTTATCCACAAAAAGTCATGACATGCACAATCTGTCTGAACATCCATGCTGTGCTTTAAATTTATTGCATGTTTCTAGGCTGTGGCATCATAATACTAAGCCTAACATGCTCATTGCCAAAGACCTTATGTCTAAGACCCGACACGTGGCGCTTTGCCTTGTGCAGTGATTTACACGTGCAAAGTAAGTGTAAAAATGCTACCTCTGCAATGTGACAGGGCTTGTCACACACTTCGCAAGGGTGGCAAGGAGGCGGAGGGCGGGGGGGCACGGTGCTGAACTGGGTTCCCAAGATCTTACTTTCCTCCTAAATCTGTGCAGCAGTCTAGACAGCGAGTAACGGAGCAGCACCTTTTTTTTTTTTTTTTAAGTGCTCTATAGATTATACAGCACACATTATGATAGGACCACAACACTGTACAACAAAGCTTTTAGGAGGGGAAGGGAAACAACTTCTCCAGATAAACCACAGGGATATTTTAGTGAGTAGAAGGTAACTACTCAGGTTGCAATTTGGGTAGGATGCAAGAAAACACATCTCAAAGTGAAATGCAATCTTTAATGACCACAAATGGTCTGGGAAGGGGTTATAATTCCCATTAGAAACCTGGCAGATGATACAGCACTGTTCCCCTCTCCAGCGTTTCGGGGGCATTCATTCAGCCCTGACTCACGGGTCAGAAAGCTTTCAGCCCACTGCCTTGTAGTTGCTGAAATCAATTATTAAACTCTTTGACTAAACAAGGAGGGAAAAAAAAGAAAGAAAAACTTTCAATTCTAATATTTTGTGAACTGCTGTGAGAGGTACACGCTGCCAGCACAGAGCGCCAGGCCTGATCCAGCACAGCACACAAGTATTAATCATTTAATAATTTGAAAAGCAATTAAAACAAAAAACCCTTCATAACAACACTTAACCTTTCAGTAATGTTTACTTGGGATGAAAAGACTGTATTTGTTAATTGATACTATGGCTGGCTGGGGCAAGGCTCCTTCCTTTCACAAGGCTGCTGAGCTCTGTGCTAGACTGTGATGAGACCAGCTTAAATGGAGATAATACGGGGTGACTGCGGGGGTGGGCTGGGGGGCCCTGAAAGCCTGCCCGTTACGGCCTGACCTGAAAAGAAGCATTTTTCTACTCTTGATGATATTTCTGCATCTCAGTCCACCAGTCCAGAACGGATGGGCTGTGCTCTTAGTCAAGATTGATGAGTGCAGTGGTTAATAAACACTAATGATTCCTGGCACTTCCCCTCTGCTCTTCCTTGTCCTGACATGGCCTCTTCAGCTGAAGCATCTTGCATTAAATTACTAATGAGCAAACTTAAAACAAACTGAAATTAATAAAGTTAGTCAAATTAAGTCTTTCTTGTGCAAGCACCATCAGAGCAAAGTCCTGCAGCACAGTGGCTCCCGGACACAAAAACAAATCATTAATGCTTATATAGTCTCTCTCCTTTTTTTTTTTTTTATAATAGACAAGCAGGCTCCAAATAGCCAGTGCTGTCCAGGCAAGAGGAGGAAAAGAGAGGGGGAGGCGCATCGGCTGTGAGGTGAGTCAGTGCACAGGAACCTCTGAAAAGTGCTTAGTGAAAGTTGTCCCTGAAGCCTCTCTTTCTTAGGGAGTGAATGACTAGAAATTGCGAAAGCCCGGGAAGCTCTGTGGCTGCGTGAAGCGCAGGTCTTTTTGTCATGAGGACAGAGGAGGAGACAGCTGGACTGGATCAGCAAATGATACCCCGTGAGATAAAATAAACAGATTTATCATTTTGCATGCTAAACTACTGTAAGACAATGACCAGTAGCTCTGATTTCTAACTACACACAAAAAGAAAAGGCATTTGCTTTAAGAGGAATTGAAATGCCCCTAACTACCTTTCAGCTGGTTAGCCACAGACTTGAGATCAGAACCACTAAAAAGCAGCTACCCTTGAAGAATAGCTGTTCCAGGGATAATCAGAAAACCAGACGCGAGCTAGCCCTTGGAGCACGGCTTTTGACAGCCAGGTGCATGCTTCTGGTACACACAGATATGCTGGCGTGAAAGACATAACTCTTGCCTCATTCAACCTACTAACGGAGGCCACTGCTGGGGACTATACAAATAACAATGCTGAAGTATCTGTTTGGACCCGAATAGCTGATTATGAAATGCTGGCAATGTCTACCCTCAAGAAAATGTAGGAAACAATCATACTCTGAGTCTGATTTTTTTTTTCCCCCAGCCAGAATTCAGACCAGTCTTTGATTAATTTCTCTTATGAATTGCATTCCTAGCATTTCTGCACCCATAATTTATGGTAAGTGAGATTTTTGGTGATTAACATGCTGCTATCCCTGTTTTGCAGCTGGGGAACTGAGGCACAGCCAAAGGCAGCCGTTTCAGGCTGGTGCAGCAGCCCCGCGAGGCCAGCCACCAAAAAAGCCTCCCTAAAGGCGCTGAGCTGCACCAGGTTGCCGGTGCCACTCGCCCTGCAGCCCAGGCACGTTGGCCAACGTGCCCCAGGTGAAAAGCTAGGGGCAGACAGACAGATCTTGGCATCCGCTCTGTAACTACTCGTGCCTGCAAGTTCAGGAAAAGCAGTATAAACGTTAACCGTTGGCACAAATCCACACCTGTACAGAGGAGCGCAGCCTGCGTGGGAAAACAGGCCTCCGGGCGAGTGCTGGGTTGGTCAAGTGAAAGGTGGGCAGCTGTCCCAAAGAACGATCTGGCTATTTGTGGCCAGCACCTTTCGAGCTTGGGTACGAACCCCATCCTTCAAGTCCTGACTGGGGGAATCCAGAGACGCAGGATATCATTCCTGGTAAAATATGAGCCCTCCTTCAAACAATCCCACATGAAGGGGAATAGGCCACCGTTTCTTACCCATTAATCTACTCCAGACTTTGACAACTTATTGGTGACATGCCATCAATCATCTCTGCGTGCTCTGCCATGTAAAAGAAGAGGGGAAGGGAAAGGGCATCCAGCCAGCCGTAGAGAAGCAATACATAAAATAGCTTCAACCCAGCCTGATGCAATATCTTTTATTCGTGCAAAAAAAAAACTTATTAAAAAGCGCCTTAACACAATAAACGCTTCTCAAAATGCTCGGCGCACACTGGAGAGTGGTATGGCAAATCCAGACAGAAGTTCAAGGCAGGTTAGAATGAAAAATAGATCCTAAAAGTTAGTTCTCTTGTGGAGGGTTTGGACAGGGAAAGGAGAAAAGGGTTGTGATCCTAATAAAAGCAGAAAGACAGACGTATAACATGAAAAGGCGTAAATGAGACCATATCATTTTCCATCGCCACCGGACACAAGCGAAAATCAGGCTGTTAAGAGAGCTCAGGGATCTCCTTGGGGCTTGGAAGTATGTTTTAACCATGAGGCTAGAGGTCACTGTGTAATTTTTTTTCCCCCCCTACCAGACTACCTGTAAAAACTTGCAGTGGGACACAGAAAAGCCCTGTCTCCACAAAGCGGGGGACAGGCAGAACTGATTAGGAATACGCTGAGTTTAGTCATTTCAAGTGATGTGGTTTTCGGCAATCCCAGGGGTCTGGACTTTGGCAAATCAGGAAGTCCCTGTGCTCCTCTGCTCCTTGCTGAGTGCAAACGGGTCCTTGAGGGCATTAATCGCTAGTGCATGGCTCAGAAGGTACCTGCTGCAATTCTGAGTGCGAAATTTCACATTAATAATAAGACAAAAGTTGAAAAACAAACCCAAAAAACAAAAACACCTTTGCTGCTGCTAGTTCACAGATGCACAAGTTTCTCTGGGCCCACAGCTGGGACGGTGGCTCCTCTGGCCAGAAGAGCCCTCGGCGCCCGTCCCACACTGCTGCTGGGGAGGCTCGCAGCACCCATCCTTGGCTAAACCAGGAGCTGCTGCTCCAGGAGACCAGCCAAAACCACACAGCTGCTGGCCTGGCCAGACCAAGTCACGGCGGATTTCACTCCCCTCCTCCCAAATAAAACTTACGCAAGTCTCCAAAGGGGAACTCACCTGTGTTTAGGCCTTTCCCCTACCTTTGCATGCAAAGGACTAGGCGCAAATAGACTGAAATAACTGTTGTTTTTTTTTTTTTTGACAGCCTCAGGGATTATCTTTTGATGTCTTACAGCTCTTTTACGGTCCACAGACCACAGGTTGCGAAATGCTGGTTTAAAAGGGAATGGTTCGAACTGCGGTCTTCACGAAGGCAGTGGCAGTTTCGGCGCTGACTCTGCTTTAGCAGGCTGGGGCCTCGCATGCGGGTCCCTCGCTGGTGGCACCGGGGAGCAGGGCAGAGGGCCACCGTCCCCTCTGTGCGGCCGTGCACCAGCACACAGTACGGAGAGGGAGGGTGTTACTGGGTTTCGGTTTGTCCAGCAGGACAACCTTTTCAGAAGCTAAGATACTGAGAACAAAAGCCACGAGTGTGCATGAGCCTTCTTCTGTGGTGCCTGGACCTTCTGTGGAAACGTATACGCTGGTGACTGTGGACGCAGCATGTTGTCCAGTCAGACTAGCACCTTTATCCCTGCTGTCTGTGGATTAAAATAACTCTGGAGCAGCATCACCCAATGCAGCACCCAGGCCAAAGTGTGCTGGCAGATGAAACCTGAAAAATGCAGCATTTTTGCATGAGCCAAACAAAAACATAAGACCAGCATGGCCCAGGGCCTGGTGGCTTGAACTCTAGAGGGAGTAAGCAAGTCCTTATCCTACCTCTGTTTTTTGTGGTCTTGTCCTTTTATGCCTCATGCTGTAAAACAGACAATAATGAGTATTTGCTTGCACGCTTGCACTACTACGCTACATGAAACGGAGCATTTGCCTTACAAATCTGTCTCAGTGCCTATCAGATGAGCATTGGGGGATCACATTCCTATTTGAGGTCATATTTTCACATAGGTTTTCTACTGATACCATTGCTGGTGAGTCCTCCCAGAACAAGGGAACTGCATCCAGTATCAAGGCACTTAATGATTTTTTCCAAATGGCATTCTGGTGCAAATGCAAATATGCTGCTTTTAATGAGGACTGACTTCAGCTAAGTTCCTGAAGGCAATGCAATGCCTTCAGGACACAGGGGTTTACTGTACATTTAAATCTCAGAGATTGTCTGTGATGTGGTATATCCACATTGTGGAGTTTGATGACAGATTGTTTCAGCTAATTATCAAATAACACGGGAAAATATTTGTGGTTTTAATAAAAGATGCATGCTTAAACTATTCTTGTACTCCTTTTTAAAAGTTACAGCGTGATTGTGTATAAATCAAGGGGTAAGAAAGAAATGTTTCTGTCCTATAAAGGTGCATTCAAATTTTAACTTGTAGGATGTAGCTAGCCATACTTTTTATAACAACAATTTTAAAATCTGCAGCTCAGAAGAAAAAATTTGAGTGTTTGGAGCCATAATATTAATTGAGCGTGAAAGTGCAAATAACAGGTCTGTTATTTTAAGATAATGCTTGACTTCTTTTAAGGATTCTGCATTAACACCTCCTGATCTATTCCTAAGTAAAGAAGATAATCTAATATTAAAGTGATGAAACCCCACTACTGAGTATCACAGCTTTCATCTTAATTGGCTCACGGTATTGCTAGTTACACTTCAGTTGTTTGCAGGCTTTTAATGTTATGGCACGCGCGTTCCCCCCCACCTTGCTCTGGACCAAGCTGACAGAACGCTTGCAAAATGGATCGGGGTGACTTTTAATGATGCAGATGTTCAGTGGTTGATTAGCTGCTCTTTGAGGGCTAATTTCTTTTGTGATCAAAAATTTGCATGAACACAAGGTAGTTTCAGCCAGAAAGGGAATAAAATACTGAGCAAACCAGAAGTGATTACTTCAATTACATTTATTTTAAGCTAATTTTGGAGCCTGAACGTTAACTGCCTTCCTTTTACCAGCGTTATGCAGAAGTCCTCCAGCTGAGAACAACCTGTGGTTTCACCTCGCCTCTACGGTCAGCTCTGGTCTCGGTCTCACAAAGCTGCAGCAGGACGCGCTCCCCTGGAAAGCGTGCCAGGGTCGGGCCAGGTGCTGGAGGGCGAGCTCCTCTCACCCACGCAGCGCTCTGGGTTAGCCACCGCAGCAAGCCTGCTGCGCCTTCGTTCAAACCGCTCGGGCCCAGCTGAGGTGGCCTTAGGAAATGACTCGGTTGCACCCGTGAGCGAGCCGACGGAGGGGCGCGGAGGACGCCGGCGCGGCGGCGCGTGGGTTTTGTGCCGCGTCCTCAGCGCGGCTCCTCCGTTGGCAGAGAGCGACGCCGCGCTGCCCGGGGGCCGCGGGCGCCCCCCCGGCCCCTCACCCCGGCACACGTGGCCGCCGCTTGCTAGTGGCGTCGTCCAGCCTGAAATCCTTCCATCCCGCAAACTGAAGCGAGAACTCCTAAACCGTGCCGACCAAGATTACTGACGCAGCTACATATAGGCTTGGACCCAGGTTTAGAAACAACCAGGCTGCTCCCCCGCCCCCCAAACAAAGCCTTAAGCCGAGGCCGAGGCCTAGCTTCTCCTCCCTCTAGGAGAGCTGGTTGCAAACGCGGACGAGCGCCGTAAGCGCCATCAGTAGCCATTCCTCCTGCAAGCCTACAGCACCTCGCTTAGGCCTCGTCCGGTGGGGCAGCCCCCGGACAGGCGCGAAGCAGCGTTTGCGGGTGGGGACGCAGCGCGGGGCTCGGGCACAACTCGCCCGCGGCCGGTCGAGGCCCTGCTGAATTGCCGGCAGCACCTGGGGCCTCCTGACCGTCCTACGAGAAAGCAACCAGCCCCTTATCCAGGGGACGCGCCGCCCGCCGGGACCCCCTGGAGATGGCGGGGTGAACGCGCACCTGCGGGAGGACGGGAACAGGCCGTCCTGAAACAGGAGGGAGGCCGGGGCGAGGGGGAGAAAACTCCCCAACGGGCGGGATGGCTGGAGACTAGAGGAACTCGCACCGTGGAGGAGGCACATCTGCTGTTTAACAAGCGGCGCTGCGGACTGCGCCGCCCTTGCTCCGGAAAGCAGCCCTCCCTTCGCGCCCGCCCCTGCTACGCCGCCAGCGGCGCGGCGGCCGCGCGGCGCTGCTCTCGCTTCCGAGAGAAACTAAATGGAAAAACACGAGGGGAAGAGAGAGGAGAAGGCTCTCAACCGGCAAGGAAGCCATCGCCGCATCTTAAGCGCGGCGCTGGTATCAGCGGCGTGCCGTCCTTGGCGCCCGCGCGCCCGGCCAGCCTCGCCCGCAGGAAAACGGCCTGTGGAGGCTGGCGAACAACATGTTTTTAAACTATTCGTGGTTTTTCTGCATGGACAAATCTGGTAGCAGGCCACCCTGTTCCCTGTTTGTGTATGCAAAGCATGCGCTCTGCCACTTTCCTGGGCACAATCAATTATACGTGCAACTGCAGGCAGGGAAAAGGGAGGGAGCCTGGGCTCAAAGTTAACGTTTATTATTATCTTGTTAAGCGTTAAAGATTAACTACTCCAGTGAAAGGATGTGTTATGAAATCCTTCCCATGCTGGAAAGTAAAGAGAGGGAGAGTTTTATATACATATATATTGTTTTTGCCTCTCAAAGGCTACTCAAAGTTTGGCAAAATTCTTTAAACCGTTGCTTTTATTTACTGTACCACCAAAACGCAGTCACTCGCCATGTGACTGCTCAGATTTTCATTTGCGATGTCGTGCAGAAACACATGGAGATCTGGTGAAGGCAAACCCATTTTAGAACATGTTCCGAGCAATTGTTGTGCAGCACTGCCCTACAGTATAAAGTCTCTTACATTTCTTAAATTGCCTAATCAAATGCAGACTCTGTTCCAGTCACGCTAAATTTTCACATAATGGCAGAAAAACATTTCTTTCTAGCCTCGCACTGAACTGCTGGATCACATTATTACATTTGCTGCTTTTGTAGTCTGCGTGTGTATACGTGTAAATGTATCGTATACATATTCACGTTCGTGGGACAAGGGGGACGTTGGCTGTGAACCCCTGGGGCCCCTCCGGCGCCACCAGCACAAGGAGAGCTGCCAAAGTGCATCCTGAGCGGTGCTGAGTCCAGCTCTTCTGGGAGCACGCGGGTTATCAGGAAAGCCGGGGGGTAGCGGTGAGACTTTTTTTTATATATATAAATATCAGAGGTATCAGCACTGGGCTCCATCTTGCATATCGACACTTCCTTGGCCTACATTCAGCAAAAGGTATTAAACAGACGCAAATGGAGAAAGATAAGTTACATCCGCGTTGTTGCTCCCCAGCACTTCAGAAGCCAGTCTGGGGTTGGAGGCAGGAGCAGAGCGATGCTCAACCACGGTTATCCTGGCATAGGACCACGCTGAGGTCCATCCTGTGCTGCTGGGCATCACCTCGCCGCGGGGAACCCTCTGCAGTGCAGAAAGGAGACCGCGGGCTGGGGTCAGCCATTGCGGAGGCCAACTGCAACCTGCCGAGCCCATGCATTCGGCACCTTGGAGGCAGCGGCCGTTTGGACCGATCACCCTGGCACCAGGGCGCACCAGCTCGCCCGCCCCTGCTGTCTTTTATGTGGGCTGCATCTCCTCAGGACAATGCAGGGAAGAGTTAGTATTGCACTACTTTGACTTTGGCTAGTGCCACACAGAAACTATGGATCAGAGCTTTAAAAATAATAATAATAAAAAACATTTAAATTGGTAACATACAGACTACAAGTGCTTGAATCAAGGCCCTAAGAAATCTGTGGCAAAACAGGGAAGGAGATTTAGGACTTTAGAGCACTGCATTACAGCCTGTTCCAGCCTCTCCTCCATACTGGCCTCCCATGGTCCCCCACACCGTCGCAAGGTTTCCCTAAATCCCCATGTTCGCACTAGCAATATTGGGCCAGTAATCACGTATGTGCGCCAGTGTAGTTATCTCTACAGCTGCACCAAATACATCTAGCTTTGTGCTGGCACAGTTTGCCACATAAGGCCACTGCTAAATCGTGAGCGGTGTTTGTTATGTCTTTGGCGAGGATGAAAACCTGATGCTTTCAGGGAAGAGAAAGCCATAATCCACTTTCATAGTAAAACCTGCACAGTGGTACACAGAACCAAACAAATTCTAGCCATACCCTTGCAGGGAATCGGATTAATCCCCAAAGCATGGGATTTGATTATCTTTGTCCAAGGTTATCATAAAGAAAAAAAACTACACGTTGCTAAAAATATCCGCACAGCATTTATGAAGGAAATATGATTTACTGAGTAAAAACAAATTACTGGCTTTTCAGTGTTCATCTTGGATAAACATGTGCTGGGTTTAAGAAACTGTCACGGAGAGCAGAACTCTGCAAATTGAAGGAAGCCATTCAACTCTGCAAGAGGGCTTTTTTTCCCCTTATTACTCCTTTCATGAAACACCTGGGCACACTGTTGACAGCCTTCATGCCACTGCTTTTCCGCTGTCATCCTTACCCCCCTTCACTTCGGCGCTCGTCTCCAGGTGGCAACACACAAAATGGCTATATTTGCAACGGGTGCCAGTGCTGGCTCCTAGCCGGCCGCGTGCAACGGAGAGGGACCACTGCTGCCTTACGCCTGCGCGGTGCTCCTTGCTTCGGCAAAACACTCACCCTCCTCAGACCCATGCAGGACCTCGACTTGTAACACCTGGCCATTTACCTGGCTGCTGCCAGGTTTGGGGACCTGCACAGCAGTTATGGCCCTTTCTTATTTTTAGCCGCCTTTACGGCAGCAGGCGGCATCACAGCCTCCTCACTAACGCGGGACTGCATTCAAGCACCATCTCAAATTTTAAAACTGCAGTCTTAACTATACACCCTAAGGCTTTTATAAGTTAAACAGACACGTAACTTCTCTCCTCTGTAGCCTCCCGAACCAGGATGGTTCCACAGCCTGGTAGGACACAAGTGTTTGTACACACCGTGCGGTGCGTGCACCTCAGTGGAGGGATACATAAACAAGGGCTTGAAACATAAGCGTGAGAGTTTTCTTTTGACCCCAAAGCGTGTCTGTCATGATACAGACAGACGGAAATAGCAGCAACACTCCCCGCCCGTGCTGTCTGCAGAGCTGCTGCCGTCGGTGTCTGCTGGTGGCACCAAGCAACGCGCTGGGGAAGCGGGGCAGCGGCACAGGGCGGCTCTCCACGCGCCGGGACGGGGGAGCCGAACCCCAACTGCGCCTAAGGACGGGGCTACCCGAGGGAGACGCCTTTTGCCCCATGCCGCAGCACGCTCTGCGGAAAGTCCTCCCAGACGGCGGCGCGAGCTGGCGCCCCACGGCTGCTCCGCAGCGCGGCGGCCCAGCTGTCACCGCCATTTGGCGTAACGGAGCTGAACCATGTAGCTCGCGTTAAGAAAGGCCTATTATTACTACAATAGCTGAAAGGAACGGCCAGCTGATCGCCTCTCCTCCCGCCGAGGCTGCGCTCCCCCTCGCCGGCGGGAAGGCGGCCGCTCGCTCGTTCCCTTCCCCAACCAGCACCTCCGCGCCGGCCGCCCCGCTGGCCTCCTCCCCGCCCCGTGGCCAATTCACTCATTATTCCCATCCTAAATCCTCTCCGAAGCTCCCGCTTGCCTCTGAAGCCTACGGGCGCGTGGGCCCCGTTGCCCGACACGCGCCGCGGGGCTGGGTTTAGGCTGCCGGCGTGGCCACCCGCTACGTGGGCCGACGCGTCGCTCCCGCGGCCCCTGCCCGCCTGCGCCCAGCTGCTGCCTCGTCTCTTAAACCAGCGACTGTGGGGAGCAGGAACCATCTTTTTTACCTTGTGTTTACACAGGGCCTGTCAAACTAGCAACCTGGGCTGCGATTCGGCTCTCGGACGCAACGGTTAACAAAAATAACAGCAACGACAAACCTTTTCGTAAGGAGAGTATCTGTGTGCAAATACGACCTCTGTCATGTTACCAAGGTCGGGCAGACCAAGGCCAATCTGCTGTGCGAGAATATAAATCAAAGCTGTCTGGGGACCGATTTCATTTGCAAGGTTTGTAACCGTTCTGGACAGAACAAATGTCACTTGCTCGCTCGAGGTCCTCACTCCTCCTCGAGGTCCTCACTCCTCCTCTTTTATCACCACCTCCTTGCTCCTCCACTTCGATCCCAACCCCTCCCCTCTTGACCTCCTTCGCTCTCGCGAGCAGAAGCTTCTTCTAGGAAGAAAGCTCTGGCTTGCACATGGCAGACAGCCGTGCGGGGCCAATTTGTTTAAATTATGCAAAAATCTCAACAAGTAAAATCAGGACGGCACCATGACTGCCTTCACCTGATGGCTACCTGCCACTCTTCGAACGCGGCGGGGTTAAAACAATAAATCCTGCAGCAACTGCTCTTCCATTGCACTCCCAGATCTGCAAAACAAACCAAGGGGCGCATCTGCAGCGACTATTAGAGTCTGGGCACAGATCCTGCGAAATCACATGGTTTCCGTTGTGGAACTGAAAAGGCTTCTGCAAGAATGTGTGAAATACACAGCCGAATTTCTCCATTTCTGTCTGCGCTCTTTGGCAGCATGCGCAGCTATGCTAAAGCAGCAAGCCCCGTTTCCTTAGTCGGTGTCGTTCAAGGCACACGGCGATGTGCGGACAGCAGAGGAGCCAGGCTCGGCTCGCAGGCTCCCGTCGAGGGAGCGTGCCGTCACCGTTAGCCCTGCTGCACAGCAGGTCGCCGTCTCCGACGGGAGTCTCGCGCGGGAGACCGGCGGCGGCCGCGGGCTGCAGGTGTGCCTGCTGGGCTGCAGCGGGGCCCTGCGCCGGCCAAGCAAAAGTGACTCCACGTTCTGGATGTTAACTTTAGTTACCATGGCCAGACAATGCTGCCAGTGGCGTGGAAGAAAAAATTGCTGTAGCCAGCTGTGCTGTTCACAGTCGGATGGCTTCGGCGCGGCTCCGCACGGCTATGGAGCCAGTAGCCCGTTGTGGCCAAGGACAGGATGATGGATGGTCTACACACACTGTCCAAGCGTGGAGAATGGCAGGAGTTCACTTCAGGGTTGTTAAAATGCTAATCTGGGTTAGTTAACAAAAGCCTCATGGAATAGGAAAGTCGGGAATAAACATGGCTCGTACGGTATATACGCACACTCCAGATTTGATCTCTGTGGTTACACAAACATTTGACTTTGGAAGTGAGACAACCCAACAGCCTTCCTGTTTGAATAAACCAAATCGACTTCTGATATTAGCTGTACTGTAATTACTGTCAAGCCGTGAGAAGGGAAAGTGGGCCGAGACGGACACTACGTACAGCTCTGCAACGGCATCGTACAGCTGGGAGCGCCACTTGCGCCCAACACCTTTTCCATGTGACGTGGGAACAAATTGGAGCCTACTTCTTTTGAACTGGAGGCTGGCAGCCATTCACAGAACAAATAACAACCTAATAAAATGGCTTAGATACATTTTAACTGTAACTGCAGTAGCTTATCTGATGCATAAGAAAGATCATCTGTTCTAACAGCAGTTTTGATGAAAGCAGCATTTGAACTGTTTTAATTATATACAGAGCTGCTAAGACTGAAAATAACTTACACTACCCAATGCAAATAATATGCCTTCCATCTTTTCTTAATTACCTATGGAGCAAATTATTACTTTAGCCAATGGAAAGAGGTCTGATTTTTATTTTTTTATTTTTTAACTGGAATTATAGGTATGTTTAACACATAAATATGTAATCAACCACCCTCTCTGCTGTTCACTAAGCAAAGCAAATATATAGCATATTCTTTGAAAACTATCGGACTGCAGCACGAATAAGCTCAACACAAGCTTGTAGGAACACTTAAGCTGTTTATAGAACTATTTCCTTTCGTCCTGCACGGGAAGACTAGAACTAAAATGGTCTCTGCCAGGAGACTAAGTCTCTGTCATGTCACTCATAAGACACTTGATAAAAACTGACTGCATTCCCATATCATCTTCACTTGCCTTAGGATTTCATACTTTGGTTTTTCAGGAGGAAGCACATCTAAAGCATTTTCAGCATTGCTAAACAGGATTCTGTCCAGCTGAGTAGACTTCTCCTGACTTCAGTGGATGTTGAACCTGTGTTAAGTGCAATAATTTTAAGAATAAAAAGAAAAATATATTGAGAGCTGCAATCTTCATGTGACTAACTACCGTAAGACCAGCAGTCACCTTATTATATATGACTAATGCATACTTTAAAGTGAGCTTCTATTACTTTCTTTTCTTTACCTTCATATATCTCCTATGACAGGACTGATCAGATCTAAGATCCATTTAGTCAGAATTAATTGCATATATAATTAAGCAGGCTATCTAACTGTGTGCACTTCATAAGTCTACATCAAAGTTACAGCAGCTCCAAGGGCTAGAGTGTCAGCAGTAATAGTCAGCTCAGATCAGCCATACCAAAGAGGTAGAAACGTTCAAATGGTCCAGCTAAAAGGGCGTGAGTGACTAGGGAAAAAAAAAGGAAAGAAAAAAAAAAAAGAGCAGCCATAGAGCTGGTCTGTAGGGCTTTGACAGGCAGTCGCTGTATTCCTGGCACACACCCCTGCATCGTACAACGCGTGTTTGGGAGAGGATGCTATCTTTGTTGCATCTCTACCCTAAATGAGAAGAGGTAGTGACAGACTGCAGGGTATGAAGGAGGAAGGTAGCTGTTCACTGTAACTACAGATGCAGATGAAAGTGAGGAGCCTTTTAAATACTCCCATTTAAAGCCTCTGGGTTACACTTTTTTGGCAGTCCTTTTGAAAACAAATTTGAATTACATAATTCAAAATGCTAATAAACCCCCAAAACAAACTTTTTCTTCCTGTTTTAAAAACAGCTGAGCTTTATATTGGTTACTATAAAAAGTGTTAAAGTTCATGATTATATAGACAAAAAAAATCAGAGCACTCATCTGGCAATTTGTATTTATATAAGCCAGAGTAAATGTTTATACAATATCTGCCAACATAACAGAATATGCCTGTCACTTACTACATTAAACATGACTACATACAGCTTAATTTACTGAATAGTAACTTAAGTAGACTTTAGAGGTGCATTGAATTTTATAGTGTGAATAAAGCAGAAAAAAAAAGTCTATTCTCTTTTGCCACAAAAGTGATTACAAAGCTTTACAATGAGCTTCCTGTTGAACTTGGATAAAAAGAAAGAACCTCAGAAAATTCTCTGTGAAAGTATTTGTATGAGAAAGAGAGAGAGAGAGAGAGAGAGAGAGAAACACACACCAGTAGTAAAAGCCTCTAAGACAGCAGCAAGTTGTCCCTTCAAATAATATTTCAGCGAATTAATAAACATTAGTAAAGAACATGTATACTTCCTCAAAACACTAACAGCTTAAAACACATAGGTATCTTTATTAAGATCCATGTTTTTTCCCCGAAGAAAATAACTGTGGAAATAATGCCATATATTTACAGAGCACTGGCTGGTATTTTAGAGGAAGTTCTTTGCTGCAATTCCTGCACGTTATGTGTGAAGCGTGTGTGTGCACGCACGCGCGCGCGTGTGTGTACATGGATAAGCTACAATACCATCTGTACAGCAAGTACCACATATGTGAGCATTATGAACCATCATAGCTGCTGCTCTGCTCAAAAGCAAATGTATTCTGAACCACGCACACACATAAATACAGATGACTTTACACACTGAGGGTCGAATTTTGCTTAAATTACAGGTTAATGCCTGTAGCAGAGCAATAATCTGACCGGAATTACAAAGCAACTCAAAGATGAGAGGAAACTGCTAATTTGAGATTAGCGGTGCACTATCTTCGTGCTAACAAGTGGGATACCCATTGCAACAGTATTTTCAATATATCCACCTAAAGCATACTTAACAGCATATTCCAACTTACACGACAAAACACAACGACAACCATCTAAAAGAGACCCCCTTTAAAACACGGGCATAATCTCCACCTAGAAATATCTATGCGACCTTTCATTTCCAGCCAGGGCTTATAAATAATAAAGCAGGCTTTAAACCCTTTCTAATTGCTCCCTGAAAGCTGCTGTATCGGTTTCTGCAGCGCTGAAACGCTTCCCCTCCCTCACCCCCCCCCCAAAAAAAAAGTTTCTCCGCTGTACACCTGAGCCGAGCCGTGTCTGCAGCAGGACCGGGGGCGCGCAGCGGGGCGGCACAGGGCTCCCTCGGAGCGCACTCTCGCACCCGATCCCATCCATACCCGACCGGGAGCCGGGGCGCGGCGCAGCCCCGCCGCCTCCCGCCGCCCGGGGCGCCCGGCGGCCCCCGCCGCGCTCCGCCGCCAACTGCGCCCCGCGGGGCGCCCGCTGCCCCCGCCGCCGCCCGCAGCCCCCGCCCCAACTCACCCGGAGCGCCCCGAGGGCGGCGGGCTGATTTCGCCGGGGATAAACAACCGGCGTCTCCTCGGCTCCCCGCACGGACGGACGGCCGGACGGCCGGCCGCCAGCCCGCCCCGCAGCGCAGCGCAGCGCAGCGCAGCGCGCCCAGGCCCCGCACCGCCCCGCGTACCTGCCGCCGCGCCGCCGCTCCCCACGGCCGCCCGCCGGCGGGGCCGCCTCCTCCGCCCGCTGCCCCCGCCGGGCGCCCCATCCCCTGCCGCTCCGCTCGGTGCCGAGCCAGCGCGGGGGCGGCGCGCCCGCCAGAGCCCACCCCCTTCCCGCTTGCTCTCCATCCCCCCCCCCCCCCCCAACCCAACCCCATATATTTATTTGCGCCCGCCCCCTCGTCGCGCCGCGCTGTCCCGCCGCGCCGCCCGCCCTCGCTCCGCCCTCCGCCGCCGCTCCGCGCAAACACCGCGCCGCCGCCGCCCGCTGCCAACTTTCCCGGTTCCCCCCTCCTGCCTCCATCTCTACCCCCCGCCCCCGCGGCCCTCACCGCGGCCCCGCGGCGGCAGCGCGCCCGCGCAGCCCCGGCCAGCTCCGCCGCCGCGCTCCGGCCCCGCCGTACCCCGGCAAACTTCGGACGTAGTTTTACCCCCTTCTTGGAAAATCCTCCCCCCCCGCCCCAAAACCCGTTCCCGTCCCGCCACCGCCCCGTAACCACCCAGGTAAACAGCTGGGGCGAAGCCAGCAAAAAGGCGTCTTTTTTTTTTTCCCCTTTTCCCTCGCCGTCGCCGCCTTCCCTTCTTAATACAGAAATTCTCATTTTCTACTTCGAAAGAAAAGTCATTGCGAGCAATGTAATTTTGCAGGCTAATGAGACTCAATTTTGCAGACAAGTACTTCACGGGCGGGGGTGGCGGTGGTGGGGAATGTCCTTGAAATGACATCTTTTTAAGTGGCTGTCCCAAATCCCGTCAGATATTGCAGAAACAAAGGGTTTAATCCCAGAAATGAAGTCCAGGAAATAGCTGTCACTTACTCATTTTTCACATGAAATATGAATTAATTAAGGCTTAAAGCAGCATGAAATATTTTGGATGCCCCTGGAAGGAAAAAAAAAAAAGAGGATTACTTGCCAAACTGTATTATCTGCGCTTTGTTACATGGTGGGAAAACAGAAAAATTCGGAGTAAAATTGGAGTTTGTCACTGGGGGTACGTGTCTGTCATTCACGGGATGCAATTCCCAAATTCCTGCCCCTGCTTTGCGCAGGTTGCTGGGCAGGGCTGTTGCCTCCTGCCCCCGTCTCACCTCCCTCCTGCCCTCCCAAGAGCAGCGCCGGACGGGCAGGCAGTATTTTGGGCTGATCCGGCAGGTTTGGCACACCCCGCCCGCGGTGGGAGCGCTGCCTCTTGGGAACCGATTCATCTCAGCGAGGGCGCCAGGATTTGGCCCATAGTAAATTCTCTTTAGAGACGGTGCCAACAAAATCTCTCAGCCATGGGAATAGGGCATTTTTGGCAACTCGATCCCTTGGCTGTCTCCCTCTGATGTTTCCTAGCGGTGACAGGCTAAAGGCGAAATCATTATGGGCTTCCTCGCAGCAAACACACAGCACAGCTATATTGCACCCCGGGAGCTTTTGCCTGCTTAAAGGTGCAAGGCGAGACTTTATTTTCTCTTGCGCGCGACCAGCCCCGAGCTAAAAAGTACCAAAATTTGCACAGTGCGTGAAGATGCTAGGATGGAGACTATTGCCCTGATTAGGAATCAAATCGCAGCCTGCAGACAAAAGAAAAGCCCATAGTGCAAATGTGACTGCATCAAAGGGAAGGCTTCAGCTCACAAGACCGCTCTGGGCCTTTTCCTTGGAAGTCCCTACTCGGCGCAGCCCCACTCGTACGCGGATTATGGCGGGGCCGTATGCCTGGGTGCAAGCTGCCCACGCTGGGAAATTACAATTGTGGGACTTGCTTCCCTGCTTTTTAAATGCCTGATGGTGGCGCCAGCCAGAAAAAGTGCAGGCCTCGAAGGCTGTCCGTATTTTTATTCTCTATATCCTTTTTTTGTGACCGGCTGCAGCAATTGCTGGGCAATGGTGCCTGGTCACCCTGCAGCAGGGCCCGGGGAAGCGCGGGCAGCCGGCGGTGCAACCTCTGCTCGCGCTGCAGCTCCCCTCTGCTCCGCAGGCAGGACAGCACCTTCTTCCCCACCGTATCTCCCCACCACAATCTAACTGGAGGCTTCCATATATCAGGATGAGAGATTAATACAGGTTAAATCTCCTTTTGCTTCAATTAGGCTGATGATACAATGCTGAGCATTGGAGCGCATCCCCGGAGGGCACAGGGTTTCAGCTGGAGGTACAACATGTTAAGAGGATTTTGGTATAGCCTAGAATCATATCAAAAATGAACCTTTAAATATTAAATACGCTGTTTATTACACTTTCAAAACTTGCTGCATGGCTAGAAACCACTTTCTGGAAGTATTTAAAGTATGTGCATTTGCAATATGTGTGCAGTGAGTAAAGGAATTAAACAGCCACAGGTTTTAACACAAATATATGCAGGCGCCTATTGATATGATAAACCATCAGCAGCATGTGCTGCAAAGCTCCTTAAATCCTCATTGACACAATAGACCACTATTGTGTCAATAGTCTGCAGATTAATGGGGTATTGTCAAGCTATTTTAGGCCTTAACTTTCATTTATCCTGAAACTTGTTCTTCATTGTAACTCTTAACCTTTGGATTCTGCCAACACATTTCTTGTCACAAATATATTAATGGAATTAAAAGAAACCTGGCTTTTAAATGTTAATTACCTCTACAGTGATTGATTTGTAAAAGAAACACATCAGCAGAACTGGAAAGTAGAGAGGCACAATAAAATGGACTGAGCGTCAGCCAGGAGCCCGCAGTGCCGGAGGAGGCACCTCGCGCCGCCGAGCCCGGCCGTGCAGCAAATGGCAACGGCAGCAGCTACTCACCCTCTCTCCTAGGTGTAGCTTATGGATGCTTCCTGTTTTCCACCGCGCTTCTCACTCTCAAAGTGTTGTACGGACTTAAGCAACACTCTTTTTGTTAACCAGTTTGAAGACGTAAGCAACATATTCAAAATTTATGCACACATAAAAGAATCACCATCTGTTTGGACAATATATTGAGGTTTTTGCTTTATTAAAAATATGGATAATATTAAACTGATGCGCGCTCCAAATGGACATTGTATTCCACTTGAATGCCTCCGCTGGGCTCGTAACCAAGGCTGAGCTGGTTTCAGGGAGCGCAGCAGCTCATTAAAACCGCCCCGTCTTGGTAAGGAAGCGGAGGGGCCCGCAGCGCGGGGCAGGTGCCACGTTTCGTGCCCCTCCTGCCTGGGAAGGTGCGCTCCAGCAAACACCCGGCGCTTAGGGAAGCGGGACTGCGTCTGCGGCAGCGCTGGCTCGGCAGCTGGCACGCGACCGACGCGAGGCCTCGGCTGCCGAACGACAGGAAAACTTGTCTTTGGAGGACAGCTTCATTTAAGCTGTGTCATTTCCAATGAAAACAGCAAATGTCACTTACAGAAGCATGGTCACATCACAGCACTGCCAGGAAGTGATGATGTTATACTGTAAGAGTCATTATGTTTTAACCAAATATTTTCTTTTCCTTTCCTCCAAAAAAGCACCACATTGCAACCGTGCTTATAGCCATCTGTCTACAGGGTGGAATTGTACAGAGTAATTGATACGTGATTTACTATGGATCAGCTAGGTAATTTATGATGAAGTAGACATACGCAGTTTTTATATTCACTGTATTTAGACCTAAGTTGCGATGTGCAGATGTTATGACTTATCTTGATTGTAATTCATTTTGATAAAAAAGAGAATAGAGTTTATTTATTATGAATGCATATAAATGGTTGGACAATTTAAGGCACTCTTCAGTGACTAATGTTCCCAAAGCAGAGGTAAATATTAGTCTGTCTGATAATATTAGTTTCTATTAACCACCTAGAAATATTATTTTCATGCAGCTCTAGTTTTACCTGCCTTAGTGCCTTGTCAATACCTGGGGAGCTGCCGTGCAGGGCAGGGCAGACAGTCACAGCCATATATAGTGCTTGAATAAATGTGGAACAATTTCCGAGAAAAACAGGCTTTTCATCTCTATTGATCAGTGAACAATTCTCTCCTTTGGATTTTTAAAAACATAAATGTAAAAAATAGGAAGCCCAAACTATGACATTTCTCAGCTCATCATGGCAACACGGTTAAAGACACACACACACACACAAGCCGACAGCTCATTACAGCGGTCCACCGCTAACGTCCGCAGCGCAGAATTACTTGTTTTCCAGTGCTCCCCGTTGCTTGTCAGATGGACATCTTCCATCTTTCTGCAGCATCACGTCTCCACGAACCCTCGCCGTAGCTAGTGCTCTCTTTGTGGCCACTCGTTCACCCCTGCTGCCTCCTCCCCAGTTTAAATCCCACGACGATGGGTCCTTAATCTGCCTGGAGGGCATTTAGATGTTATCCCTCTTCAGTCACCTGAACCCGTGTTGCCTGGGGAGCTCTAGGTGGAGATGGCACTGGCTGGCAAAGCACTACAACGGAGCCAGCCCTTTTTGTTCCCTAAGTCCGGCGCTTGCAGCAGTATCAACACGCGTCAGAAGTGAGACATTTCAGAGCACGGTCGCTCGTGATTTACACTGATTGGCTAAAAATAGCAAACTGCTAATGTAGCATGGCTGTGCTCCGTTGATACAGGCAAATAATTGGGTATAAGTCAAATACCGTATAAAGAGCGGTAAGTATAAAAAAAGACATTGTAATTTTATCTCTGTAAGTAGAATCCAATTCAGGTAGCATATAAGCCTAGCTCTTTCTTTATAAAGCTCAAAGGAAAGAAAATAATCTCATATTTTCCAAATGATGTGAAACCTCCTTTTTCACCCTTGTCAGTTTTCAGAAAATTATAGGAGGTGCTTTTAAGTGATTAGCATTTTGTGAAATATAGGGAGACACAGAACAGTTTTAACACTTTCTTTTAAGATCTTCATGGATACTGTGTTGAGAGTTGTTTTTAAAGTAGTTTTTTAGGAGTATTTCTGCCTGTCAAAACCTCAATTTAACATCATTGTTCTCTCTGTTTTAGATCTGTCTAGCCTGCCTCCTCTTTGGGGATGTGCAGAAATCTCAGGTGGCATGCCTGTCAGCTTCAAGATGTAGTGATAATTTTCCGCTAACACGGATGGGATGTGCACCCCAACTTGGCAAGCTGAGCCTGGCTCTGCACCGTATCAACATCTGCACATGCTTCTGCTCTTGCATTTGTCTTTCTAGCTGGTGTAAAAACGGCTCCGCGCCTCTGTTCTGTGCCCAGTCGGGATCACCACCACCACTTGGCCTTGAGAAGCGTACACAACACTAGCTCTGCATTGCACTTTTAAGTGCTCTCAGTCCTTACTTTAGCAAAAGTCCGACTGAAATACGGTCCGCTTGCTCTCCAATTCCCCCACGTCCTCTAGGAAGGCGGAGGACATGTGCCAGTAATTAATAAAAATAACTGAAAAACAAATGCCTTTTTATGCTTTGGCAGCACCGCGTGGGTCAGCCAGCGAGGACTGTGTGGGATCCAGCGCAGATGAGACTGAGGCAGCCGGAGGCCAGAAATTCCTCCTGCTCCCAGGCCTCGTGGCTGGCAGAGGGAATCAATCCCACGTCAGCAGAGACGGCAAAGGCACAGACACAAGGTTGGTAAAGTTTTGCACTGTGTCTTTTACTGCTTCAGGTGTGCTTGTAACAAAATCTGGGTGACTTTTTGTCAAAACTAATAAAAGGGATTCAAGCAGGGAACGTAACTGGGCACAGTCTAGCTGCAAAACTGGTCTTTCCTGCTGACACGCTCCCCATCACCTTTAACTGTGCAAAGCCAGCTCTTTCAGCCAGCGAGTCTGGCCACGGCACCTTCCTGCGCAGATTGCTGCAACAGTAGTATATGATTAATTCCTGGTCGTTGCAAAAGAATAATCTCGAGGAAAAGTCCCAAAGGCGGCCAGGCTGCAGAGGGCAGCAGGCAGAGAGCTGGGAAGAGCAAAACCTCGCTGAAGGCACTGCCGTGGTGCCCGGGGGCCAGTGCTGCCAACGCCCCTCAGCACCCAGTCTCCAGGAATCACTGAAAGCAAGAAACCCCCCCGCTTTCTTTACAATCATTAGCTTTTTAGGTAGGTATATTACCTCGCCTATCATTTGATGGGAAATTCATTTCAAACATCCAAGGCAATATAAACAAAATACTCTAATTAGATTTAATGGCATACTTCCAAGACTAATAGGTGATCTTCATCACAGTCTATGATTTTAATTTCCAAAATTTCATTTGTCATGACGCTATTCAGTCAGTACAGTTTCGCCATCCGCAGTGTTTCACCTCTACAGTTCCTCACTAGCAGTAAATACTGCGTTTTTTTTCAGGCATAGACAGATGAAAAGAGGTATTAGTAATAAATTTGTGTTGATGGTATATCATTGCAAACATGATGACAAGATACTTAATGTTATCTACTTAATTATATATAGCAACTTAAGTTACTCAAAATCACTTTTCCATCCCATTTTAGGGGATTACCTAACCCTGTAATCGATTGTGTATGATGAATCCCTCTTGCCCTATGGAGACCCAGTGACCTTCACAGCAGAAAGAAGCCTGAAAACTTTCATTATATCACTGTTATTTATGTGTAAATTACCAGATAACGTAGGATGGGAACAGACAATAATTTTACCTTTTTATTTACTTCACGGGCTCAGACTTTAAGTGTTTTATGGCCTGGCTCAAGAGATATATTATGGCCTATCGGTAAGAATGACCAAAGGCAAGACTGATGGAAAAGACTTTAAGGAAAATCAAATATTCCTTCAGAAATTTAGTCAGTCTCGCAGCTTGCAGAGGTAGCAGCTTTCCTCCAGCTCAGAGCTGCCGTCTACTCTAAGCGTCCCAGCCCCAAACTTGCAGTTAGTGGGTGAGGCAACTGCACCCGGGTTATAAATACCAGTAGATTAATTTATCTCTAGATCAGTATCGCATTACTCATGACAGAGCCCATAAAATCCAGCGTGAATCAGCCTGGCTTCGTACAGCAACAATCACATCCTACACGAAGGTGAGTCCACAGGTAACAGCTGATGACATTTTACAGTAGCGGAGGTTTTAGCAGTACGGAAAACGTAAGCAGTTAGGCAAGAGCGCGTGTACAGGCTCACGCAGGCACAGGCGCACCCAGACCTCGCTCCTTCGCTGTCCCACCAAATATAACTCGCCGGATTAAGGCCCTAAATATGACCCTAGGAATGCAATCGAGCACAGTTCGAATCCCTCGTGCAAGCCCGAGGTAGCTCCTTGGGCCGGCGCAGCTGAGCAGCTGTCCAGCCAAAACTGAGCCAGGAGCCAAAACCCTGCCTCATTTGGGTGACAGGAAAACAGTTGTAAGGGATCACACAGACATTTTTCATGCTCGATGGAGGGAGGGTGCTCAGAAAATAGCTAACGCCAGTAATCCCTAAAGATAGTGAGCTCGTACATTCGTATCTGCGTGAATGCTGGAATAAAGCTGTGGAACAAGTTGTGTTTGCCCCCCGCGCTCCCGCCGGGCCGAATGCACGCTCTCACCCTAGGTCTGGAGAAGGATGAGCGGACAATTTACCTTTACCTCTGTGACACATGCAGAAAGCTCATAGCCCAAGCAGCAGCCACAATAACAGGAGCTGCTGCCTCTGGCATACCAACTTGAGTTTCTATTTAGCGCATGGCCCTTGACGTCTAAGTAGCTGGCATTAGCCTAGAATATTTTGTTCTTGGGACATAGGTGGATACCTTTAATTATTTTTTTAGCACTTATGGCCTTATCTGACATGACAGTTTGTTTGAAAAATGACTTCTGGCTTTGGCAAACCTCCCTGTTCCCTCTGGTGTGTGAGCTGCGGGCTGCAAAGTCTCTTCTCCTGAATAGCCGCAAGAGAGGCAGCCATGAAAGTGTCGCTCTTCTCTGTTCTGTGCTCCGCAGGTTAGCACAGAAGAAAAATTTCCACTTACACAAAGCGAGAGAGTACAAACAAGGTGAAGTATTCTTTTTTCTCTATATACCACGTTATAACAACTGAGACGCAAAAGCGAGTGCAAGCGCCTTTCATCCTCTGGAGCTACTGCTACTCCTGGTGCCCCACCAACGCTTGATGTGGTGCACCGCTTCCTAGAGCAACTCTCCTGCTAGTGATCCAGGGCCACGGCTGACTGCTGCTCTTCCGGGGATGCCAGATGACAGCTCCTCAGCTTTGAGGTGGCAGTAGGTGACAGGGAGCTGGAAGGCCCGTTTCATCTCCACGCCGTTGCAGTGATCACAGTCTGCCAGCTGCCGTGTGACTGTGCGTGTCAGCCCGCCGACCGGGAGCGATGCAAAGCTCCCCGGGATCTGGGGGACGCAGTCTCCCACGACAAGTCGCGCAGGAAACGGGCGCGCAAGGGAGAGGTCAGGGAGGAGGACAGGTACGCGAGGAGAGCGGTGCGCGTGGGGTCAAAAGCGCAGAAAGCAGTTCAGAGCCAAGGAAGTACGGTACAGCCGAGGACATCTCCTTCTGGCAGCGCATGCTGGTAGAGCGAACACAGCAAAAATACACAACAAAGAAGCAACCAGTCATCATCAAGTTATTACTAAATCCTCTTGATTTGGGGAAACAGGCTCGGGTAGGAATGCCAACGCTGTTATCTAACGTGGCTTCACAGGAAGAAACCGTGACAGCTCCGTTCTCGGCCCGCACCGGGACTGCTGCAGCCGAGGCCGCCGCGGCTGCCAGCGCCGCCCGCCTCTCTCCTGCCTCTTTGTGGATAAGGGGAGGGCGCGAAAAGTGATTCTCCAGCTGGGCGGCAGTGGAAGAAACAGTATTTGTGGCTCCAGCCAAAGTTTTCCAGCTCCTTTTATAGATTCACCTCTTTTTAATTAGTCGCGTAACAAGGTGCCAGGATTTTAGCAGCCACGTTATAGCAAATAAATCATTTTATAATAAAGTCTCTGTTCTCCAGCAGCCAAAGATAACTGCGGGTTACTCACAGCTTTCCTATCATTTCAGAGGTGGATTTTTTTATCAGAGGTGCTGAGCGCTGCGCTCAGCTTCAGGTGCCTCCTGGCTAACGTCCCGCGTCCGGGGGAATCGCGCCGATCCTTTGTCTTGCTCGGCCGCCCGCTGCACGCCGGCACGGCGATCCTGCTCCATCCTTTCTCTTCCTGCCATCATTAACCACGTGGGCGGCTCAGGCCAAGGGCTCAGCCCCGAAGCAGGGAGGGAGGAGAGGTCCCTGCCTCCCCACGCAGCCAGACGCGCCGGAGAGCCTCGCCACGTCCCGCCACCCGGCGAGAGCCTCTGCCAGGCCGGGCCAGAGCGCGCTGGTGGTAGGACAGCGCTCTGTCCCGGCACGGCGGCGAGCAAGGGCCGGGAGCCGGGCGAAGGCAGCCCCGGCCGCGGGGGAGCGAGGTGGGTCGTACCTTGCTCCTGGCCCCCTGTACTGTCACGGGGCTGGTGCCGGGCTGGCAATTCAGATCCAGATCCTGTCTAGAAGGGTCAGGGCATCAGGTGTGCACGTGCTCCTGGGGTCGCAGGCGATCAGGGCTGCCCTTAAAGCTGCGTGGTTTGGTGCCCTGCCCACGTTTCGGCTCCCTCCCTGCGGGATGGCAGCGGGGAGAGCCGCGCGCGGCGGCTTGCTCTGCTCGGCGCTCCTCCGGGGAGCTCCGGACGGGGCCAAAGTCTCTGCTTTCCCCAGGATCTCCAAAACTCTTCAGAGAAGACCTGATGACAGACAGCCTGTTGATTTTGGTTGGGACGGCATGAAGATCCCTCTTCTCTCCTCGTTGCCAAAGGAAAAAACAATTGAACTATATTTTTCAAATGTCATTCTGGGGAGCCAACCCTCAAACTCTTCCTCACATATAAAATGTCCTGGCAGGATTACCACATAATATCCATTGCAGGAATGGAAAATATCAAAGGATTATGGTTTAAAATGAAATAAAAAAGCACCCTTTCTCGTCTCAAAAACAATAGGCTCTTCCTCTGCCTTCCCCACCTGCAAACTACCACGCACTTTGGAAGAGCGGGATTAAGTAGCCACAATAAACACACCCATGCGAGGCCAGCAAGTGCAAGTGGAAGCAATCGCTTCGCTTTTTAGCCCAAACCTTCTGTTACTGTAGCAAATGAGATTTTTTTGCAGCTGACTAACAGAAGCCGATTTAGGCCCTTTGCACTGGCTGCCAGCAACTGTTCCCACTCCAAAAATAGCCTATTGAAGAGCGGAGTGTCAGTTGCGGTCTTCAACAGGCTGCTTCTGCAAACCCATTGTTCGAGGGCACCTACTTCACATGCAACCTGGCACGGCCCCGCCGGCCGCCGCGGGCAAAGCGCCACACGGACAGATGGGCGACGGGCAGGCGGCGCCACCGACTCGGGCTCTACATCAACCTTGACTAACAAAGGTTGTACTCCCAGCTGAGCGCCCCAAAGCCTCCCGTTGTGCTCTACCACAACCTACGTCCTCACCCGTGTTGCTGTGTGGCCTCACCTATGGGTTATTTAAGCCGTTTCTATTTGCTTTTGAGCCCACGGGGCTCTGCTCGCCCGGGTACCAGGCCTGGGCGAGCCTGGCCTGCCACGCTCGACAGCGACGCTGTGGGCACGCGCGCGGTGCTCGTCTTTCAGTGCCTTTCTCCCCATCGGGGCATTTCAAAAGCACCTCAGCGTGCTGCAATCACAGCGAATGCCTCCAGGAAACCTCAACAGCCCCGGGAGCAGCGAGAAGGCCGTGGTGTCGGATCGCGGGCATGGGTCGTCGGAGTCCAACACACGGTTAATCGCAGCGCTCAGGTCGAGCTACCTGTCGTGTAAACATCTGCCCAAGTACCAGTGGTGAGAGCAGTAATGCCCTCACTTTGTACCAGTTTCACAAATCCTCACGCTCTCAGGTGCGTCACAAGAGCATCAGGCCTCGATGAACTGGGATTCATATGCCGTAGCCTCAGGAGACTAATAGGACAATGAAACCTCCACCTTTCGACGTGCCTTGTGCAAAAGGGGCTCAGCTCTCTACTGAAAAGCCAGCCTGTGTGTGGAGACTTTATCTAGATTCTTCAGTAGTACCCATCTGTATTAAACATGTTATAGAGTCCCAAATTAATGCATGTAAACTGTATCTGCATCTTTTCAGAATCCCCTCTTGTATGTCCCATGAAGCTATTAGTTTAGCTATCACTAGGTATTAAAATTTAAAAGGGTCACTAAATGCATATTGCTAGAAGGAAACAACATTAGTTACACATTACCAGAACAAAACTAAATTAAGAAACAGCTCATTTCCTTTGTACCATCAATATTTTACTCAGCCATAGCCTGGATGCTTGTACTCACAAAAAGGAATTAATCATTCATGTGCTAATGTACATCCATTATTTTTAAATCATCACTTAAGTAATCATTTTTGTGTGTGCTCAGATGTGTGATGCCTGCTTATGAAAGTGCAGCAAAAATCAATACAAATTAAATAAAATTTAGAAGGTGAATATCTGTGAAACGGATGCAAAAGAATTCTCCACGCAGCAACATTGTAATCAAATTTCTGTAAAACTGTTGGCGAGTCATCATTTGGGAAAGATACTGGTCTAATGCTAAACTTATTTACATGCCACGCTTCCCTCTTCAGTTCAGTGGAAGCATACACAACGCAGTTCATCACAAATTCTGTCTTAAAACCTGCATAAAACTGAAACAAAACAAACACTTCACTGCAATTTAATTTGGTACTGCCATTTGCCAACAGCTTATTTTCCGAGAAGCACACCGCTCCCATCGTCACGGCATTTGCGCGCGGGCATCTGGGCGCCTCGCCGGGCGGCGCGCACGGGCCCCCGGCTCCTAGGGCCCGCCGGGGGCACCCCACCGCCGAAGCAGATCTGCCCTCTCCTGCAAAGCGTCGCAGCCCTTAATGTCCACCCAGCGCGGATCACAGCGATCGGTGTCTCATCCCCCGCGTCCCCGAAACGGGCTCCCGGTACCTCCTGGCCGGAGTTGCTGCTGCCTTGGGCTTATCATTTACACCCGGGCCAAGTGCCGCCCGCTCAGGAGCCCACTGTACTCAGACACAAATTACCGCTCCTTCACTCAGACACAGATATCTATCTAAGGTGCAAGGCAGTGAAGAAGAGCAGCTAGTGCTGGCTGCGTATAACAGAGTTAAGATGGCCCTACTAGATTGGAGCCCACAGGCCCAAGGAAGTTAAATCGTCTTTTACTGAAAATGTGATTGCGTCTTTTAAGCTATACCTAGTGGTGGAAGAACAAGGCAATGCTGCTAGACCCCTGCAAGTACAACGAATTTCACCAAAGAGCAGCGTATTACTTGAAGTGGAATTTGGTGTAGCAGTGCTGTGGGTTTCTTCTTTTTCCTACTGCTATAGTAATTTTATGATGATGTATTTTGATGACAATTTAAAGGAGCTCTGTGTTTATGAGGTAATAACAAAATCTCCTGCAAAATAAACTCCAAGGCCAAGTTGTCTGTTAATATATGGTACGGCTTTTTGTAAATTAATAGAGATGAGCTGGAATAATGCTCAGGAGAAAGCAAGCGAGAGAGTGCGTACCTTGACTTCAAGAAGGGAAGACTTGGGTTCCGGTTTTGAGCTAAGACCTCAAATTCTCACTCTGTGAAATGGAAAAAATGATCCCACAAGCAATAATTTCATTTTGCAGCAACTTCTGAGGCTCAGTGGTGGGTTCGCACTCGGCACTGCACCAAAAGCAACGATTTTGGATGTTTCCGTTTTGAACAGTGGACCTCTCTCTTTTTTTCCCCCTCCTTCCTAGACCCAAATCTCCTGCTGAAAGGTGTGGAAACCTGTGCACCTCTGTGGAATACTTCTTCCTCACCAAAACAGCATACGTCCAGCCGGCTCATCAGCGAGTTTCACTGGGTGCATGACAGAAAAGCACAACGTATAACCAGCTTTTTGATAGTGGATAATGGAAGCACCACCAACTGACTGTGCGTCAGAGACGTACAGTGAGTGAAGGACTGCACAGTAACTGAGGAGATCACTCTTCCTTCAGAGAAAGCCCCTAGAGAAGCCGGGCTTGGCCACAGCCGAGGGAGGACTGCAGGACCGCGCTGGGACGGAGGGTGGTGTGGGTTGCGCCTGCTTGCAGGCAGCAGGGCAAGCCCACCCCTCGCGCCCTCCGGCAGCGCAACGCAAAGCACACCACCAACCTGCTACCGCAGCCCTGCACGCGCACGTGAGTCAGCCACCTTGCAGCACGGGATTGCCTCCGTTTACTTAATTTCAGCGTAATCAAGTGACAACGCGTGGTCACGAGCAGCACACGAGGCAACGAACAGCGGCCGCATGAAGCGTCTACCAGAGCTGAAAGCCGTTAACTGGCAGCTTACTATGCAGGACAAACGCTCTTGCAGCTACGCAAATAATTAAACAGAGGTACCCCTTGTAAAGTTTTTCCCACGTGCACCACCACAGAGGACCTCCCAGCACCTCCGAGGCACCCAGCACCTCACGCAGCTGCCTGCGGGCACCCCTTCACCTGCGCACAAATCCAGCACAGCGCAAGCGTCCGGCGTCAGCTCTGAAACGCACTTCGTAAGGGCGCAAAGGGTCAACGCGTCCCTCTCCGGCTTATGGCAGCAGCGCTAACGGGGGGAGCTGGCTCATCGGTGGATGAAATGAGATTTTCAAGTTGTTTTCAAATGATGAAGTAGTTTTCGGAGCTCACCCAGTTTGTGCCTACATACACGATTTATGAATATATTTTTCAAATAACGTATCTGGCAAATTTTAAAAACATTTCTGGCTAATTGCTTTTATTACTCATCAATCCCAAAAGGGGAATAGCAAGATAAGATTATATTTTGCAATTTGTTATTTTAGAGTCGCTCTCTTGTCACAGGCCACTGAAAGTGATGGCAATGTAAATAATGGATCCAGGGCTTTCCACAATTTTTCTTAGGATTATCGTTGATTTTCTTTGTTCAAGCTAGACTCAACTTTGCAAGCGCAACTAGACAGAAGACTGGCCAGTTTCACACTTTACTTTATAGTTTAATAATTGGCTGGTGAAATTACAATTGCTTTCAGCCCTGCATGATTTTTTTTTTTTACAGTACTTTCGCTCTATACCACGCCTATGTTTCCGCCTATTCCTTACCGGGCCCCATTCAGAAATATCATTCTGAGGATCACATTTTCCTGTTAAAGGCTTGATTGAAAGACGGATTCAGGGCTTTGACACATGCTCAGCTAACAAAGCAGATGCAGCAATTTCCTCAAGCTGCTTGTCACCACCTGCTTGTCAGATGCTGCATCCTGCCACCGAAGGGCGGACAGAAAACACGGGGGAGCGTTCGCTAGCTGCTTCAGTGCCACGTCCTGCAGCTTAGCTAAACTCCCCGGACATGCTCCTTTCTGCTTGCAGACGGCTTAACCTCTGACACGCACTTAGGGCCCACCGCAGGAGACTGGCAGCATTAATGGTCTTGGCTGTTGTGCTGATGGAGACCAGAGCTTGCAGTCCTGCGGAGAGCAGCGTGCCGGAGGACTCTCAAGCCCGGCCCAGGTAGTCACTGGGGCGCTGTCGGGGTGGAGGAGGCTGCCGGCACTGATCTGACTGCAGGACCCAGCGTCTGGGCTGTGCACGCACTGCCCATCTGGATGCGGACACTCATTCCCAGGCCCTGCACCTTTCTACTGCCCCTCTGCCACCTGGCGACACTGCCGGCCGCAGGGATCCTGCGACCGCTCCCCGTGCTCACTGGGCACAGCCAGCCCAACCACCCGCTTAAGCTACATGCGCCTAATGTAGATTTAACCTGTGACACCTTAGAGGAGAATTCAGGGGAAGTCTTGGAGACGGCTCTGCTGGAGAAACGCGGGGAAATTTCTGCCATGGGACTGGTCACTGGGGAAGGTAGAGTCTTAAACCACAGAAATGGTTTGTTAGCTGACGCTGCGGGTTCACAGCCACTTTGCTGGCACTATTAACAGTGAGGGAGGTTACACTTAGATGTAAATCTCTGCAAGATCAGCATGTACACACCCTTCCCAAACCTGCTCATGCAGCCTTCATATAAGGCCACAAAGAGCTGTTGATTCAGGGATTTTTTTTTTTTTTTAAATAACACAAATGTATTTTTTGGAATTTAAATTGTCGAACTTAAAGGAGTCTGCTTTCATTAAAAAAATAAACCAGGACAACATAGAAAGCACAGCCGAGCTCCACCAGCCAGCGACCTTGCATGGAGCACAGCAGCCCGTGCACGTTACGTTGACAACTTCGTTTCTGAGAACGTGCCTTGCTCGCATACCCAGCCCTGCAAACACACCCTGCCAGGCTCATCGGCATGGGCCAAACTTACTGCTGGATCCAGGGCTTTCAAATAAGGTGCAAGAGGTGTCTCCTTAACACTCTTTGGTAGCACTGAAAACCCATTGCCAAGACAGAAAATTCAACAATCAACCCCATTTGCTTTGTGGCAGGGTATTTTTTTCTTTTGTGTACATTTTTGACTTATCTTCGTCTTCAGTGGAGGGTGATAAGCTGTGGTATTGTTACCCAAACAGCTCAAAAATCCCAACTCCGGAAAGCAGGGCAAGCGGAGGCACTTCAGGAACTAATGAGAGTGGAGAGCTTTGCATATTCATAGCACAGGGGAGCAGGAGCCGCACAGCGATTATGCAGGGCGAACAGCCGCCACCAACCAGCGCGCTGATCCCTGCTTGTTGGAGGGGGAGAGAAACGATTTCTAACTGGCTAAGATAAGTCTGTTATCGTCAAATACATATTTGACTAGAGTAAATGGCTCCAAATCAGAAAAATGACATTTTTGTGCTGGCTGTTTATAAACAGGATACAGTTAGCGTACGGCACCCGCAGCTGCAGTAGCTCCAGTTTTTCAAGGCCAGACTCAAATGTATCATACTTTATCACTAGTTTTCATGTTTACTATACCCAAGGCCATACAGCATTTTACAGTGAAACCAAGCAAATGACTGCTCTGCTGGCACTCAGTATGTTACAACAGGTCATTGTTTTCAGGAGAGCTTATATCTTCACGTGAAACTTTAATCAGAGCATCACAGCCCCAGTCCTGTTTTCGATAAAGTTAACGGCAACGTCGTCAGGAAGCGCGCAACTGGGTCTGCAGCCAGTAAAACTGAAAACTGGGAAACCTCTTAAATATTAAGAGTGAGTTTAGCTGCGCCTGGGTGAGTCTGCAATTATTTTACATAGGGAACAATCGGGAAACATTAGCTAGACCATAATTTGTAAAACTTTGTCAAAGGTAGATGCACTCAAAGTGGCTACGCTACTTATGGGCAAGGAATATTACTTAAGCAAATTGATATTGTGTGCATAGTACTGACTGATGGGTGTTGCATTTCGACACAGCTCAAGAACTACAGTACTAAAATCTGCCAGGCATTGATGGAAGTTGTGCTCCAAACCGATCTGTAGAGCGTTTGCCTTTGATTCCAAAATAACTACTGCAACTTATCTACAGCCGGCAAAACACATTCCCTTGATGCCAACAGAAAATTGCAGTGAGTGGACCATCATCATCATCATCCTTCAACCTCCCTTCTGTGGACAACATTGGAAAGGTCTGCTTCTCTTGTTGTTGTCCCCCGCCCCCAACTGTCAGTGATATTACTAATAAGCGTTGAAACAAAAGAACAATTTGTTCCTTTAGAATTAGCACCATGACTGCGCTCCGTATGGAAATAAGGTTATTCTGCACTAATGAAACTGCTGAGCTGAATGCGCAGTTTGAAGTTCACAGCCCACTGAAATGATGATTTATGGATCTTTTCTTGAAAGTTATTTGTGTTAACATTATAAATAACATATTTCTATCACTAGGCCTTTGAAAGGGGGCTTCCTTTTGCAAGATTCTCCTCTTGTCTATTGAGGATGCTTTTGTTCCCTTGAGACTAGCCGGAAGGAGGGCTTAAAGTGTTACAGGGCACTAGAAACCTCCTAAGTTTCTGCTTTCAGATAAAGCCTTGGCAGTGGACATCGCAGTGGAAAGCCCTTCTTCTGTACTATCCCCCATTTACATACGGTCTGGGCTCTGGGAAGACAAGTCAAGCTGTCACGCTCTGCAGCCCGAGGTGGCAGAGAAGGAGGTAAGAGGCCAAACTGCACGACTTATCAGTACTGCCAAGGAGGCTGCGAGGTGCCGCTCATCTGCTCCCAACACCCCTCTCAGATTTCACGTCTGTCCTCAACGTTAAACTCGTTGCATGAGAGGAAAACAAAAACACATGTTGGATCAAAGAATTAGGGAGGGACCCTGTTGGACCAAGAAGCGTTTTGATTATTTGTATGACTAGAAGATGAAGGGCAGAAATACAGGTGCTGAACAAAAAAATGCTGGAGAACAAGAACAGCACGGTGCAGCTTTCCCTCTGACAATCTTCCCTGAATGCTCCATTTCCACTAAATTTCATTCAGTGAAAACGCTCAATATATTTGGGAGACCCATGCCAGAGCTGTATTTTGTATATTTTGTGGATGGAAGTGTACTGGGAATCTGGTCAGCAGTGTAATTGTTTATATTCATTATAAACAATCTGTGTTATTTGGCAACAAAGCCTGCCTTTCCAAGCCGACTCTCATCGTAGCTGCTGAGATCGTTCCATCAACCGGTTGTAATTTTACTTTGGGGGCATACAAAAGCACACTTTATTCCTTCTAAATTATCTGTGGGAAAAACATGAAGAACACTCTAAAGGCCTCTTGCTCTTGCGGGACCTCTTTTGCCCCCTTCAGTACTCTCCAAGCGCCATAAGAGGATGCCGAATAAGTTCGGTTTGTGCATGCCTTGTAGCAGCAGCCTATACCTCTCCATCTTCTTTCCTGATTTTAATCCCCAGCTACTTTCTGCTTACAACAATGATGACAGATAATATAATGAAGATTTAATGAATTTTATCTATGGAAGATAAAAGAGGGTTGGGGGAGAGGGGAAGGGGAGGGAGTAAGCAGTCCCTGCAGTGGAAGGGAAACTTCTATGTGGCATTAAATAAGAAGCAAATAATATAGAAGCCAATTTCTGGCCCCTCTACACAGGGTTGACTTCATCCCAGATGCAGAAGTATGGCTTTTGTGAGCATTTGATCTAGCTACCCCGCACCTGAAGCACCTAACTTGTGCTCAATATAAACACATACTTTACTCCTGCCAGGAACAAGGTGGGAAAAAGATTTTCTATCTATCAAATATTTGGGAACTTCTAAAACGATCCTCTACTGCATGAGGATGAACTAGATCTTCTGCCTTCTTTTGCCTAAAAGGGATCAGAAAAAAGCTTGGCGATGAAATAGCGGATAGCTTCATGGTTAGGACCCTCGGCTCATATCCTCAAGTCCACTCAGAATGAGGCAAAGCAAGGACTCAAAACCCTGAACTTTCACGTCCCAGATACATGCTGTAACTACTAGAAACTGGTCACTCTAAAGGAGGATTTCTCCCTCACTCCTGAGCTGTTCCAATTTGTAGAAGTGATTAAATATTCATTAAACTTAATGAGAGATGGATTCTACAGTCCAGCAGTTTGAGCATTCAGCTTCGGTGTGCCTGATGCAGGTTCGAGTCTCTGCCCCAGTGACTCCTCAGAGGGAACAGGCACAACTGAAGGGCGGCATTGGGATCATTTTAGCTGATGTTTTCCAGGAGGAAGAACAAACAAAAAACCTCCAAACCAAACAAAATTGTTCTGTTGGAAGAGGCCTGACCAGCCCTGCACAAGCACTACCACACCCTGGCTACTTCTCCGATCACCTACCTGATCATACACAGGTAACAACATTGTAAGAGCACGTCCCAGCCAGCAGCGCTTTAGGAGAGCGTCCCACCAGCTGGGACAGCTTCTCCTCCTCCGCCGCAGCCCCCACCGCGAGGCCGTGCGCTTGTGCTCACACCTGGGACTACAGAGCAGAATCGTGGAAGAACCTGAAAGAATTTCTCCACATGTATTAGGTACATTTAAAAATTCCCAAAGTTTCTGTTTTCTCTATTATCTCCCCCTTGCCCGTTTTAGTCAAGCCTGTGCTCGTCCCACGTGCCGGTTGCAAAACGAGGCGGCCCTCGCTCCGCAGCTAGCTGTTCGCACAGGAGCGTCCGTCCAGCTGCGATCGGCCCCCAGGCCGGCTGCCTCTGCTCCGGCTTGCGCCCCGGCAGCCCTGCTCCACCCCACCTGACCCAGCAACAGAGTTTAGCTCCTCGCAATCCGGGCTGCTACAGGCTGAGCTTGCTCCGCTTCTGCAGGTTTGGCTCCTTCCCCATCCTTCTTGGGGAGCGCTGCAAGAGCAGGAGCTTGTCCAGATTCTGATCAGGTGATTTTTCGTTTGCTCAGTGCTTGAAGAGCACGAGTTATTTACCAAGGATTTCAGTTTCTCTAAAGTAGAGAGAAACCAAATAGCAGTGCTCTTTCAGCATGCCTCCACATTTAGAGAGCATTGGGTTACACTTTCCATTTGAAGCTTTTTTTAAGGAAAAAAAAAAAATAAAAAAAAGAAAGAAATCAGCCGTCCCTCCCGAGACTCTCCCGCCCCGACGCGTAACCCAAGCCGCCCCTGCCCGGGAGCGGAGCCGGCGCTCGCCAGGTGCGCAGGCATGTTTGTCACATCAAAGAGGTGAGGCATAACCTTTGGCAACGCAAGAGCTCTGAAAAGGCATTCAAAGAGAGCTTTATATGTTTTTAAGTATAAGGTGCGTGCCGTTTTGCTAATGGGATTCAGCGTCTGTATTTTACTGTAAGTGCACCTTTTCTTCTAGCAGCTGTGAATAAGAAATTAATTTTATTGACTTTCTGGATGGCTTTTGATTAGAGGGGGATCTCTTCCTACAGGCATCCTCCAGACATCCTTCCCTTTACCTGAAAGCTATTAGAAGTAGTAGGAGGCAACCACCCTTTCCCTTTGAATGAAGTCTCCCGTTATTACGGCATCTGCCGCTCAGCACCGCCTGAGCCTGCAATCTAGAGGCCCAGCATTTCTGCTCTCCTGGGATATACTTCCGAAAGAGAGTGATAACTAAGATAATAATAATTCTCAGCACTCCTATAACGCTTTTAATCCACTGATCTCAAACCAGATACTGGCACTTACTACTGGGAGGAAAGCTAAATACGAGGCATGAGGGATCCTATCATTTGAAGGAGGGAGCCTGCAGGACTCAGCGGAGCTGGGCCATTTCGAAGGACAATGGTCAATTGTATTGGGTAAAATACTGATCTCTCTGGAGTTAATGGCCAAATTACTTCAGAGGAGCCATAGACACAAAAACAGTTTTGTGACAAATAGCTTCAAGGTCTCTGTGTTCAAAACATGCCTTTCGTAGCAGAGCGCTGCAAACTGTAATGCAGCTGTTTGCTATCTGTTGCATATCTTGCATGTCAGAACTGTTGTTGATAACTACTCAGCTTCTTTGTCTATCTAATTTGTATCTAATTTAAATATTCATTGATACAATCTAGTAAAGAAAGCGGAATAAAGAACTGGAATACTCCGCAAATATTGTCATCATTTAAATGGATTTACTTGTGCACCAGATTCTTTTGTTTACATTTCATAGAAATTCAAATCTCATTTTCCTGGCACCCGCATTCATGGAAAACGGCCTTCAAAGTGTCATTGAAGAGATAGTGGTGAAGAACAAATTTAAATTTGCATGCATACATGCTGATATTCGCCCTGGAAAAGCAAATACATCCAACTAGGAAGGCGAAAGATAGTCACATGACCTATATACGCCCACCTATAGCTAACCAATGCTACATGGCTAACAAGTATTTTATAGTCTCAAAAGACAAATTACAATCAATCCAAAGTGCTAAAAACTGAGGAAAAAAAACCCCACCCCTTTTTCTAAAATAGGTTTGAATAGCAGGCACTTTTGAAGCAGTCGTGATCTGCTTATGGATTTTCTACAAGCAGCAGAACAAACTAAAATTGGCCTGATAAATGACTTACTGTTAATTATTCAGAGCCCTACTCTCCCACCTGCTTTCACGAACTCTAACACAGTGCATCTTGATACTCAGTGTAATGAAAGTAAATTCTCACCCTCAGCGCAGGGCGAACGGCACAATCACTTTATTCTTTTATCCACGAAGTGTCAGTCATTCATTCCAACGCCGGATCATTCAGCAGCCTTCCAGCGTGCGCTCAATGCGATTCCAGTCATGTCAGCCCGTCAGCGCAAAGTGATTCTCAATAGCACTTGAAGGTGCCTCGCTGGATTGGCTCAGTGCATTAAAACAAGCCAAATTATTCTGTTTTTATGGACATATCGGTACTTGTTGACACACTATTAAATTGTTTTAATAGCCTGTACTTATGAAGGTGTATATCTTCGTAGTTAAAATCCAATACATTGGAAAGCACACTTTATATAGAAAACATCACTCTCTTAGGAAAACTGTAATCACAAAGTTTAGACTCAAAAAAATATAAAGTAATGCAAACTGCTTGATCTGGTCTTTGAACACCCATCATAAGCTAGATGTGGGTTTCGGATAGTCGCTTCTCATTTAGGCACAAGACACAGCCTGGGAGCTTAGAGAACATAATGTGCTGTCAGTTACAGCCCAATTAAATGGTATGCTACTTAGCTATTTGTGGTCATAACTGCAGCCTTGATGAAAACCAAACCAAAATGTTATTTTACTTAATCCTCAAGAATAATTTCCTTTAAGCAGTCTTTTGACCAGATTCATATCTTATGTCAAACAAAGCAGATGATGAATACTTCCCTCAGTTAATACCGCTTTCATGTGAAGGGCGTGCATTGGCCTAGCAAAGCAATAAATAAATCCACAATGATGAATACTGGCATTCTTTGCTACTTATCCCTGCCTCTGCTTTTAGCTCCACGCTGCCATCCCAACTCGGACATAAAGAAAGTATTCTTAGTGTGTCCTGCTTATGAAAACTGAACAGTTTCCTCCAACTTGTGATGGTCCTTCAAAGCCCAGGAAGAAACGATACACCTCACTAATCTTAAGAGGATGTTAGCGCCCAGATGACTTGCTGATGTTTTTAATCGTTTCAGCTGCACACGTTTGATGTGGTTTGTTACATTTGCTCTTTTGTTATGAAATATCAGAACATCCAGGAAATCTTATTTTAATGCACTTCCAACCTCTCTTCTACCCACACAGCTATTACTGGATTGTGGTTTTTTAAATCTGATCAAAGTGGGGGTCTTTCCAATTACCAGATGAATCAAAATTCATTCCTTGAGTCTAGCTGCTGAGGGGCAACGTACAGATTGCTGAACCCAGATGGCAACTTTGTCTGGCACCAGCCTACCTCAGTGATGTACCTACTCTCTGCCTGATTGCATTCACATACATCTCTCCATAGGACTTGCTGTCATCTCTCAAAATAGCTGAACCTTTGCCACTTAAGCATGTGATCTGATTTTTTTCAGAGGAGAGATAATGCTTAAGAGCCCTGGAAAACTGATGTCTTCAATTTGAATACGTTCAGCATTAGAAATATATGAACTACATCTACTTAGGGAGAGAGAGGGGGCAATGGGGTGCTGGGGCACTCCAAGGGTGGGAGCAGGTCATTTAAGGGTCCCTTTATTTTAATATTACATAGTTTCTAGCAGGAGAACCACAGTCATGCTGCAAACCCACCTCCAGGGGATCCAGATCTGAAAAATTTACATGACGGATCTGAGGGTGAAGGTAGTCTTAAAACTCAGCTATTATAATTTTATGTGCTAGCCCATTAGTGTGTTTTACTCCACAGAATTCATCTGGAGTCTATATGTGAGTGACTAACTAGAGAGTTACAAACAGTTTAAGAATAACAAGTTTTAGAACAGTACGAGAAGGAAGAAAAATAAAACAATCATACAAGTACTCTTGAACTGCCATGACATTGGAATCTGGAGATCCGAGAGGGTTTGCAACATGCCCAGAAATGAAGCCTGATATATTGGTTACAGTCCCCCATGTGATGGCCTCTCTCTTCCAGGCCTCATGGATGTTTTATGATACATCCTCAAAGGGCTATGCTTCACTTTCTGCACAGAAACTATTCATAGGCTTCTAAAGTGCTAAAACTCTCAGCAAAGATGTGCTATAACCATTAACACCACAAAGGAAAAGAGTGATCTATTCAGATTTCCATCACTGATTAAACAGTAGTATCTAATATAACAATTTTGACTGGACCAGGGAACGCGTAGAGAATGCAGAGCTCTATAAAGTGAAATGTAAAAATAAAAAAAAATTGGCTTATGTTTTTAATGATGGGAACTTCATATATAGAAAATGTGTATATATATAGTCCTTCTTCATATTTTCATACAAAAAGCCCACTCCTAAGTTCATTAAAGTCAATAGCTTCAATAATCATTGAATCAGGCAGTCTTTATATCCAGGACGGAATTACAAGCCAGTGCTAAAAGCTTCTGGAGTGGAACCAGCTCCAAACCTCTGGCCTACTGCTAATAACTCCACAGCAGACTACCTGAAAACATTATGCCACCCTTACTGCCACACACAAGCCATACAACAAAAAAGCTGTTCAGGTGAAAACAAAGCCGAGGAGGAAAGGAGGAACCTGCTCATTGAACCACTTTCTTTTGTTTGTTTTAGAGTGCTGCGTTTTTTTTGTTGCAACATTCACAAAAGCCGTTACAAATTATTTGGGTCTGACGCTTCTCTCGGCTGCACACGCACAGCGCCCAGCAAAGTCAGCAGAAATGAGTCCCTCATTGCATAAAGACAAATGGCACGATCCCTCTTACCTAAGTCCAGGCACCGGCAGGCAGTCTAATGCGCTCAGCTGAAGGCACTGCAGAACCATCATAGCTGTCCCCAGCACCAGCAGAAATGAGGGGTGCCCCCAACCCACCACCATCATCCTTCTCCCTCTCCTGGAGGTCACTGCCAGCCTGATTATAGGTGGGAGCACTCCCTCACTTATACCAACCAAAACCACCTGCGTTAGCTCAAGCAGTTTGATATCAGAAGGTACCGAACTCTTTCTGCTGCAGATGGAAGAAGCTGTGGTAGTAAATGCTACAAAAAGGAGGATGTTACAGGAGTTTCAACAATTACAGATCATATTTTAATATGATGCTGCTCTTTTTGTTTAACTAAATACAAAACCCCACTAATGGCTTTAATTTCCTTCATGTCACTGTGAACTGAAGAAAGATGGCCTGTTTTTCTGGTCAGCATAAACACTGGTTTTCTTTTTTTATGTAATTAGTGTATTTTTACAATCTGTTAGTGCTAACTTGTGAATTGTATATTGCAGCTCCACAAAAACACCATTAGTTGTTTCCTGTTGAATTCAGTGAAGCAGAGCTGCTTAGAATAGCAGGTGAAAAATTTAATGAAAAGGAAAAAACATGTGAAAAAATGTGAGTTCTCACTTACTTCAGCTCAAGCCTTTCCCAAGCAGAAAAGGGAGAACTGGGCACTTCTTATACACAGCTTCAACTGTAGGACAAGGAGAATGTAATCAGTCTCTGTTGTGCTCATAAGAAAATTCACAACAGCCATGTATTGACTATAGCTAAAATGCAGGGATTATTTTAAAAAAAATCATTTATCCCAAATATTTAGATACCAGTTTCAGAGAGTGGAATGAAGCGGAACTCAGCGCTGAGCTGCCGGTTCTGCAGTTTTCAACAGACTTAATAACTTTTCAGAGAAAGACTATGGGGACGTTTACCACCAACAGACTCCAAACACAAAAATGACAAAATGCCTCCCAATTCAGCTGTGGCCAGAAGAGTGGGATGTTTCTGGGAGATCTTCATCCATGGCCAGATGTTTTCACCCCCATTATTGTGAAGCTTAGCAGCTTTCAGATGGCCTCTGCAAATCCCTAGAGCCTTTTCAGACTACTGGAGGATGACTTTAATTTGCATGCTAAAAGAGAGGCAGACCTACTTTATAGGTTGCTTTCCTGCAGTCTCCTACAGTTGGCCCCATAGGTAAGATCTTCCTTGCAGATGGCATGATAGCATGTGCATGCAAATACCTTCTCTATTACAGCCTCTGCTTGTTCACCACACCACAACATTGTCCCAGTGTCCAATATTTCCCTTGGCAAGTGTTAATATACTTAATACGCACGCACACATACATGTGTATGTGTATATATATACATGCATATATATGACCAAGAGATCAGTGAGCAGAACAGCAGGCAGCACAGTCCCCCCACAAGGGGTTCTTCTCCTCGACCACAGAACCTAGCTCAGGCGATGGCTAATCAATCACAGTTGAAACCAATACAGTCACCTAACTGGATCCATCTGTTAATCGGACACTTGGGTTAATTTAACAGTTTTAAAAGCTTTTGTGAAACTTGGTTATTGACAAAAGGAAAAATTAGGACCTCCTCTTCATGCCTTGTGCCTACCTAAATTAGTAACTAATGAAAACAGATTGTATTTAAGGGATTTTAATATGAATTAGGTTAATGATGACACATTCCAAATAGTAGACTTAGAATCAGTCTGTAATAACAACCTAACAGATGTTGGCATTTTTGTCATTAATTATACATTTCATTATCATATGATTATTGTCAAACATCATTTGACAGCAAAAACTGTATAAATGATTCACAAATGTTTTATATTGTAAAGAATATACTGTGCTTAATTTTTTAATATGCTAAATACAATATAGTCTTTGTTTTAACAGTCCAAAATACACAAAGCTTCTGTATAACACCAAAGACTGACTAATCTAATACGGGTAGAAGCTCTTAAAAAAAAAAAAAACAAATAAAACAGCTGTCACATTTGAAGGTGAGGCATACATTTTAAGATTACCTCAAGTGGTGACAGAAGGTAAAAAATCTCAATGTATATATTTAACAAGCATCACTTGCCGCTATCATTCATACAGTTATGAAACAAATGTGTTGGTGAATACTGATGCTAACAATGGGCCACCCAATTAAGGCAAAATTGGGGAACAATAATAAGTAATTTATGCAATGCTTGCAGCATGACTGAATTTTACTTGGAATTTGTTTAAAATTCATAAAGTTTAATCTTTAAAGTGAAACACTGGAGTTATCTTATTGATTTCAAATCACATTACATGTATCCTTAAGACTGCAGTTTCAGCAAAGCCCACAGCAGTAGCTACAATAAATATCTCCAAAAGAACATTTGGGGAGAAAGTGTAAATCCCCACTGCATGTCAGAGCAGACAGATCACAGCTCTCCAAATCAAATACTGGGACACTTATCTTTATAATCACCCAGGATTTTTTTGCTTACTGTTTTCTCGATCAGCATAATCTTTGTTCATTCGATAAATGTTAAATACTGTAAATGACAGTTCTCCGAGGGCTACGTTGGTCTCAAGACATCATTTAATCTAATACAATCAAACCGCAGTCATGTCTGAGGGAAAGGTGAGCCCGTTTCCCAGCCAGCTTGATTTTTTTAACAGAAAGGATCATTTAGTAATTGTTAAACAAGTCATAAACATCCTTGCCAAACCCCATCACTTCAAAAGGCAGGACTGGTAAATGAAAATGGATACAAATTACCCTCTTCCCTTCTGCAGGGCATGAAGGGCTCAGACACAGTAATAATCCTGTCTTCACGTGGCCCTCGCGCACGCTTACCGTTTCCGAATTAAGTCTTCCCAAGGATCCCCGTCTCCCCTTTGTTCGAGTTTCCCAGTCAGACAGCCCTTCCCACTCCCTATCAGCCCCCGGGCAGCCACAGGCGGCGATTCCAACTTAGTTTTCTGACACTTATCTGCCTAAAGTGCACATAATGTATGTCCAAAATATATCCATTACCCAGAGCTCTGATTGTAGCAGATTACTCTTAGCTGACTCACAGAAAATTGTTTAACCCTAAAAAACTGGGTTTTAGGCATAAGATTGTTCTTGAAACCATTGAATATAGCAGATTGTGTTGTGAGGATAAACTTAATTTATTTTAATTAACTGAGGGACACTGCCTCATTAAAAATAATGGATTTTTAAGGACACAGCAAGAGCACGGGGGTAGCTCCTCAGCAGGTGGCCACTACAGCCGCTAGAGCTGTAGCAGGCTGCATCAGTTGGTCAACTGCGTCAACGCCCTCTTCAATTAGTACTGTGCAAGAAGGTTAAATATCCAATTTCTGCTTCTCACTGCTATGACTATGTTTTCTTCATTTCTTTTCCTTACGCAAGGGAAAAGAGCAGTCTTTTCTGGATGGCATTTTTCATGCAATAGCATGATACTGAACCGCTGGGCTTGCATGTGCCCCAGAGACACTTTGATTTGCAGCACCCCTTTTCCTGATGTCTATAGTAAAAAATCCCTTTTATCAGAAGATTTGCTTACGGCTGAGAACAAGGAGAACAGAATGATATTTACACTGACATTTTCCAAGTTATTCCATCGCCTGAATGTTCTGCTTTTGTGGGATTGCTCCTAGAGGATCTATTTAGGGTTGGTTCTGGTCTGGTCTTTTTATGTTTTATTTACCCTGAGCATGTTTATCGTTGGCAAAATACACTGAGCGTGGAATCTCAAAGGGTCATTTTCCATTGCTGCCCTCTGCTGTGTTATCAGCAATCTGTCCTCCAGCCTGTGCGGAAATGGGGCATGATTCAAGGGCACAAAGAGAAACTTCGCAACAGCTTGTGGTCGTAGTTGAGTCACGTGGCCCTCTTAAAACCTTCTAGGAAATTGGTGTTCAGACATCCCGGTCCACCTCTCGTTATCAGAGTCTCGCTTCCTGGGCTTCTGTGTGGGGAACATGGTTCTTTCCTGGACATCAGCCTTTGACACGCGATACTACTGCTTCAGCCTGGTTTACAGGCAGGATTGGTGGCACGAGTCTGGTGACTTGATGTTACAACCTAATTGCAGACAACTCATATTGAAATTCAGTGCCGAGTATATTGAGATCTACTTTCATTTCATTTGACTTTCCATCATGAGAAGTACCAGAACCTCTTATCATAAGCGGTAACAAGGTTTCTTCTTGAATTACCGAGCCTCAGCCTTAACAGCACCTGGCAGATGTCCAGCACAACCTATAAACTAGCTGGAGCTGAGTAAACAAATTATAGTGAATTTATAGTGCAAAAATTTAGCCTCTCATTCTGTTTGTGATCTGTCAGTGAACAGTTTATAACTTCTTTTGCTTCATTCATAATTCAAATTCAAAATCTTTTGGCAATTCATTTCAGCAAATAATCCCAGGTTTGTATGTGGTGAGTGTTTAGCAGGTCTTTGGGATAGTCCAGGCTCGGGAGGCGTTAAGAATTTTGATGGAGGCACAGGCCTCCATCCCTTTCTTTTGATGAGATGGCAGTTACTCTCAGTGTTAAGTTTGTTAATATTCACCATTTCACAAAGGTTTCTGCTTGACTTTTTTGGGCAGTAATAAGAAGTTCTCTTTAAAAATATTACGAAGGCACAAAATTACAAAAGCAGCAACTGAAAGAAAAACAACAACAACAAAGAACAACCATTGCGCAAGATGTATCTGCAAAATTGAATTATGAGCAAGAAGACAGGCTTGTAGCCTGAAGGTCACTCCTAGAGCCACGTTTCAGCCTGTTGTGAATCCTACTGGACCTGATCTTCAGGGAAGACAGTGCCTAGCTGTTCTGTTTAACCCTCAGTACAGGAGAAAACACCTCACGTTTTCTTCCCCAAACTGAATTCATGTTCCTCACTAGGCAAACCTAAATCCTATTGGCAAAGGCTAGGACTGGCTAGGCAGGGGAATTTCAGTGTATGCAGGACAAGGCAAATGGGGCAGAGCCAGGCAGGGCAGGACAGCAGCGCCCCAGGACACCGCGGCTGTGGCCCCACTCCTCCCTGCCCCTGCCTCGTCCGCTCCCTTTTTTCCCCAGAAGCTCCAATATGAATGTTCAGAAAACGGAATAATGGAAAAAAACACCTAAAAACACACAGCTTGTTGCCTACTGCAACCCTATTTCTGGGTTGTAATTCTCTTCTCACTAGACTTCCTTTATTCTAGGAGTACTGCTGATAAAGCCCGCACTACTCCCCACCTTACTCCCCAAATAGGCCTGGACACCTTAAATATTCCTGTTTTATAACTGTAGCCTTCATGCAGGGACTACAGGGACACTGTCATTGGTCAAAACAACTACCCCCCCGGTTTTTCAATTTAACCAGCGAATCAGGGAATAATCCACGCTTTGCTCTGCTCTACCTGAATATTAGCAAAGAACAGGCTGGGTGAAATACAGCTGGTGTAGAAGGCCAGCTCACCGCCTCTGCACTTCCTAAGCTGCATTTAGACGTCATTGCAGGCTTATTTCAAAGTAAACATGGTACCTAAATGATATATAGACTCTGTGACAGCCCTCTATATGGGGTAAATTTTACCTATCTTGAGTAAGCTCATTTTTTAGGATATCTGTAGAAGCAAAAACAGAAGATGCTTGGACATTGTCAAAGCAAAATCTTTTTTTTTTTGAAGTTGATGAAAGTCAATGGAATTATTAAAAGCATTTCTCCAAACGTTTCTGTATCTGCTCAGCTGTAAAGTTAGCAAAAAGGTTGGTTTCAACCGCTAGTAAAGCTTTGGAAATGTTTTAGCGACATATAAACCAGAAAATTTTCAAATGCTCACAATCCAGATGGTGCAATATGCTTTGGAATGTGGTGGTAGTAGTTCATCACCAGACACCACCATCCATCCTGGCTCCGCACCATCTGCACTCATGAAACCCAACCAGACCTTATATCCTGACTTGCTAACCTGCTGCCAGGCATCCATGCTGCCTGCAAATTGTATAATAATATCAAATGTGTTTACAAAGCTTTTCTCCTTCCTTAAAAAATTATGTGAATAACATACCGTCTACAATGAATTAATAACAAAAGCTACACAGCACTTGTCTAAGATGGTCTATAATTCTAGATGATCTTGAGTTACAATAGAGCCTGATTAAACTCAGCACCGCGTTCTTAGCAATCCCAGGTCCGGTTTTCTCCAGACACATATATTTGAATGGTTTCATAGATATCCCTGTCTCTCTCACACACACATGCAATTGGCAGCAATTGGTTGGCAGCTGGCAGTTGGTTGTTGTTTTGAGATTTTGGGACAGTATGTTTGTGCCTGTATGTTTGAGAGTTGGAGGACAGAGACTAAATGAACTGATTAGTTTTTTTAGATGTGCTTTGGAGATTGATTGAAAAGAAATGCTTCGCCAATGATGGTAAAAACACTATTTAACAAGAATAATAAGAATTTTGTACTAGCCACAAGAAATTCTTGAAGTTGGAAACTAAATTCATCAACTGAGTATTTCTTTAAAATTAAAGAGAGTCCTTTTGCTGTGCTAACATTTTTCCTTCTGTGCTGTCGCAACTGCTCTCCCACTCCTTTATCTGACTGATATGGTAATAACAGGTCCTAGGGCCATATGTTCAAATACATTAGAATTCATGATGACTTTGTTCTAGTTTCTTAGTTCTTATTAAGGCTGACAATCTTCGGGGAAAATGAGCTTTTCTAGCACAACTTCCTTAACATCGTAAAAGATTAACATACACAAATGCAATGTTTGGCTGTACAAGTGTTTGTGTATTGATTGTAGGCCTGATGCTGTCTGCCCTCACTTCTGGGCAGATTGGAAACACTTGCCTTGCCTTCAAAGGGAATCTCCTGGCAATGAAATTTACTGGTATGAGCAAGAATTTCCAGCAGAAGGTCCTAGATATGTGTAGATATGAATGAAAAAAAACCTTTGGCTAGAGATAACAGGATTAGAGTCATCAAGCGAGCTGGCACACGCCTTATGGAAGGGAGCTATCATAACCTGGCTTTGACCCTGGCCACCGTGCCGAGCCGCTCTCCCGGCCCACGGTGCTGCCCCGGGGCCGGCCTGCTGCGAGGCCTCCCGGCGCTTCCCACGAGCGCAGCTTTCCTAAGTACGACCTGAAGATGTGCCTTGCTATAGGAATATCGAAGCTAATGCAAATCTGAGCAGTACCTGCATTTTTACTGGAGAAGGTGGCAAATATTTTCAGAGCACATAAAATTTGCAGATCTGCAGTTTCAGAGGGAATTAAACTATGCAGCAAGTCAGACCATACAGTAGAATAGTTTGGCCAAAAAAAGTAAAAAATAAATCAGAGAAGTATACATGTTATGCATTGACATTTTCTAGGTGAAATATTTTGACTTTTTGTTTCAAAACGACATTGCATTTTGAAACTGCTGGACCTATTTGCTTTTAGGGGGAAAAAAGGGTAAACAGGCCTCTTACAAAATACAGCTCTTTGTCTTGGGTCAGGCAAAATGTTTTGCGTCAGCTGAGACTGACATTTTAATATTTTTTTTCCAGGCTAGACATGAGAAGAAAAATCCAGCCCTAATCTTGACACATCCTGGTGAAAGTATAAAACTGAACAATTGTTTCCAAGTATGTACACTATTGGGAAAAGCAGCATTGTTGCTTCAGCTTTCAAGCAAGGCTTTAGCTGTTGAATTGGGTTACTTGAAAAGCACCCACCATTTAGTTTTATTAAAAGGTCTTTCCAATTAACAAAACAGCTGTGTTTAGGATTACAAAAAACAACCACAGACTTCCTCAGAGCTTGTCTAGCCATAAATCTGCCATTAGACATGCAAAGATTTTCACCTCGCCTCACATGAGCCGCTCCAAGGTTCTCCTGGCCAGCCTACAGGACACGGGGTCCTGCTTTACCACGTTAAACTACTTTGGTCTGTGATCTTTAAGATTAACTGTTTGGGGATTTTCTTCTCACACATATTTTTTTATCTGTTATCCAATTCGTGCAATTGTTCCAGAACAACTGTGCTCATGAAATGCAGTTTGTGGAGCCTGAAAAACAGAAATGAGCGCTGAGAAAGGCTTCTTATTTATACTGTGAGGCCGTGTATTACATTTGCATAATATAATATCAGAAGAAATAAATGGTACCAGAAATAAGTGTATGGAGGGAAGTGCTAATGAGCTGTGCAGACCTGGGAAAGATGGTATTTTTTCACAGAGGTTATGGATCTACATTTTGGGAGAAGGCAAACTCACAGAATTTTTCTCTAATGAAAAACTGAACAAAGAGATACTAGATCATGATTTTTTTTCTTCAGCATTTGTTAAGATGCTTACAGATCTAATGCTGAACTTTGATAAAGCATGCACGCTAAGTTCTACAGTCAGAAAATGTGCCATTCAGATGCACAGTGGAGCACGGTATTGCACAGGCAATGCAAAGCAGCCAATGCACCTGGCACAACCTAAGCTGCAGGTACATATGTAAACACTTACACATGAGAAAACCATGCCATTGAACAGACTTACCCTACATAAAGCAAAGGGACTTCAGACAGCTTGTATGGACCTGCTCTTGAGCTCTCGAGGAGACAGTGGTTAAAGTACAGCAGTAGCAAAGGTTCGGTTGTGTATTGTCATGTCCCTCACATGTGATTTTAGACTCAATCTCTCCCTGGGCTGTGTACAGTCATTTGAAAAGGGACTAAGTTCATGCATTTGCTTCTTCTGTTTGGAGGAGGATTTTCTGTCATGCTAAGCATGCCTTTTTTTGTGCTTCCACTGAAATCGATGGGAGTTCTACCACTGACTTCCACGGGAGCAGAACTAGCTCCTACGCTTTAGCCACCTACCATCCCTTCTCTTCTAGTAAGGTTAATCAGTATTTCCCAAAGACTGCAAGACTCAAGGGGTTGGACAGGGGAAGGAAAGATAGCACAGTTTATAGTTGACAGGGAACACACCTCTAAGGCGTCCTTCTTATTAGAAGTCTTTTATATGCAAATGCGTTAGACCAAAAAGACTTGAATGGATTTTAAAACATCACCTCATTAAACTTGGCTGCTAATTTCCCCATTCAAAAAGAAAGCTACATGACATTCTTAAAAAACAACCACCACCACAGTACTGATTCACTGCAAGATTTTTCTTGGACAAACACATTCACTGAAGAAACAAAACAAAACAAAATGAAAGCCCAAACCAACAGGCTGTCCTCTCAATTTATGGCCCTTTTACAATACCTTATATTATTGATGGGACACGGCTTCACAATTCTTTTTTTATGCTTTACTCTTTTTGACGTTACCCAGAGAAGAATGTGCAGTGCACAGCCAGTCACTGCACCTAGTGGGTAATTTTATATCCCACAGATGCTAGAGTACATATGGCTCTTTGGTGAGTACATCCAATAGACTTTTTTGTTCAATGAGGCCATAAATACAACTAAGAGCAAAGTACTGCGCATAAGGTAACTATATATCGCTTTAGTGAGGAGTGAAAGATGCTACAGATTTTGCTTGTGGATTCACTCTCTTACAGCACATTGATTAAATTGATGTCTTTGTTCTTGGAAAGGTGAATTTCTCCATGCTCAATGTTTTCCAGAAAAAGACTCTATAAAGCATCAATTACAACTATTTACAGTGCCTCTTGTCCTGCTTTGACTATGGTCTGCGATGCAGTTATGACAAATTTTAGTAAGACTTGCCACTTTCTTCTGGTTTTTCCTGGTGATGTTTTAAAACGAAGCTTCCTGATAAGCATCATGGTGAATTATTTTCGAACTTTCCAGCTTCACAGTTTACAGTTGTCCCTCTCTCAGTACCCATATTGCCATAATGGCCATTCTGCATATTTTGGAGTGTTGCTAAGGTCAAGTAAGATCTAGACGAAACTCTGTGAAGGACTGTAAATCACTGCTTTGTTCAAAACCTTCTGTCAAGTCGTACTCTTGGAATCCAGGAAAAAATCCTGGAAACAGAGAAAAACCTCAAAACCCGTATTGTTTCCAAAAAAAGTCGAGAGGCACAAAAATGCAATACTGAAGACTATAGCCTACCTTAACAATACTTTGGAGCCTTCTGAAAGAAGTAAGTATCAAATCTTTTTGCCCATTTACATTTTCATGACTTGTTTTTATAAAAATCAGACAGTCTACTGGCATCATATTTTAGCAGTTCAGCTTGGATTAGGAAAAGTGCCTGACATATGAAAGTCTTCTCTGTTACCCAAAAACTAGTCTGTGAACATTTAAACCCACAGAAGGGCATGTTACACCTCCCAGGAAACTCCCGAGGAACACCTGTGAAGGACGTATTACACACTTGCACAAGATTTCACAATACATACTTGCATAAGTTTTCACAATCTTGTCCTAAATCTAGAGTATCAGCAACCAAGAAGGTGGCAAGGCAACAGTGTGTAACAGAGCAAAACCTACAGCAGAAGCTGAGTCAAGCTGCATATAAGGAAGCGTTCAGCCGCCTGTGTGTTATAGCACAAAAGAGAAGCAATTCCAAGGCAGTACAGCAGAGGAAATTGCACCGTTGTTGCCAAAGCTTCTGTAAAATACTCATTTGCTTTTGAGGGAATATTTCCTCTCCTGGTCAGAACTGAGAAGTCTTCTGGCTTGTATTTTGACTCTAACCTTAGGTATTACCTACGCACTGAGATCTGTCTTCCTCTTTAGATGGTTTAGACTGCAGGGTACGTCCAGTGAGTACCTAAAGGCATCTCTAGAAAATCGGAGCGCAGAGAGCGAGGCGAAAGGGTCCGTCCGTGGGTTGGGCCAGACTCTGCTCTCGGTCACCACACAGCAAGACGGGGAGGACCTCACTGCTGCTGGAGCAGCGCACGGGCCCGTACGGCTTCCCTGAGGGCTGCAGCAGGGTGCGGAGAGCCCAGGTTTGCAGCTGAGCTGAGCTGGCATGCTCATGCAACTCAAAGCGGTTGTGTAAGGCAAGGCTAACACGTACGCTGGAAACGGTGGAGTGGTGCTGGCACAGCACTGCAGCTGAGCACAGAAACTCTGTAAGAGACCCCGACGTGCCGAGGCAGGGCTGCAGGTCCGGCGGGCTGGGGCTCCCTGCACCGCCCCGCACCGCCCGCCGCCAACCTGCCCACCAGCAGGTGCTGCCCGACGCTCTGCCCTGCGTCAGCCTTGCGTGGGAGCAAACACCTCCTGGATTCGTACGCTAGGAAGCCTTCTTGTCCCTTTCTACACCCACCTCATTTGCCAAAGGGTCTGTTTCACATTTCCATGGTTTGCCTTGCAAGCAACATTTTGAAGTTTCATTCCTGAGAACGTAGTAAAATCAGATTTCGCTTCCAGCTTTCTAATCCATAATCCGCAATACTTATTAATTATCTACTTTTTCAAGCACCAGCATCTCGGCAATCAAAAAGTCTCCAAAAAAACAACAAAAACTCTTATACAGCAATCTGGGTTTAGCCAAAAAGCTTTGTCAACTCTGGCGCAGCAGTTAGTTATCCTGGTTAATTGGATCGATGGTGACAGCTGTAATTACTAGAGATGAGATTGCCCATACTGTAATTACACTTCAATCTTCAGTGTGAGCTGGACTGCAGAATACGTACTGCAGATTCTCCCAATTACAAACAGGTTAAGGAGAGCATGGTACTTCTCTGCTAAGCATGTCTGTTATTATACAGAATAAAAAATACGCCACCAGCTAAAAGAATTGTTAATCTGAAGCAGCTTTGCTGATTCAAAGGCATTAATCCGCAAAGCTTTACCGCTACGTGGTTTTTCAAGATAACCACACTGTAGAAACACAGAAGGTTTTTCTTTTTCTTAACCTAAACAGTTGCTAGCTACTCAGCATATTACAACTGCCAGTACTCGCTCATGTGCAAAAGTTTAATAAAATATCAGTGTTTATAAGAAAAAGCTCTCCTTTCAAAATCATGCATTAAATATAGGAATCATTCTTTAATTTTTTTTTTTGGTCCAATGTAATATGGAAGCATACGCTATGCCTGTAAAAACTTGTTCAAAGAACAGGACAGAAACTATATGTATTTGGCCTTTACTGTATGTTTGCAACACATCAGCAATAAATGTAATTTAAAAGAAAAAGAGTGTGTTTCAAGGTAAAAGGATGTTGAAACATTTATTTGCAAAGCTAGTGAAATTAGTAAAGACGGTATTCTGCTCTGCTTCACTGAATACTCAGCTTTCTGTGGTCATGGACTCTTGTGTTGGCTTTTCCTCAGGACTCCAAACAAGGAGGATTATATATTTCTCTAATTAGGTTTAAAATATTATTGTTGATTTGAATCCATGCCTACATACATATATTCACTTCTTCTGGTTCCCAGGAAGGCCACTTCACCTTGTTTTTATGCAGCTCTTACTCTAATTCTGCTTATTTTTCAGTGCTGATTTAGCAACATCCATGATTCATGTTTGGGAGAAAGGAGAAAGAGCCAATGTATCTTCTTCTTTTCTTTTTCTTTCTTTTTTTTTTTTAACTCCCAAGGCTCAACTATGTCTGCTATATTAAAGACCACGGAGGTTTAATGAAATCCATTTATGATTTTATGAGTGAAATCTGTCCCTGAATGCCAGTTAAGCTCACATATGCCATCACAACAGAACTGAAGTGGTATGTTAGTGGTGAAGAGGTCTTGCTCTAGCTCTTTGCAGAGGGGTGAATCTGAGTTTCTAGTATTTCAAACCTCAGTTTTGCATTTATGCAGCCATCACATTCAGCTTTGCAAGTGCCAAGTGATGGCAACGCGGAGAAAGCAAGCACCATCTGTCTCTGCTGCATGAACCACCCATGCAACGCCTTAGCGGGGAGGGAGGAGCGGCCCCTGCGGTCGGCGGCTCCTCGCGGCTCCCCTCCTGGCCGCGACGAGATGGAGGGGCAGCTGGGGAGAGCGGCGGCGCTCTGGCTCCCCGCAGCAAGGCGCGTGCGCGGAGGCAGGGAAAGGGCAGGTGCACGCTGGCTCCCAACTGCAGCAGGCGAGCAGCGGGAACCAACCTGATCTCCTGCAGCAGCACGCACGCCCTCACATCCAGGCTCCGTGTGGCTAGGAGCAAATCCACAAACCGTTCCCAAATCTGAGGGGAAAAATTGATTTTTTTTATTTCACAAGGGAGAATTTTCTCATCGATTGTGTTCCACTGAAGGCAGCAACTGGAGAGGGGAGGAGGCAGACGTAAGCTTTCCAGTTCAGTTCAGCCTTAGTTTGAATCTGAATCTATTTAAAACACAACAATTAACAACAATTCTCAACACAATTTCACTGTTTCAAACAGACATTACAGTCAATGTTTGGATATAATAAATTCTGGAAAAAATTCATTTCTAATTACAGCCATTTTCTTCCATTCATTTTTCTGTGTATATCTGGCACTCGCCTTTTTTACAGTTTGAATCTAACTATAAAACTCTGTGGAAGATTTTTGAATTAAAATTACATTATTTATCTTATCAGACACTATTATTGAGCCTCAGATGATACAACCCATAGGGGATATTCAACTTGTTCGAACTGTGAGCTCGACATGCGAAACATCAGACGACTTCTCTAATTACAAATAGGTTCGTTCATTAGTACTGTCTATTTTGAAAAGTTCGGTTTTGTATTTCAAATGAGTCTATGAAGTTCTGATTAAAAGAAAACACCTAAGCGCTCATTCAACCTGAAGTATGCAATTCCCTTGAAATAAATGGTGCTACTTACATATTCAAAGGTAAGCATGCGCTTACTGCTTTGTTGAGTTGGGGCCTCAGACCTATTTCCAGAGATTTTAATATCACATTTGCAAACCAGATGGTACTGCCTTAGTTTAGTAACAATGGAGCAAAGTGTCCTTCGTTTATACTTTAATCTCAGAAAATGAGATCAAGACGTTTTCAGCAACTAGTTGATTGATACTATGTGAAAGCTGAACAACCTTGTTAATTAGGCAGTCCTGCTGGAGTGTCTGAAGTGCACCGCAAACCGTAACTAAAATATAACATTACAGTGATATGTGGAGGCAACCTGCTTTAAAAAGCCCCCCGAGAAGAGGCTCTCCCGAAGGAGCGCGGCAGCGGCAGGAAGGCCCACAAAGGCGCGCTGTCATGGGATCCGGCGACAGAGGTTAGCGGCTTTCAGTTTCATAAAAGGATTAATCAGACTGGAAAACCAAAGACAAAAACCGTCTTTCTCTAACCAAAGATCTAAGTATTCAGCAACCACATTCCACTTCATTTGTTTGGATTCCCGGTTCGCAAACACAAACAACAAAAAGTCACTCTGCGGAGCGCCAAAGGCTCACACGGACCCCTTGAGCAGAGCTGCTTTTTGTCCCGGCAGGAATACGCCGACGGCCGACGAAAGCTGCCCGACTGCCCTGGTCCAAGGCAACGCTTATTCAGGAGGTGCTCACCTTACCGACGGAAACTGGAAGGGGGGAAGGAGAGGGATGGAGGTCAAGTCCGGATAATGACTTATGTTGTAGAGGTTGACTTTGCTGAACCTGTCATGAAATTGCTTCATTACGGCTGCCCTGAGAACTGCGATGGGAAACTTCAGCAAACCGACTCCTTCTTTGGATAAGTTTTCCACAGCTCCTTAGTAACTTGCTTGGTTTGCAGATCACACGCCTTATTTCCAACTCGCTCAGCGAGCTCAGCACAAAGCTCACAGATGGATGCGCTATTTTGATGCAATTAACAGTATATTTAGATTTATTAAACTTTTGGACTCTGTATAGAAATGTTTAGCTTAAAATAACACTAAGACAATTCATGTTTCCGTAGTTTTAATTACTCTCAAAATTTGTACCCGCTTTCTGAGCTCTGCAGGCCGATTTTGGCTTGGATATTTGTTTTGTCTTTATTCAAAGACACTTTGGGCAACTGAAAATATCCTTTCCGGAGACGGGCAAAATGTGATGCAAAAACACCATTTCAGTCAAAACTCTGAATATGGGATAAACCAGAAAGTGTTCAGATAGCTGGGACTGCATAAAAGAAAAAAACTCATGCGCTGATAAATTTAATTCAGAGTATCTTTTCCTACAAACGATATCAGGGTCCCTATGGGTAAAATTGTTTCTAATTCATTACATATCAGCATTCAGAACAGTTTATTTTAAAAACTGGAAAAGTAAAACAATGCAAGCATGTTAAAACCCTATTATTTATTTAAAAACGGTAAAGGATGTGTCTTAAGTTATACAAAATTACCATATTTTTATTGGTTCTGAGCTCTGGGAGGAAACGTGTATGCAATTATGGTATGTCTTCTGCATCCGTCTGCTGAGTTTATAGTAAGAATAAATCGTGGTTAATCATGTACAGTCTTATATTTGCTCATAACCACAACAGTGATATGTATGCATGGAGCATCCTGCCGTTTGTTATTGGATTTTTCCTAATTCATATCGTATTTCATGTTTTGCTACTGACGACACAAACCTTTCAAAGACTTGCATATATTAAATACTATCACAGCACTAAAGCGACCAAAGTTCCCAAACCTTTCTGATTATCATAATGTACATACAGCTCAACGTATTTGTTTGCACAACTTTGGGGGCTTACACAAATGGTAATGAATTAGGCTCATCTCCTGACAAAATAGCAACATGTGCCTGAAATAGAAAAGAATGTTCTTATTTACAGTTTGACTTTAGAGGCATTTTCTCTCAGTTTTCAGGTGTAGATTTTAGGATTAACCTTGTGTTCAATGAGGAAAATTTCCCCAGGCACTATCTACTCTGGGGCTGACTCACCTTTGCGGTTAATTTTTTTCATGCCCTTGCCTTCCCAGTACCTTTGATAATTTTAGTCTGAACAGTGGAAAAGTCTTTCTTTGTTGAAATCAAAACTAAAAAACAGAATTGAAATTCTCTGCTCATAAAATTATTAGATTAAATTTTGCCTTCTTAATCCTAGAACAAAGCTGATACGATACTCTTTGAGTGCAGAGCGCACAAAGAGCTGGGCCATGCACCAGGTGAGAGCTCCTCTCGCTCTTGGGTAGGTAACGGGAAGGACACACCAACCTTTCCATGGTCTGCAAGATGAGGAGTCCTAGCTTTAATTATTCATTACTGGGAAATGTCCTGGGAGATTAGTACTCATGACTCAAACTTGTCAGCAAAGCTGTCTAGACAAAATGTATTGCTACCACTAATGCTGTTCTATTAAATCACAAAAGACTTGTGATATGCCATATGGTTATGGTCAACAGTAATGGATCGTAAGCGCTGACATGATGCACGTTTTGATTTTTTTGCTCTTCTGTGTGTATATAAAGAATAACACTATTTAGGTCCCTGTGCTTAAACCCACGAGAGCAGTGGGAAGGGTCGGGTCTCTCGCAGTCTCTTTCAGAGGCAGTTTCCTGCCTCTAGAGACACACTCAAAATACAAACCATCTCATTGCACTGAAATACCAGTGGCAGAAATATCAGTTTCCTACTGACTGAATTTGCACTTGTACGATTTTTTTAAAGGATATATTTAGATTAAGAATTAATATTCCAATTGGTTGATTTGCAGTGAGCTCTGCATGGTATTTAGATGCTAATTACTGCACAATTAGAGGGCTAAGGCCAGGCAAGTCTTCCAGTAATGGAGCACAGAAATATACAGTGTTAAAATATCAAAATTATCCACAAATACAGATAGGAGAAGGTTTTCAGAAAGACTAGCACATATGGGTTTCTGCAGTTCAGAGGCCAAACCTTGCTCTTGTTAATTATATTTAAGTCAAAGTGAACAGGATTTGACCACAACGACTTCAGAGCAGAGCAACGCAGGTTACATGCTCCCTCACGCTGCGAGCCAGCAGGCACACACGTGGGTTTTTGGCACTCATGCTCTCTCTCACTCACTTCTCTGGCCAAACACCACATATGCCCATTCACAATTTTTCACTAACTACCACATAATGGATCTGCATGTTTCTTACTCAAATATTCAAGGAGAGATTACTGTGTAAACAGCATTGACGGTGTGTCTACTCAAATGAGCTCACTGCTTTTTACATCCTTCTCAGAAATCTGCCCGGGGCAGAAGCATCTCTAGGCTAAGGAACACTAGCATCAGGAGGCAAAACAACCATAAAGCATTCGAGAGCTGGGTGCACAGAGAGGGCACAATCTGTTTGATTACCACCACATTTTACTATCAGAACCTTTCCAAATGCAGGCTACTGGAAATGTGCAGATTTTTACTGGATACGGTAAGTTGCAAATAGGTAACTTGGGTTCTTTTCTAGTTCGAAACATCTCAAATCTCTCTTGCATTAGGAAGAGGCGTTTTGTTTCCTTCCGAGGAAAAGGCTACCCCAAAGGTGCTTCTTTTTACGTTTGATGCTGCTGAAATTCTCTCTAAATTAGAAAGGTGATGAAACGATGTAGAAAGAAATACCTATTTTCATATTTAGCAAGGCAAATTGTGCCTGGATGGAAAATAACTAATGAGGCCTGCAGAAAGGAAGATCTCTCCATGCCCACGGCTTCTCACTGAAGCACTCACGGTGCAAACACCAGCACCTGGCTCCAGTGCGGTGCCAGCCCTGGCAGCGCTGGCCGCTGCCGCTCCTGCGAGCGTGCGGGTGCGGCGGGGATCGAGGCCGGCGAACCCTCCCTCGGCTTGAGTGATGAGGGGCCCTTGTCCAGAGTAACCGGATTAGCTTCAATACTCAAATGAACGGTGCCCTGTTCTATTCGGCTGCAACCAGAGCAACACTCACCAGCAACCCCAGAACACCTTCCTTTGTCCTTCTAGGGAAGAAAACGCTCAGACTAAGGGAACTTCTCTCCAGTAACCAAGGCCATGTACAACTTGGGAAAATTATGCTAACCTTTGTTTCCCACTGTTGCCCTGTGCAGGAGGTGAGGGCATTTCCACAACTATTATCTGAGAAAAACACTTGGACACACCAGCTGGAAAATGTTGTTTTCTTTTTCCTTTAAAAAAAAATCACAGAATGGTAAAGCTGCTGGTGTGAGCAGGCAGAATTGTTGTTTAATGACAAGACTGGGAAAGGACTAGCATCAATAAGAGAAGAGGCCAGGGAAAAGTTTTCCAGAATTCATGGCTCCCTGGAAGTTTTGAAAATATATGATCAGCTCATACCTGTGAGCAAGAATTCATCTTCTGATTCATGCCAACTCATCATGAACCAGACTGTTTTCATGTGTCATCTTCTCTTCTGAACAGATAAAATGCAAAATTAATTCAGGGGCATCTTAAAATATTCATGGCAGCAACCCAAAGAAACTGAAAAGTTGTCAAGATATTCACCTCGATCTGATGGCAGCTTGTACGATCTGAGCTGTCCTCTGTTCCCTAACTGCTTCCCTGCTTTTGGCACCCAGACTTGGTAGGTACCTCCTCTCCTTGGCCATCCTCCTGCAGGTGGAAGGCGAGTTTTCGTGTGCTGCCCATAAGCCCTGCCGGAGGAGGCTCCGGTGTCAGGCGGCTCTACAGCTGCCTTTACCACCTTCCTCTGCCTCATGCTCACATGAAATTCCCAAAGCTGTTTGTCCTCGTGCTGGTGAATGCCATGTTAACTTGGACAAGCTCCCTCTGCGCTGTGGCTAGCGGAGCTCAGGCCAGCTCCAGTCTGGAGATCCTGGCCTGGGCTGGCCCCATCGCTCACATCTGCTTCAGCTTCCCAAAAGAAGACTGATGTCTTGGTCTTGGGGAATGGCCAAACTGAAAATCCACCTAAGTTTCAGTGCCTGCCAAGAATAAATATTTCACTAAGAGAAATATTTTTCCCCCTTGATCTTCCATAGCGTGACTGGTGTGAGGCAGGCAGGAGTATGATGAGCTTGGAGCATAAGAGTCCTTTTAAAATCAACACTTATCCACCAAAATTGGGGCTGCTAGGAGTTATATTGGGCACAGGAGCCCTTTTTAATGGGTAGTCTTTGACAAACCTGATTTACAGATTAAAATAACAATGTTATGTCGTTTATAGAATGTATAAATTTAAAGATGAATTGCACCAGCCATAAAACTTCAGCTGCTTTTCTTACAGCTGTGACTAGCAGCAAAATGCTACTGCAGCTAAGCAGCACAATTAATAACCTCCAACTATAATACATTCAGAAAACCGGGGTCCCTTTCAAAGTGTGTCTTGAGGTGACATGAGCATTGCGTTGTGTCATGGCACAACACCCTTCCTTCAGGCAAGAGCGCAGGCTGACGGGAACAGATGCACCGCACACAGCTCAGAACATTTAGCAACACGGATTCAAGGGAGACCATGTGGCCTTATTCAGATTTTATCATTGTTCTTTTTGGCGTATTTATCAAAAGGCCCTCACTGCAGTTCTGCAGCTCCTTCGGTCTGATCCACAGAGAACGTGGTCACCAAGCAATTCAGTCCTTCAATGTGGGCGTATACAATGCTTATACAATATTTTGAATCGGAACCTATCCTTTGCTCATCTCCCTTGGCGGGTAGCCAGCAGGAAGCCAGTTACAACTCCTTCATTTTCTACGACAGCCTGCTCTGCCCTGGGCCTGCACGCAGCTACACCAAGCAGCTTGGCTCTGCCGGGGCGAGGGGGACAGGACGAGGGTGAGGGGCTAGCGGAGGCTGCCTCTTTACCTCCTGATGGAGGAAGGAAGGGTGCCACTTCCTTTTGTACCACAAGAAAGGGTGCAGTCAACATTATAAACATATAGTTTATGAGCTACATTTGAAAATATATACATTTTTATGAAGGCTTTCTCCAGGCAGTCCAACCAGGGCATTTTGCAGTACCTGCTCTGTCTCTGGTGGGATCGAAGCTTCTCAGTTCAGTTCCAACAGCAGCTATTACTGGGCCAGTAATCCTCATTCTGGTTTGAACCGACGCACGCTGGAAAACCCAGCACCTGAAAAATGCCAAGGGCCCTGTGAGGGAGCAGAGCCGTGGCGTGGGAGCTCGGCCAGGGAGAGGCGTTGGTTCCCATTCCCCGCTCCCCTTTTAGAGGTCCCAGGTAATTGCTCTGCACGCACTCGGGTCCACGCCAGGCTTGCAGTACTAACGGTAACCTTTCTTCCCAGAAGAAATTCTCTGTGCAGAATGTGCAAATTGAATTCAGTTAGTAGTGGCTGTTACGATGATTCTAGTTCATTTGCAGCACCCCACTACGAGGAAATAGCTCGTCAGAGAATACAGCAGCCTGCCATTTCCCGTGGAGTAATGAAGTATCCTGCTCACCGTGTTCACCTGAGCAGTAACCACTGGCACGTACGCCAAAGTCACCCATCATTCCTAACCCCTCCGCTGCGGGACGCACAGATCACCACCCCCATTTGGCAATTAGGGAACTTGCAGCCCAGGTTTTAACACTGCTGAAGTAGCAGAGATGAGAATAATTACTGTCATCGTCTTACACAATTTTCAGCCAAGCCAGAATAGTGAGAGCTCTGCAGCGAAGTTCCTGCCCCACAAAAATCAATAGCTAAACTCCCTCCTTAGTCCTGTTCCTATTCACTGAACCATAATAATGACAAGGGAGCTATTTGCATGTTTAAAGAAGCAGAACTGAACGCACATAGTCTCCTTATAATTAGTTTCACAGCATCCGACTGTAAAAACACGCAATTTAGGTTCAAATAATATACACTTGTAAAAAATCCTGAAATACACCTCCTTGTGTTCTCTGGCTCTGAAACCACAAAACTCGGCACTGTGTAGCTGAAAAGTGTTCAATGCAAAAAGGTAAAATGCTGGGCTTTGGATGAACATATTGTGAGTCTGAGAGCTGTATAATCAATTAGCATCCTACTGGAAACCCGACAGCCTGTTGCGACCCATTAGGAGGTATTCTGCGCTCTCAATGTCTATGGCTATGGGGACCATTTACACAGATAACAAGTAAGCTCTTACAAAGTAGAATATGATAAGGTCAGCTCTTTGTTTTATTTCTAAGTGCTTTTCCAATATGTTTTTCTCTCTGGTGGAATGAACATGGCAGTGCAGCTAAAAATGGCAACACTGTATTTCAGGTAAGTGGGTTGAAAAGTCAGTCGCGCTGGGAAATGAACTCGTGACCTTTTCAATGCAAGGTAAAGCTCAAGCCGTAAAAGTTTGCATATGAGATGCACTAAATATATTGTTGGGTAATAGCTCAAGAGGGCAATAACAACATAGCCTGCCTAACAGCTCATGCTAATGCAAACATAATGTGCCATGTAAAAAGAGATTAATCAAGTTTTCCTACTGGAAAACTGACAGCCTGTTGTGACCCACTAGGAAGTATTCCGCGCTCTCAATGTCTACGGCTACAGGGACCATTTCATAAGCTGACAAATGTAGGTGACTGGTAATACTAAGCCAGGACAAAAATAAAGTCTCAGATGGGTCTCACATTTCCGGTCCGTTCTAGCATTCTGCTTATAGACATTCCCCTTTCATTCATACTCTTTAATGTAGGTACATAATGTATGCACATATATGTGTCCTGTGTTAAGTGCGGCATCATGCACTAACTGCAGCTAAAGCAGAAACACTCACTAGTTTGTAGAGGCCCTGCTTTTGCTTTTACAATCAGAGGGTCATGAGCTCAGTTTTCAGCAAGGAAGCACGTTAAAAACTGGGAAGTACATTCAAGCCATACCTTCACAAAAACAGAGAAAACAACCCCGTTCAGATTATAACGTAACGTCAGCAATGAGTAAATAAGATTTAACGACAATATCAGCACTCTTTGATGAGGGCAACTGCAAGTCGCTGGCTCATCTACTCCATAAATTGGCCTGCACCGTGATGAGGCTGCGCTTGACATTCTGCTCAGCATTAGGCAGTTAATGCGCTGCTTATACTAGCTATAGCTAATGAGGCAGCAGGCGTGCCTCCGTGTATAAGCAAAAGCTTATCTGCATATCTATAGCTGATTTCATAAGTGAGATGGCAGATCCTCAGCTCCTGTTTGCTTTCATCTGAATGTTTTAAAATGTTGTATTCTGCAAAAGCCCAAGACATAGCATTGCTTCCTACAAACCAGGCTGCCACGTGGATACTGCCGTGTATAAAAATGCTTCCACACAGGGCTAGCTTTAGATACCTTGGTTCTTCTCCATGGGGCTTATGATGGCAGTGCTTTACCTCCTCATGTACTTCACATTGTGATTACTTTATTAGGAATTTGTTGGATTAAGTAGTTAAACAAAGAGTAACATTTTTACCCAATAGTTTCACCTAGAAATGTTCTAAAATAAAGCACATTTCCGTGAGTTACAGGCTCTTGCGCTAATTGATTTAATGGCCTTATACAGCTCCAGTCCATCAAAAAGTACTGGGAGACTAATTCATCACTGTTGTGCTCCTGGCTACTACTGCAGCTATTTATACTAGTGCAAGGCCAGCGTCAAAGGCTACTGAATCAGAACGAGAGCCTGCGCGTTCATTTAAGTGAGATTACAAGGTATGTCGCCATGAAGAGCTGGGAACTGAAAGCTGTTGGAGGCTGGCCCATCAAGGACTGCATCCAGCCTTAATTGTAATCACCTTTTTTATCCCAAAGGCTCCACAAATTGTGAATATTTTGATTAAAGCCAACATCACCCACTTGATAAAAAACGTTGGCAAAGAAGATGCATTGTCATAGTATATTTATGTTTATTTTTCCTGACGGAAACTTTGTAGACTGTTCTTACTGTAACAAACTACATATGAGACCTCTTAGGGTATGTCTTGAAGCCAACAGCACGACCGCAGCTCATCTAGATGCTCTGCATCTCCTTTTAAACTAGCACAGGCACTCCAGTAAGAATGTTACGGCAACAATGGGGAGTATTTAGCAGTGCGACAGACAAATCCCTAGCTGGATTTGGAGCCTCTTTTGGGTATATATCATATCTAGTTAGCTTAATACCAGCTTGGGCTTATGCATCATGAGTTGCAGGCACACCTTTCACTGCTGCTCAGGCATATTTTATTTTAGCAATGACAATTGTGAAATATTTTGAAGCTATACTTCATTGTTGAACATGCTGTTTAAAAGCAGGTAACATCCCCTATTGTCAGATAAAACTGACTTCTGGAAAATCACCTTTTGTTATACACATTCTTCTTTAATTCTCAGTCTTAGTACAGTTTATTCTAGCGATAAGATGTTAAGTTTGCTCTGTGATTATTTTACTAACATGGGTATAACACAAAAATAGTGATGAAAAGTTACTAAATGTTGCTGTGAACCGAAAACTTTGATAGGTTGCACTGTTCCACCAAACTGTTCTTGCCATTAAATATTTTTAGAAGTAGAGTCAAACAAATTAGCTGATAGTTAGTTATCAGCAGCAAGATCTTAGAGCAAAACAAATATTTACATCCTTACATGCATAAATGAAAGCTGCACAAGTACTATCTGAAGCATGATAAAACTATAAAGAGTTTCATCTACAGCAGCTGAAGAGATAGCAGTATGAATAAAAGTCACGCATGCCTGATGAGTTTGAAGTACCCCTCTCCGTCTTTCTTTTATATCAACTACCCCAAATGATCAGTACAACAGAATTAAGATTCAATAGTGTGCTGCCAGAGCTCACGCACTATCAAGTACATTTAAATTTAAATCTTGGACATCAGGCAACAAAGAATTAGATTAATTCATTCTTCCTAATTCTTAAAGCTTCTTAATTCTGCCCAGTTACATAAATCTCTAATACCAAGTGCAGTTACTTACCATTCTCACAGTGTAACTTTGAGTTTCGTTCTCTGAGTGATGCCCTGGATGTATCACAACACTTACTTGGCATTAGATCACAAGAGTGCTGTGGGTAAAGTCTAACACCTCTCTTTTTACTAAATCAGAACTCAGGCCTCAGCCACAGGTAGTGAGCAGGAACTACCTATAATCAAATGTCGAGTCTGCTCCATTCACATCATCTTGGCCTGGTAAAATGTTTTCTCCTCATCAGTCTCATCCCATCTTCCACCCTTCCCTTTGCTAAGCCCAGGAGAAACCATTATTCTGCTGCCAGTCTCCTGGTGAAGCAAATCCTGTGCACCTCTGCTGACACCACGAACCCAACCTCGAAGTGAAGCACATGCAGTTCAGGCTGGGAACGCAACATTCGTCCTGTTTGAGTCACACAACCCCCAGCTAGCTACACAAAACCCGAGAGCGTGTGCAGATTATGCAGGAGTTCAGGACAACATATACAGCAGCAGTTGTTCATACTTGTTCCCTCTCTGTACGTTTTTGACACTTCACTTACTGAGCAACTTCTGGTGACTCTTGCTGCTTTAGGGAATGGGAAAGAGCACCTGGCTAGGGGGGGCAGTCTGCACCCTAACTGAAATGAAATCACAGAATCGCAGAAAAACTGAAGTTAGATGGGACCTCTGCAGATCATCACTTAGTCCAATCTCCTGTTCAAAGCAGGTTTAACTTGAAAGTTGGATCATATTTCACAAGGCTTTGTCCATCCGAGCTTTAAAAATCTCCAAGGACAGAGCTCCGACAGCCTCTCTGGGCAGCCTGTTCCCTGCTGCACCACTCTCACTGTGAAAAATTATTTCCCCATGTCCAATTAAAATTTCCCTTGTTGCAACTTGTGTTTGTTGCCTCTTGTCCTTTTGCTGCACGCTTCTGAGAAGAGCCTGGCTCACCTTTTCTGTAAACCTCTCTTTGCATAGTGGGAGACTGTAATTATATCCCTCCTCGAGCCTTCCCTTCTCCAGGTTAAACCAACCCAGCTCCCTCCACCTCTCCTCACACATTCTCACGCATGCTCCAGCCCCCAGCCATCTCAGTGGCCCTCAACTGGACTCTCTGTTGCACTCAGGGACCCAAAAACTAGCTGCAATACTCCAGATGCGGCCTCCGAAATGCTGAGTAGAAGGGAAAAATCACTTCCCTTGCTCTGCTGGCTTTCCAGCCAGCGCTCTTGCTCTCCCAGCTAGGCAAGAGCATTACAGGGCAACCTTAAACCTACATTAACAGTATTTTGGGGCAGTTGACATTGATAAAGTGTTGTTTATACAGAAACTAAGAATTTTTCTATAATCATATATGTTTCATCCATTATTCTCTTACCTTACCATTTCCCCTGTACACTCTGATTATGGTGACATCTTGGCAGGACTGTTTTGTGGACAGTTCTTTCCCAGTTCAGCTAAAGCACTGTGATGAGAAGCAGAAGAGATTGCAATACGCTAACATTTTACATGTGCTTTTGAAGAGGCCTTTGGGCACAGATGTTCCATAAAACTGTTATTTATTATTATAATATTCTGCTGAAGAGTGCAGCTGTTTATTCAGGGGTCTGAATACTGAAGACTCCCTAAATCTAATGATTCCAAGTCTGCCCCACTCACTGCACTTCCAGCACTAATAAGAAATAGAAATTTGAAAAATCTGTATATACCAAGGTGGCTTAGAGCACCATGGAATAAATATTGACTTATAGTATAAACACTGCTAGTATTCTTTCAGAAGGAGTCCCTATAAAATGCAAGTAGTGTCAAAAAAGCTTCTAAGGAAAAAGAGTCAGTACAGAGGTATTACACGAGTTCGGTGCCCAACCCATAGAATTACTTTAATAGCAGATGTCTGCAAATACTCTGGCTTGTAACAGAACTGATGTACACGGGCAAAATACTCTGGCTCATCAGCTTTCCTCAGGACATGGTGCAGATGCAATTTTAACTCCATAGGACTTTTAAAATATTGCTTCTCTGATAGGTCAGTAGGTTTTGCACAATGTTATCAGTCCTGAGATTAGTTTGGAGAAGAGAACAATAATTTGAACCTCAGAAATGGGCAAAAATCTATGATAAAAACATAAATGTCATGATTTTTCCCCTCGTGCAGCAACTCCCTGATCACACAACTTCAAAACCGGATTACTAATCTCACCCAGGATGCTGTGCCAGAGCAATTTTCTATGAGTTCGTGTAAAGGTAAGAGATTGCAGAATAGTTAGGAAAAAAAAAAGCTTAAAACTATAAGCTATTCTCATCTGTTGTGTACGCACAACTATTTTGCCTTGCTGTAATGATTTCTTCTGATTTGAATTATTTGCTGTAATAATTTCTTCTGTGGAAGCTGAGTGGGTCCTGAAGCCTTTCCGCCTCCGCTAGAGCAGGTGCTGCAGTGAGAGCTTCCTCGGGAAGCTCCTCCTTCTGCACCAGCTCGTCCCCAGGAACAAACCCGGCGAGGCCCCGAGCACCTCACCATTTAAGCACGGCATGTGAGGCTGAGAGATGCCCACTGAAGATAAGGCTGTGAACAATCCCAATCACAGTAATTATTTACTGTGGACATGTATGTAAACATATCGTGCTGACACGTGCTTATCGTGTCCTCGGTAGGAAGGTCTGAGAGATCTCCAAAACAAACGGTAGCTATTCACACCTCCTTCTGATGCCTTTTTTGTATTCTATAACAACGTTCTCAGCCCTTTTTGCAAAAGTCTATAATTTATATATCCACTCAATAACAAATACGTTATTTTTAGAGATGTTAAATTCATGTTGTTGTAATTCCAAAATCACTGTATTCCTGTGCGGGAAAGCGCTATTTGTTCACCTGTTTGGGAACTCTACAACCTGTAGATTCTAAAACACTGCTCAAACCCTCTACCTGCTCCTCCTCATTTTTGCAGAGAAATCTAACTGAAAACTGACTTACAAACATTGTTAATTCTTCACTTCACTACCTTAATAGTAAATGCTCTGATTCCCTAAACAACACGTGAAGAAACAATCAATTATTTGGTTCCTGGTGACCATTACAGAGGAAGCTGGTTTGCAAACAGGAGGCGATTCCTGTTGTCGTGTGCCGGGAGCCGACACCAGCCCTGCACCCTGAGCTCCCAGCGTTACTGCCCTGAGATTTGCCTTGCAAACGTTCGCGCTTCTTCGTCTTTGGATTTCCCAACCAGACCCACGTGAGAGTGAAATCGCAGGCAGCCAGCCGGCAGCAGGTTCTGCAGCGGCCGCGCGAGCCGCTGAGGCCACGGCGGGTCCCCAGCCTGCTCGCAAAACCCGGGCTTCCACGGTCCTGAGCACCAAGCGCAAAATCCCTGAGCGCTGTGCAGCCCGCTCGCAAACCGAGCGGCGGTGCTGCGTTACCAGCCAGCGTGCTGACGCACAAGAAGAAGCCCTTGACCTGGAGCTGGTGTCTTCGTTTTGTGAGTTCAGTCTGTTAGAGTGGTGGTGCTTTAAATCTCAAGCTACTTTCACTGTATTTTATACCCTTTTAAAAGCAAGAGCAACATGCTAGGGGTGTAGTTTTGTATAGTATAAAATCATACCCAGCATAGCGTTTAACGCAACAGTAGATTAAGAGTGGAAGAGAGAGTTAAAGCAGTAATAAAAGTAGGTGCAGCAACATGAATCTCTGCTTCTTCCAGTACATAAACTCATCATATTTTCCCTAAGCAGTTAGCTGACTCCTTGTTCCCCAGCCATGGAGCCCATTTCCTCCTGGAACATCAGCAGAGAAAGAAGATCGCTGTTAGAAAGGTACCAAGGGTGAGTGAGCGACGGTTTCCAAGCGCTCAACACTCAGCAAATCAAAATAAATTTTTACTGGAACAGTTAAAGGCACCTCTTCCCCTAAACACCTGTCTTCCTGCCAAATTTAAGCTTTCTAGCCCAACCGCTGCAGCTCTTGAGTTGTTCAATAAAAGTCATATGCAATTTTTATAATGGGAAAAGTGACCTTTTTGCCTCACCTCATTCTCACAAAACAATGAAACATTTCTTGCTCAAGCTTTATTAAAATTAATTTTTAAACACGATTAAAAAAAAAAAGGATAGGAAATGTTTGCTCAAAAACTGAAAGGTTCAGAAAGATATAAGCAGCTATGGAAATAACCCCTGAGCAGAAATGGGCTGGTAATTTTCCTTATGGCCTTGGCCTCATGAGGTTGGCATTTAAGCTGGCATGCTATTTTAAGCATTTGAGCAATCCCTGAGAAACAAAAAAACAAAAATCATGTGCTGCAAATTACACGAAAGTATAAAATTTTGCTAACCTGGGACTGTAAACATAAGCCAAATGTGAATGACTTCTGTGTTAATGCTTTAAGTTACACATTCATTCAATAGCTTGGAGTAGATGCAACTTAATGCTGTTTTCAAATTGCTACAATATTTCACACAGTGCTACAGTAGTATATAATGCTGTATACGGTGCGATGTTAATTTTTATGTCTTACAGTAGAATGTGCAGTGAGGTTGAATTACAGTTGCTGTGGGAATCGTAACACTGGAAAACACGCCTAAATCTCAACTAGAATGTCGTGCTAACATATCTTTCACATTTAATTTCCTTTAGGAAAAAAAAAAAGAAAAGGAACAACCAGCTATTGTTGACTTTGCCAGCAAAATGAACGGAGATGTCCCAGTTTGGGTTTCGGGGGTCTCCGTCACACTCCTGCTTGTGCTCCTACCAGTTGCTCCTAGTGAATGCTACTGTTGCAGCGTCACGCCAGTGAGCTCTGCTCTGGGACACCTTGCTAACACATTATGAAATTATACAGATTAGTGGGAAAAGGGACCAAGGATGTAACAAATCTTTTAAACTTCACATGTAACCCCAAGGATGTTCTGGATTCATAGCTCAGAAAAGTGACGTGGGGCAAAGCAGCCACAGACAACTCTGACCTCCGCCATGGAAAAATCCCAGCAGAGAGGCACTGAAAACAAGGGGGGGGCCAGGGAAGGAAGAGACAGACAAGCAAAGCTGCCATCCCCACTGACAGGGTCCTTATCATTCCTCAAGTGATACAGCAGCACGGTGCAATAAAGAGTCTTTACAGCCGAAATGTCATTTTGTTGACTACTGACCTCCTGTCTTCCTTGCACTTTGGTAGTGATTTTAAGTGACTTTTGGATGCTCTCTTTTAGTTGCCATTTCTTTTTTTCTCCGACTTAGCAAATGGCCTTGTTAAACCTGTCCTTTTCTTGAATTCCTAGGTATTTTAGAGGATTATTACCAGGATAAGAACCCCTCTGAGAGTTTTCTACCTGTGGATGCCCCTTTTTATACATTAGATACAGAATTTTATATATATATATATATATATTCCCCACCCCCGCAAGAATTAAAGTCCATACAAAGAGTAAAACACTAAGGCTAAAATGGAAAAAACACTAGGTTGGAAAAGGGATGGCAGTTCCCAATCCCTGCTGTTACTGTGAAAGACAGTACCGAGAAGAGTGAGAAACACAGGGAGTGAGTAGGGCAGTTCTGGATAAATTTCAGCACATTTTCATCATTTGGAGTCCGTCTCTCCGTATTAGAGCAGTACAAAATGCAACGGGATGAGCAGGTCTGGGTCGGGCGTCTGTAACACCTGGAGGATGACGTGATTCTTGCTTTTTCACCTGGTGCCTCCTCAGGGGAACCTGTTCGGTTGTGTCTGTGTGTACATAGATCTTAATACATACGCACAGATGCTGCATATGTCTGTTTCCTCAAAACTATATGTGAAGATCTTACACCTAAAAATAGACATATGTTTTTTGGAGATAAGTATTTTTTAGTGTTTGCCACCTTTCAGTTAGAAGTTTCTCCCCCTGCCCCAAAATGAAACGTATCTTGTTTTGAGGAAAAGGCCTGTGTCACTGGGGGTGGTCTGCCCCAGAAAGAGCCAGGGCTTGGGGCCAGCCAGCTCTTTTCAATTATCAGGTCCAGGTGGGAAATGGTTCCTATAAAGGCTGCGGGACCGCACTTGGGGTGGGCAGGTTTCTCTGAAGCTTGCTTTGGCTGAGGGAAGAAAGGGCTGGGTTTAGAGGCAGAAATTACATTTTACTGTGTTTAAACAACAGTCTGACTCCTGAAGGTGTGGTGTTTGACACTGCTGGGCGAGGGGGCTGCTCCTACAGTATGGGCACCTATGTGGACCACTGGACTTGTTAGTGTTATTTCAAAGTTCTGGCCATAGCAAGCAAGGAAGCAACCAGCCAACCTCCCCCCGCAACAAAACAAACCAAAAAAGCAACTCCACCGCAAAGAACCTGCCATGCACACATTAAAAATTCCTGCTAATGTACAGAGAGCAGAAAAATAACAAGTAAGCAATCTTCTGAAATGACTTTTACATTATGGATTGCTCCTGAATGAGGCCTAATGGTGGAAGCATCACAGCAAACTGGTTCCCATTTCCAGCACACATTTATGCCCCCCATTTGGTCCAATTTCCTGTTCTCTTGCCGGCAGAAAGGGACAGATTCTGCCTCCTTCACATGGAGGCTCCTTCACGCTGCAGGAGCAGCGCTGCACACGGGCTCAGTCCCTTGTTGTGAGGCTGAGGTTAGCAGTTGAAATGATTATTGTTACATTATAACTATTTTTCCTTTATCTTTCCTCAGGGGAAAAAATGTACAAAACTACCAGCCACATTTGCGGTGCACCTACTAGAGATAGAGAGGACAGGTATTTCGGTCTCCATGGATGGTTCAAGGTTAGAGAAAATTACCCACTTTTAGCAGATAACAGAATCCTAACTATCTGCCTTAAACTGGGATTGACTGTCCACTATCTGAGCTGATAGTAGGTACAATATTTCATCCAAAGATAGGCGTACTTGCCTTCCAGTTTTACCACTATGTAATATTATTTTACTGACCTTGAGTCACATTGGCACAGGAGTTGATGTAACATGAAAGGATGTGACACCAGGCAATCAACAGCATAACAAGAAAAGCCCAAAGAAGAACTTAGGTCCTCAAGAACAGGACATCTCCTATCCAGCCACATACAGAGCTTTGAGTCGCAAACACCTACTCAAAGATACCATGTAAATCAATATACGTCCCCTTTACTCACAAAATGATGGATGATGTAGCAGGCCACCTTGATTTACCTTAATTTGCAAATTGATTTGCTACACTTTTTTGAAAAAAGCACTAATCAATTGCAGATCAAAATAGACTGAAGGCCGGTAGGAAGTGCCAACCCCTTCTACACGGCGCGGCCCTACAGCTACGCCCTCGGAGGGCCCCAAACTCCCGGGGGCAGGCAGCGGACACACAGGGCCACGTTGTGCAGCCCGCTGGGAGGTCGTGCACGGCTGCACACCGAGCTCCATGCCGTGTTTGGGATTTTATGCCTGGGAAACAACATTTAAAATGTCCTGAATATGAACAGTGCTTTTCCGTGGTGACTCTCTATGGGAGCTACTCCCAGTCGCATCTATCGCAGTATTACAGCAACAAAAGTAATTATTGCACAGCCTTTCAACCAACAAATCCCTTAAAGGGCTTGTGAGTGAGGGCGCAGAAGGAAACACATTTCAAAGGACATGAAAAGTATTTCCTATGTGAGGATTTTAAAGGGAAAGCAGCTGTAAGAATGAAGATATTCAGGAAGGAGATCAGATCTGTTAAAGCACTCAGATACTATTCCGTGTCTATGCTCAGAACAGCACTTTTCCAAATATATGCAAACCAAACTGGAGTTAATTCGCCTCCTTCCACTCTTGGCTCTTCTCTCGAAGGGCTAGGAGAATACAGCTGTAGAATAAGACAGTTTAGAGCCTGAACCCTTGAAACATATGAGGATAATACAACTCCATTTTAAAATACAGATGGATTATTTCCACAGATGATTTGCAGATGCAACATTTAGCTATTTAAAGACTGGAGTTTTTTTCAACACTTTTGAAAGAACAGTAGAAAAATCTTGTTTGTGGTGGGACTTAAGCTGAAATTGTCGAGCTGCTCTATCAGTACCCATAGCACCCATCACATTTTTTTCTTCTTTGTTTCAGTCAAGTATTTCCCTTTTTTCTGTCTTCTTTGCCTTTTCTCTGTCTCACACTTGGCTCTTTTCTGCCCGTGTCCATAGCAGCACCCACTGGCAGACTGCAATGATGCTGTGGTGGAGTTGTGCCAGTGGAGGAGCAGAATCGGAGATGTACAGGGAATACAGCTCAAGGTCATCCTGGGTTTTTCCCTCCGGCACCGTATCTTCTAAAAGGAGCACCTGACTGTTCTCTCAGTCCTGATAATCTTGGTAAAGCGGGACTCATTCTGTTTTCAGTTTTATCTAATGTATCAGTGGGAGGCCAATAAAAAAAGCCAAGCAATGAAAGTTTATTGCGACATGTGCTAACTGGTACAACATTTAATGCAGGACATTTGAGATGCCTTCAAATGCTCCTAGGAGCACTTAAAGAAAAATCTGTCTGCTATTGTGTATAGCAAAGGAGATGCCTTAAAAGTATTTATTATTTCTGTGTCTAAGGGAAGCCACAATGTGCCAGGCAATTGACACTTCTATAAAGACTTAATCCTACCTTAAGACTCTCAAATAAGAGTTCTTCATACAAGTGTGTAGAGAAAAAATGGAAAGAAAATGCGATACATTTATAATTTTATACATTTCTACATTTAAAAATGGCTAAATGCTGTTAAGTCAAACACTTCAAAGAAAAAACAACCAGGATCATTAGAATAAGTCTGCCCACGCAGCTGAGTCAAAGACATTATATAGCCATGTTCTCACCATTTTTTGTCAAAGCACAAAAATATTTGGGAGAGAAGTAGATGAACTAGATAAGAAGTGAATGGATGTTGAGGTCATTACTGGAAGATGGCAGACATAGATGAAAGGACATAGAATAAAAGGCAAGAGTGTGTTAATACAGAGGGGTTTTGTGAGACGCACCAGAAGCAGTATGTATACAGAAACGTATTACTTAGATGTAGGTATTAACACATTCGGGGGGGGAGGGGGGGTTGAAAAATATAAGGGCTCAAGGGACTGAGTGTGCTATCACTCTGAGGCATGGAAGAGAGCCAAAGTAAGGATCACTTGAGGTGAAATAGCAAGCAGAGCTTACTGACTGTGCCATTTATTTGCTTCACATATTCGGCTTTTAGCTACAGCCATCCATTCACTGTTGGCATGTGTCCAATGAAAAATTTGTGAATCTCACCGATTAATTATTAAATCCTTCCTTATCCAATGCGTCATAATTACCAACAATGTTACACGCACGCACACACAAAAGCAATCAACCATCATCTTAACCTACTCCTTTATCAAAGAAAGCCCAGAAAGATAAATCTTGGCTATGACACATCCCATAAAGCTCAACTAACCAGAATTCTACCAGATGACATGAAACAACTGTCCTGAGACAAAAGCGGTTTAGCAAAAACACTTAATATGTTCTATTAAATTACTGCAACACCCCCTGCCTGACCAGTCAACTCTGACAAATTAATCCTGAATATCAAAAGTGATCTCAACTGCCATGATACATCCGAGAGAGAAAAATCGCGTCTTGGCTAGTTGGGCCTTGGATTCTTGAGAGATGGAGAACCTGGAGAGGAGCCTAGTGAGGAAGCGGAGTGGGACGCACCTGAGGTGGGGCTGCTCCTCCATGCAGAAGACAGCTCTTTCTCTGGAGTATTCAGTTTAAGAGACAAAACAGTGAGGAGGCAAAAAAGAAGTTATCCATAAAAAGAGTTATCCATTTTAAAAATATTTATAGATAGAAAATTGAAATGCACCTGATATTCACCCAATTCAGACTTGAGAATTCTTCAAGGTTATCAGGCAAAGTTAACCACAAGCTAGTTATCAACCATGGACTAAAGCCCATTTCTTGTTTAGTCCCAGTCCACTATTCTAGCCACTGCCTATGTAACGCTTTCAGAATGACAGCAAGTATGCTTTTAAGTACCAGGAACTTTGACGCTCCTGCAGAGAGACAGAAAGAGGTAACCCTTAAAGAAAAAAAAAAAAAAGGTATGGTATGAATAAATTTGCAACTAAGCTATGCCATCACAGAAAACAAACTTTTAAAATGATGTGACCAAAGGCTGCAAATAATGATAGAGAAGAAAATTGTGAAGTTGCTATGGTAACTATTAACAATTCAGACAGGCTGTTGATACGAGATCTTATTAAATATGTCAAACCAAACATTTTATTTATAATTTAAAACTCCAACATTGACACTTTACAGTTGATAAAAATTAAACAAATTCAAGCTATACTTTAGCAAAGGCTTGAGAGTTAAGGCTGAGATGATACTTTCCTTCTACCTCATCACTCTGCACATTCTAAAACACCTTCAAAGAAACTTTTATGCTAAAATTTCTCATGCTTGGCCATAGCTTGGAGAAAGGCAGAAGTAAAAACATTCAGACTCTTTTGAATTACCTTGTTTGGGAGAGGGAGAGATGGGAACATCTTGGTTTTTAGCCTCTGATGTAATCACTTTGGTGTTTAAAGATCACACTGTGATTGTGTACTGTGCACTGCTGTCCGTACTTGGAATAAGTTATAGTTGCTCCATTGTTCTCACATCAGTGAATCTAGTTAACTTTACAGATGAAACAGGGGAAACTCTTTCCCAGAAAAACAAATCTCTTTAAGACCCCAGTTCTGCAAAGCACTTAAATCTTCCCTGGGATTACTCATGTGTTCGAAATTAGGCATGAGATTAATTTATAATGTGACCTAATTTATTTCATGGCGTCATCGCAAGCTTAGAAAGAACATGAGCACATTTGCACTGGGTTGCAGAAGCCAAGGTCCTTCCTGCTTGTGGTCATGTCGGAGCAGCAGGGAAGCATTGGTGCAGGGCTCACTGGAGAGCTTGCTGAAGGACCCAAGATCCCACATCGAGCTCTGCTGACCCACGGCCTCTGATGCGAGGTCTACGTCCTTCTGTGAACAGCCACCCTTGCTCCTCTGACTGCCTTCGGGCATCTCTGTCACCAAAACAAAATGATACTTTTACTTTGGCTGTGAGTGTGCTTGGCTCTCAGGGGCTGTGGCTACCTACAAATACCATCCTGGGGCCAACTCACCTGCCAGTATGGAGTACAGGATGTCCCCACAGGCAGATGCCCAGGGGTGGGGAGTTCACCAAGCCGCAGTCACATCATACTAGTTCTAGGGATAACCGATCTTTTAAAATATAAATACGACAGCATCAGATCAATCGTTTGCAAGGATGGAAATGGAAATATACTTGTGAAAACCTGAAATTGTGAAATATCACCTTACTAGCTAGACTGCGTCCTGTTCAGTTTCATAAGCTGAGGATTTTTGAGGCTGGGCAGGGCCTACGTGAAAGAGCACTTACAGATATCATTAGTCACGGTTGCACTTAATTTACACGTTTTATTAGTTTTCCCAAGTTTCTACAGATCTTCTATAGCTGGTGGAGATACGCAATGTTATGTGAAAAATCTGGATGGAATCCAAGTCATTGTTTCATCCTAGAAATTCGGGGAATAATGAGACAAAAATGTTTAACCTGTGTCTGTCTTTATCAGATCTCTGCTAAACAAAATTTGACCTGCTCAGTATGTAGATGGGGAAGATCGAGTGGCAAATAGAAATTACAAAATATACACTTTCTGCACTACAGGTAAGGTGTCTACCTCTCTCAGCATTTTGGTTCTGGGTGCATGCACTGCATCCCCTTAACCTGATTTAATATACGTCCTGCCCAGATTCAACAGTCTCAGTCTGCACTTCAGCAGTCTCTTTGCTAAACAAACTTGTTTTCTCTAAGCTCCTTGAGCCTCATTCCATTCCTTTTCCTGTTTATCCACATTAAGTAAGCACCATCTTCCTCCCTTGCTACAGAAGGACTTGTTCCATTTTGCTTATGCTTTCCTTCAGACTGCATTTCTCCATGAGGGAAATATTCACTCCAGAGCCACCAAAATTTCATTTCAATTTCAGAAATCCAAACATCCCCATTCCTATGTCATGTGAAGCTCCATAACCCACCTCCTTCAAATGTCCTGCTCTTTTCTCCCAAACTCACAGTTTCCTTCCAGGCCCCATGACCCAATGTTGCAACCCCAGCCCCAAACCAAAAGCCAACCTCCGAGATGCCTGGCACAGACTGACAGACATAGCTGTCTTTTTAACAACTCGGAGAGCCGCAGCTGCTGCTCAGGGGCTGTGGCCAGCCCAGAGAGCAGGAACGTCAGGAACTGCCTCTGCAAGCCACATGGCTCTTGAAAAAGGAGATCACTCAGTATACGTGTGGCTGGCCTATATAAAGACACATATATATCTTCATAGACATAAGGAAGCCAATTCTTTCAGATCCTTTTTTCCTGAGTAAAAGCTCTAACCTTATGTTTGGGCCCATATAATAATACTTCCTGTTAAGCAGTAAGAAAAAGCACTACTGAAAGAAAAGCCCAGGGGCAGTCAACTCCCAGCACAGTGCTGCTGCAGCAACACCACTGCGATTCTGCATAAGGAGCCACAAAACTGCTACAAGTGCTGCCCCCGTCCATAAAAGAGTGGAGGAAGAGTATTAACGAGTATTGCTTTGTCGTGAGCGCAGCGGGATCACGTGGCAAGAGGCCTGCTGCAACGCACGTTCCCAGGCAGGCAGAGCTTGCCATCACTGGAGAACCTTCCTCTTGCTCTGCAAATTCCTGCGTTTGTCAAGTAGTAACACTAAAACGGCATCACTCTATTTATAAAATTACCTTTTTCTGTCAAGAAATCCTGTAACAACATTACAGTGCATGGACCCACAGCTAACTAGTCTGATGATGCTTATACGAATACCATGAGACATTGGCTGTTTTTACCTCATGTTCCAAATATATTACCTGTAAGTTTATTGTTTTTTGACTGCGAATCGCATTTTTTCCAAGCAAGATGAATGAGTACAGAGTTCGGATTTCTGTTCAGTGAAACATACATTTTTCAAATGTCAAACCGTACTTTGCTTTCAGCCTCAGAGCGGGGCTTTGCGTGACAAACGTCCACAGGCAAGGCAAGAGATTTCCGCCCTCGCGCTCTCTGAAGCTCCGCAGCCCTGCCCCGGGCGTTGCAATTTCTGCCCTTTTGGAAATTCTCTAGATGCATTTGTTTGTGGTGTCACCCAGCATCTGGAGGTTTAAATAAAGTGGGATTTGCACTGGAGAAACTCTCATGTGGAAGCACATTGAAACCCAGCAGCGCGTTTCAGGTTTCCCCACGGAACACAGCATGTGGAAAACGTGCTCCCAAGCTGTTTGCATTTCCCTGGATGACCATTTTAAGTATAGCCATGAATCACTTATCCAGGTAACAGTCAGTGATTGCATAGTGCATGTAAAGTTCCTGTTTACTGGATATATATCGCAGCCTGACACATGCCTGTACGCATGTAACTGTTTGCTACCAATTCGCTAGTTATCAAATAGCCTACATTTAATATTTCTAATTAGCTTATTTAGTAATCGTGACGGCAACACAGGAATAGGTTTACTGGTGTCCCCTCAGACATCCTTAAAGATGAGGAATGCCACTAGGGGCTTTGTCCCAGCGTGGGCATTTTCTCAGCCCAGTCAGCATGCATCATTTTAATGCGACTGTGATCCTAGCCCCAGTGTGCCTGCCAACCCCAATTAACAGAATCACCTGTCCTAGGGCTGAATTTAGTGCTGCATGTGCAGCTTCCCGGGACACGAAGCAGCACCCTCGTAGCCTACAGGCCTCTGGAAGGAAGGCGTGCCGCTGGGAACTGCACTCAGCTTTCCTCAGCTGCGAAATCTCGCTGTTGCAAGATATGTTCCTGTCACATTTTTCCTTATGGCAGGGTGAATGTTTCCCTATTTTGATGACTCCAGTACCATCAGTGAAACATCAAGATAAACAGAAATATATTTTGAAGATCGTCTGGCTGTTAAAGTTACTATTCAGCTTTGAAAACTAGGGGCAAGTCTGCTATCTCCGAAAACATTTGGTGTGCACCTGCACAATGAGTTATTACATCTGAAAATTAAAAGCATCAGGCTTTCTTTGCTAACAATTGATGCATAGACCATGTTACATTTTTAACAGAGAGAGCTAGTGCTGTGTCACCTTAGTGTATCACATGCATTCAATGCACTTCACATGCAACGCACCCGTATGGTACAGCACTAGCTTCCTAGTGCAAATTTCAAGTGGTATTATTTCTGGTGGGTACAAGAGCAATTAGTCACTTTTACTGTACAGAAACTTTTTTTTTTTTTTTTTTGCAAAAAGACAGTACCAAGACTTTCAGCAGCAACAACCAAAAAGCTGTGCATCAATGCACAGATATGCAATATCTTTTAATATCTCCAGGGACTTTCCCTAGATTCTGAGACAGAGAGAGTGTGGAGAGATTGCTAGTAGCTCTTTTGTTCCTTCATCTCTTCTCACCAATTTTCATTTAGAATCAAACACTTCGCTGGAGGCAAAAGGTATCTTTTCTGGCTTCATGTCCCAGAATTTCTATAAATTGTTCTTGCACATGTCTGCAGCTGACATATGAAATATGCAAACTCTTTTCCTGATTTATGTTTTATGCTCTACATGGAGCCAGTATAAGTGTGAAGAAGTAGTTTTCCTTAAGTTCAGAAAGTAATATACACTGATTGAAAATGAACCCACAGCATCTTGGCGCTCCCCCACCGAATAGTTTATTTCTAGCGTGTACCTTCGAAGAGAAATTGAAAAAGAAATACAAATTTTTTTCTACATCCTTCGTTTTAAAGCTGAGCAGTAGAGAAGATTTCCTGTTCCCATAATGGCATTTGGTAATAGAAAAAACTTGGGAAATTCATTATAAGGCTACGTTTCCAAACGGACTCGCAACCACACTTTTAACTACAAAATAGCAGGCCAAATTATCAAAAGAGCTCACCTCCCTTTTGGCACAAGATTAAGGACAGGCTTTTCAAAGCACTTAGCCACTTGAAGTTCTCAGTGTGACACCACTGGCCAGATTTCCAAAATTTCCACTCACTTAAGGACCTAGACATGAGCTGAACTCTTTTGAAAACAATTATTGGTTTTGGACACTTCAAAACTATACTGTATAGAATGTAGTCCAGATACCACAGTACTCTAAGTATTTACAATAATTACTTGATAAAATACAAATGTTTCCTTCAATTTATCCGTGAATATTTTTTCTGCATTTCTCAGAAAACTTCTAAATCTATAAACAGTTTGTCCTGTCTGTACTCATCGGAGTTCTGACTCCAGAAGGCTCAGATGAGACAGCCCTTGCCAGCTTACTAACAACTAGAGTATCTCCCCCCCTTTCTCTTCTAGATTCATAGAGAAAATTAAGATGAGCTCTCTCCACAAACAGTGAATTCCTTTATTTCCTTGTAAAGACTTTGATACTACACTTTGGCTAGGAACCACTTTCATCAGGAAAATTACACTCATTAGAAGTTAAAGATACTGAACGAAATAGAGCAACCTTTAGATCAAAGTAGCCTTCTCTTAACTACATAAAAAACAAATTAAAGCAACTAATATGAAACAGGCTAAACACATCAAGGACCTAAATGATTAACTTACATTTAGCAATTATTTTGACAACTTACTAAAGCAAGGCTGTGCATTACTGACCAGCTTTTTCTATACCAAAGCTTATTATATTTACACGAAGAAAGGAATGATGGCTTAGCTATTTAGCAGATCTAACTGGCAAAGAAAAAGCAACACTCTTACCCAAAATAACTTGACTGCCATGAAACATGGCTCTGTAAACCGCACCTCCAAAAGCCTCCTGCATGTTAGCATAGTGATCCTATTGATTCTATAGTACCAAACTGCAGTCAAAGTAATTATAATATGTATAATTATATTTTACTGTGATCACAGAATTAAATATTTAGGGTTTGACTATGTGCATGCAGTATTAATCCATTTATAATTAGCTAGACTAGACTATGTTTTCTATTTCTCCATGATTAATCTGTAGTATCAGGCAGCATTTTGAAGGTAAGCCTATTATTACTTTTTTAGCTGTAGAAGGTTCATTAATTTGTTTTTCCCCCCCCTTCTGATATGATTTCAGTTATTAAAAAGGCAACGTAAGAAGAAGTTTCAAAGTACAGCAATACAAGACCAGGGTGAATTTTCAAACAAGAAATGAGGATTGAGCCACCTGCAATAAAAGAGTTATGTTCACTCTTCAACTCCTTTAGCAGCAGAGATTTCGTTTAGCATGTTAATTCAGTCAGGAATAAAATGGTTTAAAGTCCCCAGACAATTCTATATATACAGAGGCAGAGCTGTAAGTCCTTTAAAGAAACCAAGCATAACATCAAGTTGTGAGCGAGTTCCAAACTAGCTCCAGCTTGCATTTTTAACAATAGAGCATGATAGATATGACAGCGCTGGACAAACAATTTATATTTATCACTTGGTGCAGTATGAAGACTATTTGTATTCAGACTCAGTTCTGTCTAGGGTTTAATGTACTCATGGACGAAATAAAGATATCTTGTTTGCTATCTCATAACACGCAGAAAGAGTGATGGTAATATGTCTCTGGTGTTGAATGTGCAAGTCCACAGGGTGTTTAGGATGGCTTTGTATCCTGTGCAGTATGTACCAATGTATAAGACAAAAATAAAATTGTTAATGATAATATTCTGGGGGTATCCACTGTAAGGTGTGGATGTGCAGAGACAGCAGCATAACAGAGCAGCGCCCCACTCATGCTCCTTTTCTTCCTCATCTCCATTCTCAAACCAACTTCAGTACCATCCAGATAGTGCTCAGGATCTTCCTACACATTTAGACAGATTTAGAGTGTCTCAAAGATTACTGCTCAACTGTAAAAATTAAAGGTTTAGGCTTACCAAAAAAGCTCAGATCCTGGAAGACAGCTACTTGGCAAACTGAGTCGTCCCCCCCCCCCCCCCCCCCCCGCAATTATGTGACAATTACCGCGGCAAACACAATCATTTTAGAAATGGTTGCAAACACATTGATGTTAATTTTCTTCTCGGTGTGTAGAATTACTCTGTGTCTAGTAAGTCCAGGACACCGATGAGGTTTTTCAAACAATAACTAGAGCAGTCCCATAAAACGCTTGGAGAAAAGCAAGATATCTGTAAGCATTATCTGTAAGCATTACCCTTCAAGCAGAGAGTGGAGCGCATCCCTAAACTAACAGCGAAGTCCAGCACTGAAAAACCCAAAGGTTGTCTCACAAGGTGGGTAGATTTGAATGTTCTTTTGGATTCACCCCCAAGAGGGTTAAACTGGGCACGTCCTAGTAGATAGACATTTGCAGATGAGCTACCAGAGGGAAATATGTTATCTAAGGCAGAAGAAAAGGACCAGTGCAGACAGACACAGCAGACCTAACCGCGTGCCCATTTCACGGAGGTGGAGGGCATGCAAAGCCTCTTCCATGCTCCCAGACCCGACAGCACAGACGAGCTCTGCCGGCTACACTGTGCTGCCTCACGCTGCACTTTGCTATTACTCTGTGTTTGTTAGTGTTTTAAGGTACTCTGGAGATTAAACCCTACTGACCTTTTAGGAAAATACTAGCAGGACTCAATAATTTTGCTGCACCTCGCCGGGGCTGGGACGGGTATGGCCACTTCCAACAAGCAACTCCACGAGCCGGCGGCAATTCTGCAAAATTGCTTTGACTTTCGTGGTGTTGCTCTGGATTAGCGGTGCAGCGAGCGGGGGTGTAATTTGGATCACTGCATTCTTCCCCACCACCTAAGGAGAAGCAGGTTAACGGGTTTGTGTCACAGTGCATCAGATGAGGAGTTCTGAAGAAATACACAAAATGAGACTTGACAGTTAAAAACAAAACAACACAAAACACCACCAGGTAGCTCAATTCCAATGCCAAAGTCTTTTTCTGACTATGTTTGGTAACAACCGGGCAACACTGTTTAACTGTATGTATATTCTGAAATTGTCTAAAAATAACAATTCTGAAGAATCCAAAGATGTTTTTAAGCAGTTAGAAGGAGCTTTAATCACATTCAACTAAAGTGCTCACTCAGTCCTCAGATGTAGTTGGAACCCTTATTTTTGTTCGTCTGTAAGATTCATGTGAAAAGCCACCGTAGCCTGAGGTTTTGAAGTTGAAAGATTATAATTTGGCCTTCTGGCACGGATCTTTGTCAGGTTTTTAATCTCTATACGAAATCTTTCAGCTTTAGAGAAAGACCATTGAAGTTCCCTGAAGCATGTATATTCTTTCAACACCATAAAGGAAGTCAGCCATTGTCACTTCCAATCTTGAAGTTTTATTCTCTTTATTCTCAAATTAATTTGGCTTACTAGTTCAATTGCTTGTGTCAGGTTCAAAAAAACAAGAATTAATGTCATCTGCTTTCTCCAGCTATCTCTAGGCTGTTGGTCATACAGCCTGATATCGCAAAGTGATACAAATACTCGGCAGAACCAGACACCTCAAATGGCTTAAGAGATAAAACCCTTTAAATAAGCTTGAGACAGATCTGAATTTATTTAAATGTCTGATTCTAAATGTACTTATGCCTAGTAGTAATGTTTACCATCTGCCTGATTCTGGCTGATGAGGTAATTGTAAATCTATAAATAGCTTAACATATGCTGCACATATTCTGGTCTTAAATATAACAGCCTTTGTGTAAAACAACTGGAAATAATAAGAAGTGATATTAGTTTGCAGGGTAGTTTGCAGGGTAAGCTGACAAAGAAGTATAAAGAGTTTTAGCTTTTGTGCAACTTGTATCTGTTCCTCCATGGGCCTGGTGGAAACCAATGGCATTGTTTATAGGCCCAAGTTGTCAGTCCTTTCCCTGATTCAGGCCTACTGAAAAAGGCATTTGAACTGCAATAAAGCAGTTATAGTCAGAGTGTAATGTATATTGTAAACCAATTCGAAAACTGCATTCATTGAAGACGAACAAGTAGATTTTACTCTGTGAACGACTAGCACAGCATTCCAGTGGACGTTTCCTTTCCTTTTACAGGGTAGAAGACTGGGAAAAGACGTACAGGAATAGCGATCGTGAAAGCTTAACTTGAAGCAATCACTTCAGAGCTAGATTAGAGGATTCTTGCGACTACTCACCCACAGCCATTGTAAGAGCAGTCAAAAAGCTGTTTCGTAATTACTACTAAGAATGCAATTAATACCAATTATCAGTGGAAGGAATTGTAATTGCCCATGTGCATTCACCTAGAATAAAACCACAGGGAAAGGAACAAAGCACTCCAAAATCACGCTACTTTTGAAGCCATCCTTAACTGACTCACAGTGTTCCTCCCCCATGGTGAGGGGATCAGGAGATGTAGCCAAAGAAAGACCTAAGGCTGGGGACACTGAGTGATTTTCTTTTCTGGTTCATGGCTCTTAGATAGAAAACCACAGTTATGACTTCCTCATGAAATTCTTTTCTTATCACCCATGCAATTAAGAGACAGTTCAAATTTTCTCTTACAGGATCCATGCTCCAGAACCAAGACTACACTGCACATTTCCATGAATTAGCATTGAAAAGCTGACATCAGCTTATTCACTCAGGCAATCATTTCAGCTGCTTGCAATGGCTCCCTAGTGCGGGAGAAGAGACGTTGATGGAAAAATGATATGTTACCAAATCAGTAAGGAAACAGTGAGTCACTCTATCCATATCCTCCCAATGGCATGGCCAATCTCTATCTTGTCCCCAGTACTGATACAGAGCTTAAAAAAGGGTCTGGAGACGTGTACAGGTTCAGCTGTCCACACTGAAAGAATAAAATGCTTAATGTGGAAAGCTAAGAGCAGGGGCTAGTCTAAGGTTTCGTAATGAACTCTGGATTCATTGCAGAGGATCTTGGCTATGATGCAGTGAGCTGCGGTTGTACTCTGGGTCACATGTGCAAAGAGGCGGCTATTGTGTTTCTTGTGCCATTAATTAGCCCCTGATGTTTATGTGGGTTTTAATTCAATTCATCCAAAACTTTTGCTCCCCTTTGTACTTAATAAGGGTTCTGCTGCGACATTTGTCTCTTGACCTTCGAAACCCTAACCCGGTCCAGGACTCTTCCCAAGTTATTCATCATCGGCATGAAACTTTTGGAAAGTAGGTGAGAAAAGATGAACCAACTTCCAGCTGTGTGCAACTATGCCCAACCAGACATCTTCATACCATATGGGTGGCTAGACTTCAATCAGGCAGGACTGAGAAGCTGAGCAGAAGAAGGAATTGTCTGAGAAAACGCATCTCCCCTAGAACCATCACTATTTTGAGAGTGTCTGCTCATATGATGCAAACCACTCCTGTGCCTTCAGCCCCCGCATGTTGCTGCACGCTCAGCTAACCTCGAATCAAAATGTGCCCGGTTCTACCTGTGACAGACAATATAGTTCATCCTGGCCTTCCTGATCAGCACACTTAGTTTAACAAGAGCAGTCAATATGGGAACACTAACTGTCAAAGGGAGCGGGAGGAAGATATGAGAACGACATGAGGAGTCAGCACCGTGGATGTGAAGAAAATAGAGGAAGAGCAAGCAGCAGAAGTTCTTTTGGTGAGAAGGCAAAGAACAACATTGAGTAAACCAGTAAGACAGGAGAACTATAAAGCACTATTTATTAGTTTTTAAAATATTTGAATGAAAAGTATTGTCACCATATCAGTTAGTACACTTAATTATTTGTTCTGGGATCAGAAGAGAAGGATACTTGTATTTAAAAGTGACAGATACTTGCAAAGGGTTTCACAAATGTGCTAAGTATATTCCTGACACGTTACACATCTCCTGTTAGGTGGAGGTGTAAGTTTTGCATTGTCTGACTTGGCAAGTGGGTGGAGGGTGGTGGGAGGTAAAAGGAGGAGGCAAGGTCAGATGCTTCTTCAACAGTAAGTGTCAAGAATAATTTAGTTTACAGATTGCAGAATTCAGGCCAGCTGAGCTCAGATTCTCATCATGTTTCCACTAAAATGGATTTACTGGGACGTTTTTTACTCCTAAAAATAAATACTGTAGATAGTGTAAATATCTGAATCCCCCTATCACTTCCTTTAATTATTTTCTTACCTTATTACAGGGCCAAAGCCACCTCCTTTAAATGCATGGAGTCGCTTCAATCCTTTCACCTAACTTGCAATTGTGGACAGATTATGGCCTTCATTTCTTTTGTATTCACTAGCGATATAGCAATTTCTGAAATAAAGGCAGAATGGAGCTCATATCAAAAGCAGACTGCGCTTCCTGCCTCTCTAAAGTAATAACACATGGCAGAAAGAAAGGAAGTGATGAAGTCCAAGACAATAAACAGCCAGAACATGTGGAAAACAAAATGCCAAACTGTCCTAATTCTTTTGTGCATCTGTACTGGCTTCTCTGTGACTTAGCCATATCCTCAAGAAACAAAAATATTAATTTCTTACATAGCTGGAGTGTTAGGAGAATCACATTTCTGACTAGGACGCTTTACAGAGACATAATCAAAACCTTTTATAACCTCCACACTATGTTCAGATTTGGATAGTCTTCCCCTGTGAAGCAGTCTCAAGGAAGTCATAATAAAATTGAAAGGGTACCTTTCCTTTCCCACTTACTCTGCTTAGGACACTTAAATCTCTTCAATAAAACCAAAACTTACTGGGTCCCAGATGCAGTGTTAATGGATGCAACATCCATATAAACCTTAAGAATTTTTTACAACAATCCATGATATGACAATAAACTTCAGGAAGATTCATTCAGTTTAAAACAGTGCTGGGCCGGTGAAATCTATGGGATTACTCCAAATTTGGGCCAGTGTAAATAGAAGGCGAAATCTGGTCATAAATGCCAGCATATCTTTGCTCTATGAGACAAATGAGGAGAACTGATGTACTGGGGTCAGTGAGCAGCTAGGGGATGGAGTTGCAGGGGGAGCGCAACTCCTGAGGCCAGTGCCAGGAAAACAAAATATAAGATTACTTTATTTTATTGTAACTTACTAGTGCCATTGCTTAAATGCCTACACAGCAAACATTTGCTTGTGCCATTACTTTATCTGTCCCTGGGTAATTATTAAGATACTTGCTGTTACTGTGTTGATCTAAGGTACTGGGCAAACATCTTGAGTTGTTTCATTTACAGCAGAGCAGAAGCCAAAATGACTTCTATCATTGTTCTCCAGTATCATTGCAATGATATGTGCTGGAACAGCCTGGGGATGGGAATATTAGTTAACTGCTTTTCCAGAACAACGAGTCAGTGTCAAACCCCCAAAGTGGGGGTTGTTCTGCTTTTCTTTTTCTTCTTCTTTTTCGGTAATGTCATGAAAGGAAAGCTATTTAAAAATATGCACATAAATCATGAAAATATTTGCCACCCTCTTCAAATTCCATGCACGCATATTTCCTTATGCAGTGACACCACTTCTCCTGCAATTTTCTTTTGAAGGCTCCTTCTCTAGTACTTCTCTGATATAGATGAATTTTGTTCCATATTTAATGGCAACGTGAGTTGGTATACAAGCACCAGGGTTTTTGGGCAGAATCCTCTGGGCACCTCCTCACACCAGCAAGGGGGCTGCAAGAATGAGAAGCTAGCCTGGGGGAGGCACAAGAAGCTGCAGAAAGTGGTGTGTGCAGTGATGCAGGGAAGCAGAAAAGTGATACATTTTTGTATCAGTAGCTAAATCACACTATACCATGGACCTACTATTGCCAGTTACAGCACACCATTTCAGGAACAAAGATAAGGACTTCAAATAACTATTACCAAAAAGCAGATTGTGCGTAATAACTGGTACACAAAAGATGAAATAAAAACAGGAATTTTGTCACTGAGTTCAGTGGGAATAACCTGATAAATGCATTATCTAGTGTTTGCAGCACTTCGGGTGCAATTTAATAGGAAATTGTACATTTTTCCCTAATGATTTCTCTCTTCTCATTTACCTGAATCTACTCTGAGGCTCGGTTAAGATAAAATGAAGAATTTGCCTGCAACAAATATTGATTAACAAGCTCATTACATTTAATTAACTTAAGTATTTTAGTCAAGCCCTTAACTGAACGATTCCTTCCTTCCAAAGGAATGTGGCAAACACCTCGAGCGTGAAGTTTTATTGTATGACTAAATTAAGGATTCTATCATCCAAACACATCTCAAAAAAACAGCTCTGTGGTCTTTCAGTTTTTACACTACACAGAGATGAACCAAAAATCAAGTACCTACTATACACGTTTGGGCACAGGAACTAGTTTCTTATGGGCCATGGAGAGACTCGGATGTGAAACACCGAGGTAGACACTGTGCACGGAGGAACAGACTCAAATTGCAAATTTCAGCAGCTCCAATGGCTGCAAAATCTAAAATGTCCTTTTTTTGGAGCAGCACACACCTCAGGCACTGGTGTGCTCAATACCCAGCCAGGGCAGTTCTTTCCTGTGTGCACATTGCCGTAAGAATGGTATATGGCATTTGCTAGTCTTACAAACCAATCACTGCTGGAAAAACAGATCCAAGTTATGCCATTTCTTGTTTGCTACATTCTTTATAATGAGCAGGTGGAATCAAATTTTTAATCCTGCTAAGCAGGTGACCTTTTCAAAATTCTGTATTTTTACTGCCTATCAGTTTTGTCTCTTTCTTCCAAGCTCCTGAGATAGTAATCAAAGATGAACAGGAAAAGCCAGAGAATTACTGAACACTGAAAAAGTCAAGGTGCTGAAGATGCCTTTCACCCAGTATATGCCCTATTACAACCACGATATCAGATTTTTAATAGATTAGGTGCAAATATACACATTAGCAATCTAAACAATGTAATAATATCCACAGAGAACACAGTTCATTGATTAAATCATAAATATACTATCTTATTATGCTTTTGGGTAAATAGAAATATGAAAAGCGATGCAGGCATTTTTGAATTACAAGAGAGGAAAATACTGGCAAATCTTTCAACAGCTGTTTATCATGAAAAAGAAGTTACAGTTACCATTCCCCAGTCATGTAGGCTGAAAAAACTCAAAATTGTACATTCATAAATTATAACAATGATGCATGAAGCTAATATAAAACTTTTGAAGGCATTTTCTTAGTCCAGAGGGAGTTGTCAAATTTGCTATTTGTGACTTTAATGTTACTAGGAATTTCTTCTAGGGCATTTAAAACTCCTTTTGTGACTCTTCATCAGCAGTTTTCCAGACAGCAAAGGCCTTGACAATATACATTTTCACTTTCTGCATGGCTGACGGACTTCATATGCTATATCCAATTTAAGGGTAGAGCAGTAGATTACATTGCTAGAATATAGAGAGCCATTGCCGTTGAGACTGAATCACTGCTGTTTATAGTAATTCTTACTATTTGCTTTTTGACAGCCATTTGTGACTGGAATAAAAGATGATGCTAAGATTATCGTCAAGCTAGTGTAATATCTAGTAGTGCATGAAGTCTGCAGCAGACGGACTTGAACTTATGAGCTCTCAGATTCTCAATAGCCTCTCAAATGAGCACTGTCCTCCTTGGCCACATGTAATGCAACTGGCTTTGAAGAATCCTTATTTCAGAAGAAGAAATATTATTTCAGCCAGCTTTCTTTGTTCTGTTTGAAATGTTTTATAGGGCTTAATTTGAGAGCTAGCTTAGAATTGAGAGAGAACAAATTGATTTTCAGTTGCATGAGGTACACTACATTACAGGTACATCCAAGCTGAACAACAACAAAAGGACTTGACATATTCGGACTGCTTCCAAAAGGGTCCCCCCAGCCATTTCAGTGATAATACACAATTGCCATATATCTTTCTTTGGCTAAACTCATAATTTTCCTCGTGATCACCACTAATTCAAACAGACCTTTTAATCTACAAATGCAAAGCAATGGTAAAAATTTGTTAGGCAAATGGTACCACAGAAGGATTGCCTTGTAACACGGACTGCTGCTATGGGCTTGGACGCTGTTTAGGCTGCTGTCAAAAACTGTGGATGGACAGCAACTAGCTTGCATTGCTGCACAAATGTCTTACTCTAGATTCGTCTTGCTAAAGACCTCTTACAGAAGCACATTTCTGTCAGGTCCCTCGTTTACAGATTGCATAGTGCAGTGCAAATAGACTGTTGCTCATGAACAGTCAGCCAAATCTTCCTGTACAGCATGCCAAAAGTGAAGGACAGAAACCTGTTACAGTGAGTCGAGCGTCAGCAATTCTCTGGACCTGATACTCAGTCATACACCAACACCCCATTTTCCCCTGGGCAGCCGGTCTAAAAGCCAAATGATTAATGTTCCACAGGACGGTTTAAGAGTTCGGCTGGCTACTTGTTTTGCACATATCTAGGCTCTTTATATTAGGATCCATTACTTGCAAAATCTTCTGCTCTTTTTTGCATATCATGTTTCCTTCTTTATATTCTAGCATTACAGTTTGATCTTTTATTGCAATGCTGCTGTTCAAGATCCTATAGTTAAAGTTGCGTCAGCACTTTTACTACAAAACCCATTTATGAGGAGTTTATAACATAGCTATAAAGAAGTACTCCAGAAAGAAGGGTGGTGTACAAAGTCTCTGCAAGAGGCATTGTCTTTTTTTAATCACTTTTTCAAAAACAAATGAGTCTTGCTATTTTAAGCCTTTATGAGTGTAAAACAATCCCCAGTTCATAGGTTATTGCTCACATAATATGCCAATCAACTGTTATTAAAAAAAGTAAAATGAGATAACTTGCAACTACTATGATTAAAACTGTGCTTATGGAAAAAAAAAATGGAATTTTGTGGCAGTAAAGGCAGGCCAAATATATGTTTGTTTATGTGGGTGAGTGGTGAACGGAGACTGTGCTGAGGTCTAGAAACCATCTTTGCAAGCGCATGGGGTAGTCCAGCCTGGGGTGCAACAATGGAGCCTGGTGAATATATTCCCCTGGAAAGTTCCGCGTTGTGTATGGGCTGCTATATGTGTTTCAGTCAACTGAAGGTGTAAGAGCACCTATTTTGAACTGTATTTTATCATTGTAACTGGGCCTTCTATCAGTAATGTAACCATGAGTATATTGTTTTCCTTTAGTTTCTGCTTAGCCACATACAATGATGTATTTTGAGGTGCTCTGCCATACCACTCTATGGCTGAGAACCTGGTTCAGCTGCTTTCCTTGATGGACTTCTTCAAGACACTGGGGTTGGATGAATAACTGAGAGCTTCTCCCTGGTGACTGATTCCCCTCAGCTGAGGGCACAGCAGCCCATTCAGGACCCCAGAGCAGGCATGACATGGTACAACGCAATTAATGAGTCTAGGGGACTGCCAGAGGAAGGTGATCATACTGCTCCTGCTACCTCAGCTAGCTTGGAGTATTTCCACAAAACCTAGTCCTGCTCTTTGAAGACATGCCCTCAGATGCACGTGGTTCCCCAGGATGTGCCGATAGATTAGGAGTGCCCCTCCGAATCACTGCATTCGTAAGTCCGTCTGCAACCCCGCATCTGGCCGCGGCGTGATGAGACTGGGAGACCGGTCTCAAAGTACACCTGTAACCAAAGGGCCTTCAGCAGCTATAGCGAGAGCGCTGGCTGCATCCGTGTACAGATGTTACCTGCTAAAAACATGGACTGAAACACAAAAGCAACTGATGCTGTGTCTACTCTGGGACCAGAAGCACACCGAAAACTGCACCTGTGAACGCACCAGATGAGGTGCACGCTTGCCAGCTCAGATCCTGAGAGGGAAGCTGCGTCAGCACAGGCTTCAGCCCAGGCCGTAGAGCCTTCCAAAGGCTTTGGGCGCTTCACAGCCGCAGTACGTGCTGCCGCGGCCTCGTGGCTGCCAGCCCTGGTTACTAGCTAGGTAACAGATGTGCTACTGCTGCAGTGCACAGTCCTGAAGTTCAGGTTCCCCCGGCTTTTGCTGAAGCACGGACCTGAAGTCATTTAAAAATGTTAATATCGTGCACTTGCTGAAAATGGGGCTGACTTGGATTCTGATCATGCAAGCGCTACACAGATAACTTCACACACGGGACCTCAGAGAGCTGCCTAAATTATAGTGTGTTATTACAATCTCCACTAAAGACTGGCACAGAAATCAGGAATGATTTTTAAAAACAGGCCACGAATTCCAACGGAATAACTACAGGCAATGGAAAAAAATAATCAGGTTTTACAATGGAGCGAGCTGCATATTAACACAAGATCTATTGTTGTCCTTTTCCTAACTACTGCACGCTTAAAAAATTAATACACTACAAATATGCTTTCAGGGGAGATGAAGCTAGAATTGTCTATCACATAAAATACCTGTGATGTATTTAAATAACCTTCTAATAGTCAAACTATTCAGTACATTTTCCAATGTACCTGGGAAGAAATCACTAAATCCTAACCTTTTCCCAAGTATTTAAACCATCAAGACACTGCACAGATTAACAACGGGTGCTATAAATGGTTTTCTGTAGTGATTTAAAACAATCCCAAACACTAACGGCAGAACTGCACAATCACCTCCCAGTGACCCCTCTTTTTCCCTCCGTTTCGCAAGGAAGGTTGCTGGCAGGAAGGCTGTTACACCGACTGACAAAGGCAAGCGGAGACAGCGAGCTGTGCTTATTTAAGCCTCCATTCTTCCGCGCCACTCAGCTTCCATCCTGTCCCCGGCAAAACAACATCAGTATTCTCCGCCTCTGCTAACGAAGGAAGCAAATCAAGCACCAGACAGGCTAATGGGAACCGAACCTCATTTCTTGGCCTCTTGCTCAACCTGTGAAGCCAAACGGAAAGCAGCGCGCTTCTGCAGGCCTGGCGCTGCCGCGGCCGGCTGGGAGCCGCGCGCCGCCTCGCCGCCGGCCCGGCCCCGCGGCTCTGCCCGCCAGCCGGCCGCTGCGCTGCCGCGGGGCTGCCGGCCGCTTGCCAGCCGGGGGCCCCCGCGCTCCTTTTCCACTGGCCCCAGCCAGCGAGGAGGGGAGCGGGAATGCTATGAGCGCGGTTAAACCGTCCCCGAACCTCCGTGCGCAAACGAAGTTTCGGTAAAGGTTTTCCCGGTGCGGGGCTGGAAGCGCAAACTCGACAAAGAAAGAGCATCTCCCTCTTTCCCAGTTCCCAGTATCCCAGTATTGAGTCGCGTTTCGGGGCTTTTATTTCCGCCCCTTCTCCTGGCTGCCCTTAATCCGAGGTGCATGCAGCGAGAAATACCAGAGACAGAGCAGAGGGAGGGAGGGAGGGAGGAGACAGAAAAAGCAGCAGCTACTGACTAGAGCTGGTTGAAAGGCTTTCAGCAAAACCTGAAACCACATGAAACCCACCTCGTTTCATGTTTCACTGCAACCTGAAACTCAAACCAGATTCGTGGAAAGGTTCCCCAGGGATTGCAGTTCCCGTCCCAACTGGCTGATCCATTTATAGTACGCAACTTTATTAGACAAACTGAGGGCCAGATATAGCTGGGCCCCAGCTCACGGCACAGAGACGTAAAGGCGCGTGGCAGCCTGTCCCGCACAGCGCGCTGCACAGCTGCGCCGAGCCCCGAGCCCGGCTCTCGCCTAGCAAACACCACCCAGGACACCTCTGCCACCTCTCACATAGGCAAGAGATAGCTAGAGACGGGTGCGAGAAACCGTCCATCTCCCCTCCTTCCTGTTTCCGTATGGGGTGATGGGTCCATTAAAAGCTTCTTAGAGACCAAGCGCCACGGCATAGTGCGGGGGTGCAAAAAGGGCTCAGTCCTGCCTCACCTCCAGGGGTGGCTGGGCGCTACCCCCCCTAGATAGGCCACAGCAGCCTCGTCCTTGGCCCATTTGGCTGCCGGCACATTTTCCAAGACCAGATTGCTGTTTTCACCTGAATCAGTTGCTGCACTGGGTGACCGGACGGACACTTTGTGCAAGCGCAGCCCTGCCGCAGAGGTGCTTGCAGACAGCTCGCTGCGGCTAGTCATCTTCTGGCTGCACCCCTGCACGCTTTCAACAGCGAATGCAAACGAAACTGGTTTTGGTCCGTGAGCCAGCGGTCGTAATTTTTATTGTTTTATGTTGCCACTGCTCACGCACACATAGGTGCTAGTGAACAGCCAAAAACCTCATGTAACCTTGAGTATTCCCACAAGCCTAACCGCCCCAAATGGTCGCAGACAGCAAGTACACAGGCATCCTATCCGTGCACGGATCATTCCACCGCCTTTATTAATGTGGATATTCAAGGCTACGTTTGCCTCTTCCCTTCTTTCCTCCCTCCTTCCATGCTTCTCCAGCTCTAATTGGAGCTTCATTTTGAAGCACTGGATTCATTCACACATCAAAGCAAAATCTAAGGCGTCGCAGCCCGCACGGAAAACAAAGGCCCTGTTTACAAGACGCAGACTTGCTGGGAGAGAAGCAGCTGAGTTTTGCAAGGCTCACCCACTGACTGCTACCTTGGAGGTACATCAAACATCATTACTTGCTCAATACAGTCAAACGTTTCTCTTTCAAAGCCTCCTAGCAGAATGTATTATTTGTATTGCTGTAACGCTGAAAATCCCCAGTCCTGAGCAGCCCCTATGGGCAGCACCTCCCCCAGGCGCGGTGCAGCTGTAACCGGGCTATGCCAGCCCAGAAGCAGTCCAGCTGTGTGAGCGCAGACGCCCCTGCCAGCTAACTGGCCCTGCTAGGGGGGAAATTAGCCTGGAAGGAACTGCATGCTACCATGGTATCTCAAAACTGCGCACCAATGCTCAGGTTTAACCTTCCCTGGGGTTTATACCAAGGCAGAGCAGGAGGAGTCCTAAAGAGTTCTTGTGATGTTTATGATATATTTGGACTAACTTCTTACTCTCATTTAAATAAGTGTGCCTGCCTTTCTGAGCTATATCAGGAGAGGTTCTGGCATGGGAATGCACCAGCAAACGTACGGCTTCCCACACAGCATTGTGCTCTGCAGGCCAGGCATGGAAAGCCAGAGCAGATCCAGAACCCATCTTCTCTCCAGCTAGGAGAGCAGAAGGCAATCCTTTCTGCCTTATAGTTTCACCAGTTATACATTCCTTCTTTAGCTAAGAACTATCAATTATTGTTAGAATGGCCATTTACTTATTTTTTGCAATATTTTGCTAGTATGCCAGCCTGTGTACAAAATATCCAGGATTTTGAAAATACAGTTGAGTCTACCAGGCTTGCACTTTCCTTCACCCCGCTAGCCTGCCCTTTATGGCTGAGAGATGAAAAGAGGGGATGAGTTATTTGAAATGATGCTTATCTCACAGCCTCTATACTGCATGAATGGTTTTTCTTCATTCTGGCTAATTTTTTTGGCAATTAAATGCAAACACTCAGAAACAATAACCTTGCTCTTCCATGATACTTCCCTTTATCAGTCTCAAAATAGTCCATGTTTTCAGTTGTGCTACTTACCTCCAATACGCAGCAGTGAATGAAGCAAAGAGAAGGGCATATTCTGGCATGCTCAGCTTCTAACAAAATACATGTAATTTAAACTTATCCTTCCAGAACTTTACAGAAATCTAACCAGAAGCCAGTTTAGGGAGGGAACATTCAGCTAGTTGCTTCTTGCTACAGGGAACCATTGACTAAAAAGCGCCTCTGAGGACAGCAGTACAGCAGCCTTTCAATCCTCCCGTCTTTCACAAAACTTGAAGGAAGAAGATCCTTGTCAGGCAGAAACTTTGGCAGATTAGTATCAATGCAAGCAAAGGGCCTGGTTCTGATCACAATGCAGAATAAGCCTGTAGAGCCAAACAGAATTTTTTGCATTATCGCTGGAATAATTGAGAACAAAACAGAGCACGTATTAGTGCAAGTTCCAGATAGGTTGCCCTTAGAAATTTGTTGTTAGCGTTCATCACACTGTATACATAATCATGGGTTTCCTGTTAGAATCAATTTTCTCCACTCGCGCAAACACAAGACAGAGCATTCAAATCCAAATGATTAGTTTTCTTTTAAAATGTAGGCACATTAATTTGACCTATAGGATAACAGCTTAATCTTAAGATATGCATATGAGACTACAGTCCAGAGAATATAATTCCTAAGAATTATTATTATATTCATATTTCCTAAGAAATATGCTGTACTAAAACATGAGCCATACCTATGCCTGGTGATTATTTACACCGAAATAAGTATTGCTTACCTATGCTTTCTTTGAGGGGGCTGACTATTATTTGCAGGGATGGGCATGCTGCCATTGGCTTCACTGTGCAAGGTCAGTGAGCAAGAAGATATGAGGCTTATTCAGAATTTACACTTTCATCTGAAGCTAGATGCCACAAATAGCTGTGAGAAGCAAAAGGAGGGAATGAGGAGGAGGAAAAAATGTTATGTGCAGAAAAAAAAAGGTAAGCTAAAAAACAGCTATTTCACAGTTTAATGATTCCAAAATCATCTGAAAGTTTTTAACAAAATCTCCCCCTTTTGTTCCGCCTGTCACAGAACCCCTGCTGTCCCTGCGTACAAGTGACTTCTTGAGCTATCACAGCAGACGTTGCTTTGAGGAGGGATTCAGAGAAGAAGAGCATTTGACGTGTTCATTAAACTATGGCATTTCATATGAAAAGCCTTGGAGGGAAAAATGGAGACACATGGGAATGAAGTACTACTCCAGGCTGGAGCCACGGGCACAAGGCGAAGAGCAAGGGGGCAATCTACTACTTTGAACTGTTTTGCCTCGTGGATTTAGATCTGTGGCTGGGAGGGAAGAATCCAGCCGAGCTTGACTGCCTCTTGCTCAGGGACTGCTGCTGAACGCAGACGGAGGAAGGCTGCTGGAGAAGCGGCACTCCCTTGTCAGAGCCTTGCCAGCTGGGCGTGCAGCTCCACTTCAGAGCTAGAGAGGCTCTGAGGGAACACAAAGAGGAAACTGCATTTTGTTTCATCTAGGCAAAGTAACTGATATCATGGAATCATTAAGGGCAATTTGAAAACAATAAATAAAAACAATTTTATATTTTTGCTTCTGTGGATATCTGAAGAAAAGTATCCCAAGCTCCCAAAAGCTTCAGGCTTATTTCTCTATATTTAGTGTTACCGTCCCAGGAGCCTAACAAGTGAGAACTGTGTCTTCATTCCTTAGCAATAAAACCATTCCTGGCCAGAGCGCCAAGGGAAGAGGAGAGGAACAGAAGTGTGGCTCTATTTAACCTTTGCCTCTCTATGGCGGAGTACTGTGTATGGGAACATGGTCCTTGTTCTACCCAAAACATGCACTCAGACACTCAGTTTGAGTATCAGTTCATGTGATGACACCTTACACATCTGACACAGAGATTTTGTTCAATCAATTCATTATGAAATTTCACAGAATCACAGAACAGTCAAGGTTGGAAGGGACCCTGAGAGTTCATCTAGTCCAACCCCCCCTGCTCCAGCAGGTCACCTAGATCAGGTCACCCAGGACTCTGTTCAGAAAGCCTTTGAGTATCTGCAAGGATGGAGATCTTTTTTCTAAACTAAAACTTCTCTTTTGTAAGAATCAGTGACAATAGATGACATAGTAGGGACGTTACACACCAAGATACGTATTTGAACGCTAAGGTTTCATTTTATCTTCAAATATACACCAAAATTAACTTGCTCCATAAGCATATATAAAAATACATATCTAACCTCAGGTAGATATTGTAAGAATTTTTGATTAATCAGACACTTATATTCATTGAGGACAGTGCTTGAAATTCTGGTTGCACCAGTTCTGCTTCCTATAACCATTTAGTACATTTCTTCTGTGATCATTTAGAAGCTTTTGCATTAAGCCCCATGCTTACTATAACACTTTTAAAATAAACCCTATGCGAATTTGTTTCTTTTTAAGAACTGACTATTGCTTTTTGTTCTGTAAAGAAAATGAAGAAATTGTTTGAATCTCTTTAGTCAATACAATACCTACTGAGCAAATATGATGTTATAAATTGCCTTTCCTCCCTCCTCTCTTAATTTGCCAAAAAAAATCTGGACATAAATATCTCAGTTATCCTTGATATATATATATATATATGTATACATATATATATATCTTTATATGTAACGAAGTTGCATCTGAAACACTGGAATGGCTAATAAACATTTTAATTATTGATTTCAGCTGAAAAATTCCTGAGGCCGAGCATAAACAAAAGAAATACATATCTGTCTTGGCTAATGTTTTTATTCAAGTACAGAGGTGAAGATATAGATCCCAGAAATGGAAAAAGCAATCCACTATTCTCACTCATATTTAGAACTCTATTAGCGGGTTTGTGGAAAAAAATGTCATATACTTCAAAAAAAGCATGCTATGAATTAATGTTTATAGATTTTATTGCTTTTTCCACCTCTCTCTATTTTTATTCTCCATTCTTTGTAATAGTCTTAAAAACCTTGGAAGTATAATTTTCTCTCTACAGATGCTGTCTTTTTCTATTAAGAAAACATTGATCCCTTGCATTTTGCCTCTTTTCTTCCCCCCACCCCTTGTTTTGAACGGACATAAAATTGTCTTGGATATTTTTGTGTTCAACATCAACAACTTCATTTTACATGGGCCTAATACAGAGTCTATAATAACAACCATCATGCTATATATCACAAAAGACCTGGATTCTCTCATAGCTCAGTACTTCCTCTCCTGCCAACGCTGGGCAGACTGGGAATTTACGGTTTGCTCTCCAGCACAGGCAGCACACACCAGCAGCCCTGTGAGGAGCTCTACTGGACTTGGCTCAAGTTCCCACACAATTCACAGGGCAGGGAAGAGGTACAGGTCATCTCCTACTCATCAGGGCTACACCAGATAGATGTGATCTTTCCCCGTGTCCAGGCTGGCGTGAGCTGCTAAGCATGCTCGGAGGGAGCACACAAACACCTACCAGCGACTCCGAATGCCCAAACCAAATGCACCGCCAACAGTAGATGGTGGCACATAAAACTTGTGTTCTCTCTGATCCTGGATGGTCTCTAACGTAATTGATAGCACACAGTTAACTCTATTTGACCTTCTGATCATCATATTTGGGATCTGCATTTGGTGAAGAGCTTGCTCTGAAACTCAGCAACAACAGCAGGACACTGGCCACGGATCAGGAGTGCACGGCTCTTCTCAAAGCCACCAGTGCACTAGTGTTGGGACAGCTGGGTAGGGCATGTCTATTGAGATTAAAGGAACCAATAGATAACAATGTGGGATGCCCCCAAATACTCATATTCTAACATCTGAAATACATTCCAAGATTAACACTAGAATTCACAAGACAATTTTCTTCTCACTTGAAGGTTGCTCTAAACTTGATATGCTTCTCTTCATCTCATGTTATTAAAAACACATAAAAATGACTATTCTTTTCCTTTTATAACCTCAAATCCATACGTACTCCAAGTCTATAACCAGAGCACTATTTACTAGATTATAAAAGGGCAGATATCTATGCAGCAGTACATTTGCCCTTTTTCTAATTCAGTCCGAGAGAAAGAAAAACAACAAATGGGAGTTGGAAGACTCCAATGCCCAGGATGGACTTTTAAGCAGCAAAAGGAACAGATGGGTCTTTCCAAGAATTTCTTTCAAACCTAATCGAAGTGTGACAGGCAAGCTGACAGGGTCACCATTTGTGGTGGGCACTCAGCTGGCCAGGGCAGAAGGCTAGTGCATTGCCCAGCTAGCGAAACCCAGCACAGCTCGTACTCCCACGCGTCAGCCCAGCAAATATCCACCAGGAATTTCAGTACGTATGTGACAGACAACTGTTCACCTATGGCCCTTACCTAAACGAAACATCTTCGCATATTTTTTATACTGCAACCCATACCACCATACAATGATCTCACTTTAAACATACCCAGAGTAATTATGTCAAGGAATTAGACAATCTTTTTGTTGTTGCTGAAGCAAGTCTCAAACTGATCTTAATTCTATAGGAAGTTTTTTTAAAAATAGCTGAAGACGTTTATTATGAACTTCCTGCTTTTGACAGAATTTTATTAAAAGAAATTGAGTTTACTAGCTCAAACTATTACATTCTGCTGTAGGATAAAACATTGTACCTCATTTACTTTCCTGATTTTTGGTAAGAATATTTCAAAAAATTCAATAAGCTATTGACTGGAATATCCAGTGCCATAAGTGTCATTTCTTTAAACGGCTAAATTTTTTATCAGATATTAATATATTTGAAATTCTGCAGAGAAATAAACAAAATAAACTTACTTTTAAAATATTCTTTCAGGAGGATTACATTTTAACAACCAAACACAACAATATGTTATATTACATTTTGAGCAGAATGTTTACCTTTCACTGAATTTCTTTGCCAGCTGTGTCAGCGTTGACTGTAATAGCTTAAGTATAAAAAAATTAAAAAGAACTGTTTATTTTTTTTAATTGCTATGATCATGCCAAAAAACACAATGTGTGGGCTGCAGGCAGAATGCTGGGAGCAATATTATTCATGTTAAAAACTGTTGCCTAAGTTGCTTTCTTTGAAAATTATGATACTATAAATAGGAGCCCAGTGGGATTTGTCGATTGCAAGTTTTGTTTTAAAAGCTGCTAGGATGAAACTTTTGAAAGACTTACAAAGCATAAAGCAGTCAGAATTATTGTGTTACGACTTGCCATTTCCCTTTGGCCTGGATTAGACCTTGATTTTATGAAACAGAATTTACTATTTGATACAGGTCTACCTCCTATTTCTGGATACATGCATATATCCAAATGCTAATTTTAAAAAAGAAACTTTCTATATAGATTTGCTTTTTAAATATAACTTATACTCCTTGAATAAGCCAACTGTCTTAACTTACTATTTTGTTCATCATCATAAAAAAAAGTTATATCACCAAACTCAAGAAAGTTATATCACCAAACTCAAGAAAATGAGTACATTGCTTACTTTACAAAAATCCTTCCTCACAAATCACATTTGGCCGACTCAGACTTTAACATATACCAGTCTATTACAAAAAGACAGTGTCAAGCCAGCATCCCCATAAGAGCACCACGGCTGTCCTTTATCTTATTTACCAGCACATTATCATTTCAGTGCCTTTTCTTTTTTGCTTACTTTATCTGGGTAGCTGACAAAAGGAACTCTTCCAAAAAAAAAAAAAATTATCTGAATAACAAAGCCAGAAGAAACTATTGCAGAGATTTTTATCAAGTACTTTTTCTATGATAAATTATACATAACATTCACCATTAGAAAGCTGGCATTTTGACCTATACTTGCAATGGGAAGCAATGGCAGCTATTGGGATATGCTGACTTTTTAACAGCAAACACAGGGAAGGAAACACAGATATGGTGCTAATTTCACTATGTGCCAAGGGCCAACGAAGGAATTACACAGCATGTAAGACCTACTGAAATCCCTAGCTTTGCCCACTGGATTCTGTAAAGAACAAAGAAGCAATTTTTCCAAACACTCCTAGGTACTAGTACAAGCCATCAGTGTCTGACTGATTTTCTTTCTGAGAAACTCTTTTTACATATGCATACTCGCACTGGCCTGCTGACATAAACCACATGTTTCTAAAGCAGCGTGTAATCTTGGTGTCCCTCCTGAAGCATGAGGCTAAGGGCCGGATGGCCATACACTTACTGCTCAGCCTTTCCTCGGGAAACGGGAGCCCCCTCGGAGGACGTTCAAGTGAAATACCCGACAATGCAAGTAACTTGGCTAAGGTGCCCTCAACGCCTGCCCACATGTCCTTCTGCAACTCCTTGTCCTCAGACTGCATGACCCATTGGGTTAAGTTTACTTAACCCAACGGCCTTGCAGCTTGGTTCACCTTGAGATCACATCTGCACCCCTCCAAGGCTCAGGGAGCAAAGCAGAAAATGAAAGAGGAGGGGGAAGGTGGGACACAAGTATGGTAAGAGAAGAGGAGAGAGGAGCCTCTCTTTCAACATCATTACAGCAAACTTTTAACTAGTGCAACATTTTCCTTTCTAACATTAAATACACGATGACTTGTGCCGCACCACTATCCTCAGCTAAAGACATTTGCTATCCTGACTTGAAGACTTTCCTATTAAAGCTGTAGTTCAGTAAGAAACAAAAGCTCAGGCCCACATTTTGGGTTAGTTAAAGTGGAAGAAAAAAAGCATGAAGAGGTGATAATTATTCCCTGTCCTTCATAAAAATTCAATCAAAATACGAAAGCCTGGGTTTGCCCTACATGAGCCATGAAAAGCAATTAAGAATGTGACACCAAAGCTATCATATTTGTTCAGGAGAGCAGACCCTGCTCCAAGGATAAAATGATAACTTGTGTCCCATCCAGACAGGAGTTTGGTTCAGCGACCTTCTGGAGTGGGAACTTTCAATTACGCCAAATTAGCTGCACCACACAGGTTGGTTTGGTGATTGAGGTAGATCAATATAGCGCATTCCATCAATGATGACAGTGATTTAATCAGTCTCAGTCATTCAGTGGATAGCAGTGAGGTTGTGAAGTAAGCCTCAAATCTGAACGACTGCATCTTTCATTGTCAGGATTTCCTAGCTGCTCCCCATTTGTTCTTTTTCTTTAAATGCTAATTGAAACTATGAAAAAATAATGTTAAGTAGCAATTTCCTAGAAGGGGTTTTGTCACATCTATTCAGAGTTATATTCTGTGTGCCAAATTGGAACCTGATGTTCAGTAATGCTGTTTCTGACACTTCTGAGTAATAAAAGTGAAGATCCTTCTTTGCTCAAGGATGTCTATGACACTTTTGACACCTCTCTCCCAGAATTGCAGGCAGCCCAGATGTTCTCTGCATTAAGCAGAGCATTGCCACAGCTGCTCTTCAATGTGGGAAGATACTGGGCTCTAGGCATTTGTATCAAAGGGCATCTTTCCTCTTTTTTAACTGAGGAGCGATTTTTTGGAGAGTAATGCCTTTTGATTTACACAAAGTTAAAGACTCAGAGGGACTTTACAGGCAAGGGACACACTGCATTTTTCTGACTCTTGTTTCAAGGCAACTCAGAGCCATCACTGAGCACCTGTTTCCATTTCTGTACGGAAAAGTATTCCTTACCTAGCTGCGCCAGAACTGCATTGCTGTATCTGCTGGACAACTACTTAGGAAAAAGACTGAGTGTTTAGATAGGGGGAAAAAAAGAAAACACATAGTAACAGGTCTTGGGGAGGGACTCAAGCCTTCATTTCTGTGGACTCACAAGGCTGCAAGACCCAGCCATTCCTGGCGTGTTTGGCCTCCTCAGGATTTGAATCCAGGGACGAATCTTCACAAGAATCTCCTTCCACAGCAGTGAGAGCGGAAGCAGCCTTGTCCACACATCATATCCCAGTATTCTCCCCAGCTGCACTAGCAGAAGGTGGCAACAGGCCACGTGGGGTATGTTCTTGGCTAAAAAATAACAAGATATTCTTTGCACCTTCTTCCTTATTTCTGCCCTTGTACTGCCCCAAAATAGATGTATGTGGGACTGAACAGCAAACTGGACTGTTTTTTCCTACATTATTTTAAAAATACATTGGCTCTGCTGTTTAACAAACAGCTGTCCAGTTCACAACAAAGTAGCGTAGGGGGCAGGAGGCTTCTGGTAGCACCCACAAAAGAAATGCTCTTTAAACCAGAGTCTCCGGCTGGTGCAAGCCACAGCTGTTGTCAGTGGTGGGCAGATGAGTTAGGGTCTTTCCCTTCATCCTGCTGCTCTTCAGCTCCATCTCCTGGACCCACCGGCTGCTCGTCTCTACAACTGAAACGAGCTATCAGAGAGTCAAATTATCCAAAATGGGTGCTAAAATATTTTATTTGCCAAAAAAAAAATAATTAATTTGGAAATTTCAGTTCCGGGATCTATTTTCAAGTACTTGAGATGCACATGTCCCCGCTGGAAGGATTTTTTGACAAAAACATCCATCCTGATGGATACCATGTTTAAAACACTTAAAACAGCCTACAGAGCTGTTATTTATACCCTTTTAACACACTCTAGAAGTTTAAGGTAGTCATACTACTTTTCTCAAAACACTCAGAAATGGAATCATTGTTTTTGGAGGAGTCACTGCTATGTCTCTTCTGTCATCTGCAGGGAGCTATACAAGCAGCACAGGGATTTCTTAATCAACATTTTATTGGGATTGCTTTTCGCCTGACATCTGCTTGTAGCTGGTAGAGGGAGCCAACTGGTGCAGGGTGCAGACCTAGCTGCTGGCTCATAGTTGAAACAGGAAGAGCAGCAGTCAAAAAGCAGGAAGAGTAGCAAGGAAAAGTAATATTTTCGGGTGCTGCCAGGACAGACTAGGGCTGTTCCTGTGAAAGTCTCAGCATCTGGGAAGAAAGATAACCTATGGAATATCCATACTGGGATTTTTCCTGTTGTACTGCCGAGCCATCGCTAACATATGCCAGTGTTAGCAAGTACGCCATTAGCACACCAAAGGGCAGGTTATGAACATCAGCATCCTTTGCTGTATGCTGCCCCAATTCCTACACAAACACCCAGGATTTCACCATGCTCCTCAGCCCTCCTCAACACTGCCTACCGCCCCATCCAAGACCCAGATGGGGGCCAGCCGGTCTCCAGACCTAGCAGACCACAGGGCCTGAGCGCGTGCACCTTTTCTTCCATGTTACAACTTCCCGCCTCCACGTGGGACAGAGTGCTATGAACGCATCAGGAATGATGCTACTTTAGCAATGCTAGTCATGTCCTCTGCTTCTTTTCTAGATGTATTCCCGAGCGTGGGTGTCACTTTCACAGTCAGATGCCGTTGGACACAGAGTTATGGTAGTGATTACTATAGAGAATAAGAAACACAAGGACAAATCATTTTAACTGAAGGGTCTGCAATGGAAAATGGCAGTCATCCCTTTACGCCATAGTGCCTCCCAGTTGGACCTGGGCTCTGCGATGGGAGAAAGAAGCCCAGAATGACATAGATCCATTATCCTCTACGGTACAGGAGGACAAGCTTGTTAGGAACCTGGGCTTCATTAGGCAGCAATAGCTGCCCTGTTGTCAGGCTACGATTTATTTCTTATCTTGGATTGTGGCACATATTTTCTCTCCCACATCCCAATCACACTCCGCTACCACACTTCATTGCTTTGGGTGACAGAGGGTAGATCTTCCTTTAAGAATTATAAGTTGGAGTTGCAGCAATACCACAGTTAGATTTGCTAAACATTACTCACTACTATCCACATACAAGTATGCCCTCAGCCTTCCTCTCTGGTATGGAAAGGGACCACTTTCCAAATGTCTACATTTATTAGCAGCTCCCATGACAGAGCTAACCTACCCACACTGACTACATACACCTGAGCACACAGTCATAACAAGAGCGCCGAGCTGCACCTTCGCAGTATGTATTTACCTTTGTGTTTGTAAGATATGCTTAAATTTACAAGGTAAATCAAATAGTACAATGAAACCACAAACACCAATTAAAGTATCACTTTAAAATGTGACTGTTTTGGGCACGCTGGAGGGTATAGGGAAGAGAGTCAACACTACACTAAATTTACAATGTAAATCAAAGAGTACAATAACCACAAACACCAATTAAAGATATTGTTTTAAAAAAGTGCCTGTTTGGGACGCGCTGGAGGGTATAGGGAAAAGAGATAGGGCATTACTTTGTTCTATGGATCCTTTTTATAGATTCTGTTTTCTTTTAAGGTTTGTTTTTGAAGGCTAAAAGGATTAATGTCTAATCTATCGTTATAACGACATACAGTATTTACAAAGAATAGAAAGATTTAGAAAACAACAATATCTTTAAAAGTTCTACATTATTTCTTAGTCTTCCAAAAGAAGCACTCAGATACAATTGCTTAATGCAGACTTCCAAAGATTTGATACACCAGCAGCTGCAGCAAATACACGGCTTCTTCTATTTTAATGATCTCTTTCTTCTAATAGGTTCTACAAGATATAAACACAAACAGAGATCAGACGGGGAGCCAGATTTTATATTTTACCTACGCTACTCTGAAAACAGGGTAATAATTATAGAAATGGCTGAAGCTTGCGTGGTGGTTTGTTTTTATAAGCGAAGTACTCCCCCAGTGTTTCTCTTCTCCAAGTTCAATGATTAACTCCAGTTAAAACCCAATCCTTGTGTGTCTGTTGACAAAAACCTCTGCAACGTAAAAGATTTAACAGCAATACTTGGCATAAAATAGTTTGGCAAAATGAACTGAATATTACATCAAACACAGTTGAAAGGCAAACTTCCCAGCCAACAGAGCGGTTTTATCAAAGTCCAAATTTGTGCTTTTGTTGTGGCAAAATCAAAACTACTGTTAGCTTGCAGAAGTGCTTTGGTCAAGGTGAAAGCTTTTTAGATATTGTTGTTATTTGTCCCGTTTGGTACGATGCAGTACATATTCTATGTTGGCAAGACTCTTGTTTCCTTACTGGGAACTGTGAAATATACTGCTGTCCCGTTTCCCAAAATTTAAAGCTGTTCTGGCGAATACACAGTTTTCATCTGGAGTAAAAAACCCCTTCACACCTCATATTTATTTAGAAGCTCTTTGCCTTATCACTGCTCTAGCTATTTAAAGCACTGCCTTCCTCTTTCTTTAGGCCAACTGTCTTCTTCCTCCTTAAAACTTTTAAAGAAATATAAAATAAAAATACAAAGTAACTTTTTCACTGACGTTATTCTCACAGCACATACTGAATTGATCTGAAAACATCAGATCTGCCAAATTTCTCCTGAATGTTGACCCCCAAATCTAAACATGGCTCCTTTATTTATGTAAGTAGAGGCTTATTTACTCAAGAGAGAATTTTTTTTTTTTGACGGTTTTCCTAACGAGAGCGGTGAAAGAAATTTGAACTAGCTTTTAATTTTTGAAACATCCGTTTTTAGCTCCGCGTCGCTCCGGCCACGGCCCGCGGCCCCCCACCCGCGCCGCCGGGGACCTCCCTCGCAGACGGGGCCTTTGGGCCCTGGTCTGTTGTGACCAGTGCACACCCGGCCGAGAAAAGCATCCCATAAAACGGAAATACGGTGTCAGTGATAATCTGGGTTTTCAGTTATTTTTCCTGTGCAAAACGTGCAGCTTTTGGGCCGGGCTGTTAGATGATTTCAGCAGATATTTGTAAAGTTCAAAGTAAAAAAAAATCCCTTCGGAATTTTTTTGCATTAGGAAACTCTGATCAAAATAATTCTTTCCCTGCTTTATAAATCTGTTTACGAGCACTTGAGAGCTGGCTAAAGCTTAGAGCCTCCCGTTCCACGCTATTGTTTACAGCCTGCTCAAGCGGGAAGGCAGGGCCGTGCCCGGCCTCCGGCACGAGCAGCGCGCGGCGCTCCTCCAGCGCGCCGGGCCAGCAAACGTTCACGGCAGCTGAACAGTCCCACGGAAGTAAAGGAAAAGAAAATTAAACCAGCAGCAATGGAAAATTCGCTTTTCCCCACGTGCGACACAAAATCCTTCGGACTCGCCCAGGCCGGCCGCGAGCCCCGCACGAGCTCAGCGGCCCGGCTGGCCGCGCTTCATTGCGCGAAGCTTTTGCAGCTGAACTACCGCCTCAGAGGCAACAAATTCCACATCTGAAGGCACCTGCGCCCCCCCCAGCACCCAGAGCGCTGCCCCCCGGCCCTCCAGCGCAACTGCTGACGCCTGCCCCGTCGACAAGCCGAAACGCCACCTGCCCCTCGCCCCGCAGGCGCGCCAGACCCGTCCTCATGCCTCACCCCAGGGACCGCACGTAAAAACAGCGCTAGCGCTTCCTAAGCGGTTTCGCGGGCGGAGGGTGCCGCACGCCCTCGCCCTCCGTGTTGCTCGGGCCAACGCGCTCCGAACCGTTTCGTTGGTTAAAATTCTTCCTAACTAGTGCATGCTGTGATAAAAACAAAAAGAAATCCCAAAGGGAACTACGCTATCAAACGAGGAACGTGCAGTTGAGCTCAGAAAACGCAGCCTTCAGAAAACACAGACTAGAGGGCAACAGCTTGGTCCTGTTTTTCAGCGACAAAACTACAGTTACGGTGGTGTAAACGCGAAGCTGACTGCTGCCAGAGGTGGCCTAGCTCCAAATCTGCACTAGTAGGAAGACGACAGTCTGGCTAACAGCTCCGCAATTACTAGAAACACCACCACCTCTTCAACAAGATGTTTGTACTGTAGATAAAAATATTAGCACATTGCAAACCTCCAGCTACCTCAGGCAGGGTTACACTGCAGTCAGAAGTACTATTCGGATGAAAATATAGACATGGATTCAGTTTAGGTGAGAAAGAGTTCTTCCGCGAGCTTTGCACCTTCTTTTCCCCGTACGAAGCATCTGTGCGCTTTCAGTACCTGTGCTAGCCTCCCTACGTGACGTCTATTCTTTGTACAGGCGCGAGCAACACGGGATCGCAGAGTCAGCTCCGAAACGGTTTACCAGCGCTGTTCTGCTCTACCGAAGAAGGTACAGTTTCCATCCGAGTTTTGTTTTAGCATAGCTACTGTTTAATTCCATTCCTCGTGTAAGCTGCAACTGCCCTACTGAAGATCTAGTATTTTCACTAGAGCTGGGCTATTCTGTTCTTTGCTTATCATAAAATTATGCATTCTGAACCTGTCTTCAGACAGTTCTGTGAATTATTCGTTAGCTGTTAGGTGGATTTATGCTCTTCATCTTAGCTTGAACTTCTCTCTCGAGCATTCATATAAATTATTTTGAACGTGTTCAGGAGCTAAGCATCCAATTGTGTTATGTTAATATTACAAGCTATCTATATTCATACATCACAAAAGAATGTGCTATAGTTTACTTAATATTTTGCATTATTATATAAATATGAGTCTTTATGCCAATGCATTAGTTCCTTTTCCCCCTTGGTGTTTAACTTTTAGATTGTGCTGAAGTCCCGTTGATGCAATAATTGAGGTTAAGCATGTGCATAAGTGCTGTTTGAGATGGGCCCCTATTCCCCAACGTGCAGTTCATCTCCGGTGGATGACGGAAGATTGCTTTACTCTTTGCTCATTAATAGAAATACATTTTATCCTCTCTTTGCGCTAGCTGTGTGCCACAAAACCATTTTTATGATTATTATAGACATGCACATTTCAGAAACACTCCATAAAACTGTATCTGGAATTACACCTGAAAATGCAGTAATTCACACTTCAAACACTATTTTGGGGGAAATAAGCATTTCTAACCTTAAAGTGTATTTTAGTGCACACAATAGGGCTAAGTTAAGATTGGGCACTGAAGTTTAACTTTATTTTCCTGGCTTTGAGCTTCATTGTGCTGCCTTATTATTCGGTTAACATAGTTTGTACATAGAATATTTGGTAAAAGGTTTTTGAATAAATGATTCTCATCTCCTTTTTAAGGAAAAATCGACTCCGTTACAGGAGAAGAGGCATCAAGCTAAAATTACATGAAGTCATAATCCTCTATTGAGACATCACACAATGACATTGTTAGCATTAGTATGCAATATTTATTATAAATAAAAGAGGCTATTGAGGCTTTCAAGCCATAAGAAGCTCTGGGTAGATGACTTCATTGTAGGAACACAGCAGAGTTATAATGAGGATAAAAGATTTATTTATACATAAATATATTCTCATTAGTAATTCTGCACTAGCATGTAGATACAACAGATACAACTGGAGGACCAGTGTGAGCTTTTCTTTTTTTTTTTTAATTAAAACTATTGTTTGCACTCTGACAATGAAGATGTAGTATAAAAAAGGAATAAAAAATAATTACTGAGTTTATTATACTACATATTATTAGTTCTCACGAACTAAGAATTATCACATTTTTATGTGATAATTCATCCCATAACACAGAGATCCAGTGGGCCATTAACTTGGATCTTGGTAAAGAGGGGAATTGTTTTTGAAGAGGTCTTTTCTGCACATGTGCGTGATGCATTCATGAAGCACCATACCATGACATAGGATTTCTTAATGATCTGCTTTTGCATTTTCTCCCAAGCAGCGTTTCTGAAAATATACTTAACACCATGGTGAAGAACTAACCCACGCTGCATGAAAGGCTCCCAAGAACTGTCTGCAGTCCCCTCCGAGACCTCTCGTGGGCTCTGTGCTGTCACCTTATACTCCATCTGAAGAAAATTCAGCTCCGCTTAATCCCAAATCCTTTGTACTACCACGCTTTTTCTTACTATCATCAGTATCTATCTCCTCTGTGGGGCCTGAGTTTCCTTTTGGATTATTGTTTCATATTCACCTATGTCACACAAAACCTAACAAAAACATAACTGTTTCAAAGCATCTGAGCATGTCTCCATACTCAGCATTTTACTACCACTGTTTTTGTTCAAATCCCTCTCCTCCTTTTTTGGCAGCTTTGTTTGTCATGTTAAATTGAGTTCAGAAAGGCCTATTTGTATAATTAACATATCTAGGGATATTTCACTAATAATGGAATTACGGTGCAAGAAGAGTAACCATGTATATATTATACAGAGAATATTCTCTGTGTAACAAGAACCCACCCTACAACTGCTACTTAAAAAAAACATCAGGAAAAATAAATGCCAAGGTACTGTATTTTTTTTTTTTTAATATCTTAGAAGAATGAACTTCATCAGGTATTCACTTCTCATCTTGGGAATTACATTGACATGGTTCATCTCTTTCCAAAACTGCATTTAAGTTGATTACATGTAAGCTGACTGATAAGAAAATCTTATTCATATTGAAAAAGGAATCATTTAATTTAGAATCACTGAGATCTGTAGCAAAAGACCTTACCAACAATTACTGAGAGGTGATCAGAAGAATTCTACCCCACCTCCAAATGTGGATGAAAAAACACTTATTTTTCCTGTTAATTTGAGTTGTTCATTCTCAGCAATAAAATCTCAAAAAATTTTATTGTAAAATGAAGCCAACCCCATGAAAAACACTGTTTTCTGTAGTCATTAGCAACCAAAAATGGATTTGCTTTTTCTTCAGTTTTTGTTTCTATGAAATACTATGTATTCTACTGAAAGCAGGAGTTCAAGAAAATATTTTAATTTGAAAAGCCATTTACCATTTAAAAAGAAAAGGAGATATTTCCAGCTAAATAAGTTTAAAGGAACTAGCTTTATCGAAAGCTTCCAACACAGCTGACATAAGTTACTTTGATTTTGCATGTTTTTTTTCCTGTTACCATACTTACAAACTGACATCCTCTGTATAAAGAGATAAGGATAAGGAAGAGATCCCTCCTCTACAGCTGTAAGGCCTTGCTGCTATATAATGGACCAGAAAATACAGAGACTGTATTAGTTGAATACAGTAGCAACAACGTGCCTTTTAAATCTTATTACTCTTGGTAACTAGGTCTAAATTTACTGGAGTTTTGAGGAGGTTCTTACCCAAGATTTCTCCACCCAAATACCCCTGGTATTTTTTGCATCCATCTGAGATGAGCACCTGAAGGAAGCGGAAAGATGAGCTGCATAATTTAGATGATATTCTTCCCCTTTTTTAAAGATTGGTTTGCCTATGTAACCTTATGGAAGCACACAGTACATATTTCCAGACTATTCATTTCAGTAAATTCAGTAAATGAGCTTTGGCATGTGAAGTGACAAATTATTTTTAAGTATTTCCAAGTTTATCATTTCAGTTGGTGGTGCTAATGATGCACAATACGACCAGGCTTGAAAGGTATTACCTACTACCTCTCCCTTCAGCCCAGCTCGTACTTCCTTAACACACCCTCGGTCTAGCCCAAGTCCCATTAAAAGTAGTGGAAAGGTTCCCAATGATTTCAGTTGAAGTTGGATCAATACAGATGATAAATCCAGTTATTGGACAAATATTATTTTCCTCTCATTCATGCATTTGTCAGGCATAGAAATAACCCAGTTTTGTTTCTGTAATTTTTTTTTCCCCACAGTAATCTGGGTAGTTGGTACATTTGCAATCTGACAAAACAGCTATCTCTTTTTGCAGAGTGCATATGTTTCCCCCTCTATCTCAAAAAAGTCTCAGAAAGCTGTTCAGGACTCAGTGCACGTTCTTTCCTTTTCACAACTCATTTTCTTTTCTTTTCTTTTTTTTTTTTTTGTGTGTGTGTGACAACCTAGGCAATAATTCACAGCTCACTGGGTCTCCTAAATAACCCCCTTTATATTTACATGGTAGACATTCCCCCATTACCCAGCAGGATTTGGCTGTATTGGCAGGCAGTCATTAGGCATTCTTAAGACTTTGGAGGTTTAACATACCCTTCTCTAGCTAGTGTCTTTGAAAACACTCTGTATGGCCACCATCTCAGCAAATATATAGCGAATCTGGACAACTTAAGAATAACATAAACTGTGTCATTTTGTAATTTTGAAGTGGTTCCTTCTTTGGGTCCCATCCAGACTCCCACACGAAGTCTTTAAGACTCAGAAGGATTTCACCCAGTGGAGGAGTATTGTTATGTTTCTTTCTTCTGCTGGAAATTAAACGAAGTACTTGAGTTTCTTTGCTGCAACTTTTACAAGCGTATACTTGCTCATTTAATCCAGCATCGCTGAGAAGTCAGGTGGGGGAAAACAACGCAAAAACATTCCTTCTACTGATGAATGAAAAAGGTCTAGTTCAGAAATGAACTAGAATAAAGATGGCAAAATGCACTGTGAGAAAGCAGCCCAGTCTAACTCTGCACATGTCACTAAAAAGATGTGATCTAAGCAAGAAAGGAGAGTCAAATTGCCAGGGCTCACACCGCTGCTCTGGCTGAGGAAGGTGTCAGGCTGATGCCCACCAGCGCCTGGGGTCCTGGGGACCTGCTCTGCAGCCCGTCGCGGTGCTGGGTGCTCCCAGAGCTCCCATGCACACAAGACCCACCGCAGCATTTCCTCTGCCCGCTTCCTTACACACGCATCACGTTGATAACGGCATCTCCTAGAAGTCATTAATAAATGCCAAGTTGTACTATGGAGGCTTGTAGGAATATAAAAGAAGAAAACAGAGAAGCTGATCCCTCCAGTGTTACTGAGGTTTGGCACTGGTAGTGCTACGTGCACTGGAGAAACACCCAACTAACCTGGAGCGACACGCTACCAGGCTGGTCCAGAGCACTTCGCATCCTATGAGCCTGGAATGTACACAACTATCCCAAACCAGATTTGTTTACTGAACAGATAAATATTTCAAACGAATACACTGAGAGTACTTACAACAGCAAAAAATCTCATGGAAATTGATTTGCTATTGAGGAAAAAAAGAAGGTGGCCATCTTTTCACTTTGCAATTGGATTCTTCTCTTTTTAGTATTACCCAAAAGTTCAGTTTTGGTGTAAGTTTTCTTGGTGAGGACAAGGGGCTTCATTAAACATGTCCTATACGTGTTGTATATAATGTTACTGAACATGTCCAGATTCAAGGAGCAAAAAGCCAGAACCAGAATAATTATAGAAACCCACATAATTTTTATAGTAAGATCCATTTATGATGATCGAGAAGTCACGACAGAATATGAGAAGGAAGCAATGTTAGTTCATTTGCAAAGTCCTTGCCCACTTCAGCAAAAGAGGTGAAAGCATTTTGAAATAAGAACCAGTAAGCACTTGAGCATGTTTTCCCCCTGTTTACAAAGTTCAACTAAGGCAATAACCCCACCAAACAACTCACCTGCACAGTTTTAGTGAGCAGAAGAGACCTCAAAACCACAAATTGTTTGGAGTTTTCTTTAATCAAAGGGAGTAACTCTTTATTATATTTTTTCTTATCACATCTTTTAGCTTCTAAATTCTTCTCTTTCATTTTCAAAGTTTCTTTAGGGGGCAATATCTCAGTATCATCTGATATCCTTTGATAACAATGTTTCTCCTAAACTGATTATTTGTTTAAAGTTCAAGCTTATAAAAGTAACATCCTATTAAAAGAAATCCTGGATGAAGAACAGTATTTTAAGATGCTAATTGCTCATGTTACTAGCCATGCATGAAGCATAAGCTGAAAACACTCTGAAGTGTTCAGAAATGCCTCTCTAAGTCATAAATCTTTTACAGGTACAATTAAATGAGAACAGCAATAGAAAAAACACATTCAACATCTGGAGTCAGACGAGTTTACTGAAGTAAAATTGCAAAATTAAATTTAGATGAACTTAATTAAAAAAGGGGGATCCAATTTAATATGGACATTCATCAAGTTCTCACTGGAAACCTTTCTTGCCTCAAGAAAATATAATAAAAGTATGAACACAAAAGCCATATGAAGGCTGAAATGAAGTGTGAAGGGATGGTCAAACATAGAAATGCAATCAAAAGGAATTCTCTTTTTTCCCCATTTTAAAACCCATGCACACACACACACACACACACACACACACATATTTTTACTTTAATTGTACAGGACACTGAACTATTTTTGGATGCAATAACAATTGAACAACTGAACTGGTCAGCCATACACCCTGTCGGTCATTAATCCTTATGAAGCATCTGTTACACATTTATCGATAACAGGAATATGGAACTGGGTGTGTGTGTGTCTCCGTACGTATGCACGGTTAGTCAACTGTTGCTCCTGGAGCCTAGCGAACTTCATCTAAAAGCAGTTATATTTGTTAGTGCTTAAATGTTTGTTTCCTGTCCTTAAGTGATACTCAGGTTGCTCCTGCTGAAGTTAATGGGAGCTTTATCACAGGACTGGGCCTCTGATGACTTGAAATGGATTTTCATTTGCCTCAGTTAAGAAGCAGCAAATAAGGGTCTTTTGCTTTCCTTTACTACATCATTAGTGTCTTCTGCTTCCAGGGGAAAAAGGTCTACTAGTTCAGTACCAGCGACTTCCAGTTTTCACGAACTCTGTCTATTACAAACAACAGTATTGATTTTCCACTCTCCAGGTTATAGTGCATACAGAATTTAGTGGTGACCAAAAAATTGAAAAAGTTAGAAAACTGTTGTTTCCCTACAAAACTGCCTTGGCAAATTGTTGTTTTTCACCTTGACTATATGATCACGTAACATAATAAGTAGGATGTATTCTTGTATTTCTAACAAAGAGCAATAATAGTCCCTAATAAAGTATAGTATCTACCTCAGAGCATACTGTACATATTCCAAATTTACTTAAGTTAGCCAGCAATAACAACACGTAATTTGTCTTCAGGATTCATGACAACACAGTATCACGCTTTTTTTTTTTTTAAATGAAAAAAGTATGATGGGATGGGAAAACTACTGTTGTTAAGTTTATCTTTGAACTGAAGCAGAGGTTTTATTGAACTACCAAGTAGGTAGGTAGGTTAACGACAATAAACTGTTAGGGGAATGCTCAATACAGGTTTTGTTTCCATGTCAGAAGAGTTCCAGATTTAGGGGTGTAACCTAATTTAAAAAATATATATGTTTTGGTAGCCTGGAACAGGCTGGACTTCGAAATGGTGTACTTGAACACTGTATCACAGTGGTCTAAAACTAACATAAGCACGACCAGACAGGGTGAGGCCAAAGGGCTGTCCAGGCTGGTCTCCTGCCTCTACTGCTGGGCAACAGCTGGTGCTACGGGAAGAACATCACACGTGGTGGCGCCTCCCAGGTCAGCCCCTACACTTCCCCAGGTCCCAGCAGACACTTCCTTGTCCAAGGTCTATTAGTACTGATGTGAAAGATGAAAGCTTTAGGCACCGTTACCACTTACGAGTCATTTTGTGTCTAGGCCTAGACTAATCCTTCACAGGCTGAAAGAGCAAAGGCGGAGCTGTGCCCTGGGTGGGTTATTTCCCATGCATTTCAGGGACATCAGGACCCGGAAAGGAAAAGCGAGTAAAGCTACTCAGTTACCAAGGAGGCCAGGGCTGCCACCAGGATGTTCCTGTCTGCAAGAGCAATCAGGCCCATGAGGACTCCGTGTTGCAAGTATCCAATTTCGTAACCCATGATCCTCCATAGCCCTCTTCAAGCTTTGCTTTTGAAGAATAAGGAAGGTGGCATGCATGATACACACGCATGCAGTACATATATTTATTTTCCTTCCTGCTGGAGAATTTATATAGTGGTTTGGGTGAGAAGCAGCATGTTGAGCGGGGGAATGGGGTTCAGGGCAGCTCTACTGGGGGGTGCACGTCTGCTGTTTTCTTCCCTCTCCTCTTCTCTAGCACTGCTTTTTGGATTGCATTTCTCCAGGATTTAGGGACTCAGTCTCAGTGGCAGCTCTAGCCTGGCTGCCATGATTGTTTAAGCACTAGCTGCATTGCCCACATACATACTGATGTGTGTGAAAACACCACTCTGTGCATAGCAGATAGGGTATGCAAAAACGCAAAACGGAAGAGTTGAAAAGCAGCATCTCCTTGACTGGTCCCAGGACAAACACACTAAGCAGTGTTCTACTGAGATGGAATAATCCAGTAAATATTTCTTAATGCTAGGTTAAGAGGGATGTGAGAGCTGATCAATTTTTTTTTTCCCAAAAAAACGCTGTACAAATTAGGGTATTATTTTGTAGCTATTTTATCTGTGGTCATCTGTTTCAGGGACAAAGGCTATTAAAAGTTATTAAGTACATCTGCTGAGAATTAGATAACCTGTGAACATGGTGGGAACTCTATTGCAAGTACTTGGAATATTGTGATTATGCGCTATAATAAGGAGCCCCGTTCTGCCAGCATTTTATAGGCTGAGCAACCTTTAAAATAAATGAAAATATTTACTGCAAGTAGGTGGCATAACAGTGAGAATCAACTTGACCAAAAATCTCATCGCAGACAATATTATAATCTAATAATTAGATCCTTCCTACCCCAAAAAGAACATTTATACAGCACATGATTTTCTGTTGCAGTGCAAGAATTACTTCACATTACCCAACTACAGTTTTCTAGAAAGTGCATTCCAATCTGACACAGAACTATGGTGGGACCCCACTGTTCCCGCCTCCTTTTTGTTGTTACTATAGCTGACAATTTCCCTCTGCAAAAGAAATTCTGAGTTTCAAGATGCAACCAGATTATACCCCTTCGCAAGGTTTCCACAGCAGCACAAGGGGGGTGGGACAGTATCTGAAAATCTGACTCTGAACTTTGGACAATCAGATTAGCTACAACAAGGTCAGCATTAGATGGGAAAATTGTTTGTAATTTTGCAACTTACTTCCCCAGTTTTCTGTAAGAGGAAACTACTGAAATTTCCCTTTTGTGTGTTTTACCTTTTCTCTGGAGGCTGCCCACCATCCTTCTATAAACGATGGCGTTGTTCAAAATGTACAATGTCAAACCTTTCAAGAGCAGTCACATTAGTAGAGAGGACAATAAAAATGGTCTTTCTGGGTTTACTCTAATGAAAATTGCTCAGAATTTGTGTCCTTAGCTCAGTCTCTTGCAGATCAGTGCATGTTTTCTATCTCAGCATCCTTGTAACGGTCAAGAGAGAGAGTTCATTTTTCACGTGGATTCATTTTTAGGGCAACATGACAGAAAACAGTAATATTCGAATGTTGTTTACTACGACATCTTTAGATCTTACCACTGAGAGCAAACGTGAAGATCCTTAAATTGCTGGCATCAGTGTTCCTGTAGAGGCTGGCACAAATTCAGATGGGTGATCCTGCCAAAAGACAGAGGAAAATATTCATCAGACAGATGATTACTTTTAATCACACTTTCCCAGTACTTATGGAAGCCTTGCTTTAAAAGCAGGTTTACTGCAGGTTTAATGATAAGACCATGAAAATAGATCTGAATGCAACACACCAGCACGCTGACTTTTCGAGTGACTGTGAACCTGAATATTGATTCCCACAGGGTACTTTCTATAGAAGAACTTTCCTTTCATGGAGGCAATGCAACAGATTCTACCAGGAAAAACAAGAGTGTATTGCGTGATTAGTTTTAATAAACTGCATTTGAAAGATGGCGAATGGAAAAACAAACAAACAAAAACGTACACAAGTGGCCAACCCTAGATTAATGAAGTATACACTTATACACAGTTCATTCTCATTCCAGATCAAAGATGTTTTGAAGTTCAAATGAATTTGCCTACTAATATTTTTAGTACAGGATTATCTCTCTTAACATCTAAAAAATAACATTCAGAGCTGGCATTTAACAGCTTATTTGTACTGCAGCACTTCAGGGATAGCAAACTTGTAATTTCTACCATATGTGGAACATTTCTTTCATAACAGTAATGAAATTTCTACATAAAAAAGCATTACTGAGGAAAAACTCTTGCAAGAGGATTATTTTGCTAAGCATATATATAAGGATAATTATTTTTCCACCATCAGTTCTAATTATCTTTAATTAACGCATATTATATTGCACATATAGATATGTATATGTATATATTTGTTTCACTGAGGCTTACTTGGTTGATTTCTCAGATTATTTAAATTGCTTCTGTTTAGGAGAACTTAAAAACTATCTTTAAGTGAAAGCAAAAAAGAAATGGATTTGATAACAAAAAGTACATAGGCAGGTGGAGCAGTGTTCCTGGGTCAGACCAGTTTTATTAACCTGTGGTACTCAAGTCCAAGTTGCCTCTATACAATAACAAACAATCTAAAAACCTCTGAAATCTACAGAGCAAATTCAAAACAGGAAAAAACTGTAAGGAGCTAAAGTCGAGCTCTAGATGGGTACCAAAGGTCTCCACACCTCTTCCTTCCTCTTTTACTCAAGCTCTCAATGAAAATATTGCCATTTTCACTTTATAACAACAAATTCTTTACTGAGAGATTTTCAAAGACATGTAAGAGTACTGGGTGTCTAATTCCCTCAGGCAGTTTTGAAAAGTGCACGATTAATATATTATATCACTCCTTATGCATCAAACCATTTCCCAGTGCACTTCACATTAATCTTTAATCTAGACACTTTAATCTTCAAATCTTTATACAATAATCTTCAATGAAAGGATCTTTCTGGGAGTTTACAGTATATTTAACACAATTTTAAAACTACTAGTACATTGCCCTAGCTTTTAATACCCAGAAAATGCTGTATAAATTAGATCAACTACAACTTGGCCAGGGTTTCTGTGTTTTTAATATCTTTGGAGGGAGATTACAACAAAGGGTGCTGGAGGGAATGACTTAGCTGGTTAAGCATCAGTTTGCAATGCTGCAAATCACCCCAAACCCATAGCTGCAGATCCCAGTTTATTCTATGCTTCACATTTTCCAAAGTAAGGACTAGAATCACTGTGCTCGTTATTGGGGAAAACTGTATTATCTTACAGCATACACTACTCTGTCTTGGCAGCTCGCTGTGTGCACATCTGGCCATGGACATAGTTTCCATATCTGTGTTTTTGCCAACAATATTAACTGTTAGAACAGTGTGCCAGGGATATAGCCATGACTTCAGCTCCTCCTGGCCTTTCCTGTTCCCTTCAGCAGTGTTTATTTTACCATAGCACCTCTGAGGCCTAGTCATGGACCAGGACCTCACTGTACAAGCCCCTTCCAAAAGCACAGTGGAAAGAAACCTCTAAGAACTCATAGAGTAGATTCAGGATACAAGGCACTAGGTCATTACGAGGTAGGAGAGAAAAAGAAGATACTATCAGTCACTGTGACAGGCAGTGTTTTTTTGTAGGCATCCTGGCAAAGGATTTTGAAGAGGGATTTGAAGAACCAGTTTTGCAGAAGCGTCTGAAGAATTTTGAAGGGAGCAAGCACAAAGGTGCTGGCTCGAAAGTGAGAGCTGAGGTGGAAACGGACACTGTGACTCAAACTGTGCCTGGAGCTGCTGTTTTCATACCAAGTAAGTGATGATACAGAGAGTGGAGAGAGGGAAAATAAGCTGCCTGAGCGACGGAAGGGGGAGTCACATATCGTATATGAGTCATACGGTCAGATAAGCGATATGGCCAAAAAAACAAAGCCAGGAAAAAGGGCTTTCTGTGAACTGGGTAAGATTATTTTTGTCAAGATTTGAGAAAAGAAATTAACAGCAAGAGACATCTAACTGCCAAGGTGGATGGACTGGAAAGCCTACATATCAGTCTTCAGATGTCAGCTGGATTTGAGGTGGTAAAGAGAATTCTCAGTTGAAGGTGATGCTCCGGTTATGAGTCTGGGTGATAAATGAGATGGTACAGTTGTTTATAGCCACCGTGAGAAAGAGTAATGGAGAGGGCTCCTGGAAGAAAAGCAAGGACCAATGTTTTAACCATTTTGGTTTGAGATATCACTTCTATATTTACACAGAAACAGACTGAGACTTCAGTTTGGGTAGGATAAGGCAGGTTTGAAGTAGACAGGTACATCATGTTTTTTTAAATCAGTCTCATTAACATGGTAGTTGAATTTGTGCTTGCCCATTTATCCTCAGGGATAAATTAGGAAGGAGGGAAAGAAAAGAGTTAAAACCCGGCTTTGCTATAAATTCCTGCAACTGGAGAAGGGATAAGGTAGATTCACCAAAGGCTGCACAACGGAAAGGATGGAGTTATGGAAGCCAAAAGAAGAGCGGACTACAGTAAGCTATCAAGGTTGAGTACATCCTGAAGGATCTGATAGGTTCAGGTAGTCAGAGTCCTGATCCTCTGACTGGACTGCAGAAAGTTATTAGAGACCGGTTTGAGCATTTTCTGGTGACTGCAAAGAACGGAAATTAGATGGCAGTGACTGTAAAGTATGTTCCAAGCATTCAGAGACGAGAGCTTCTTACGAGGGTACGTGGGGTAAAAAGTGACATTTTGAAGTGAAAGATTAAGGCATGATTGAATTGTGAGGGGAAAGAAGAGGAGATTGACTGACTGGGAACAGGAGAAGAAAAGGATAGAACGGGACTACTGGAAAAAGTGGAAGAACAGAGGAAGACAGCAGATGGAGAACTTCCAGAAACAGAAGGGCCAGGGGGCTGTTTCAGGAAGGGAGCAATGAATGAGTAGAAGGAGGAGTTATGAAGAGTTATGAAGATCCTGTCATATCTATGAGTTTTCACTGGGAAGAAACTGTTAAGATCCTTTTCAGAGTAAGAAATTGTGGTAGGAGAAGAGGGTTTAAGCAAGGAGTCAAAGGTGCCAAAGAGGAGATTAGGACCGAGGGTGTAGGTTTCAATTACAGGAGCTAGGCATTTGACAGAATGAAGGGTTTCCTCTCAGTTAAATAAAAAAGAATAACTGCAGTAGAGGAAGTCAGCGTGGTCACAGGATTGCTGCCAGAAATGCTTTGTTGCACGAAACAACAAGCAGAGAAAGCATCTATAAGAACTGTGGTCACGATGGCTTTGAGCGATTCACGGAGAAGGCTCATTCTGAGCTCAATCAGTTCAGGAACATTGCTTGCTTTTGCGCAAGGAGACCAAGGGGAGGAGGGACAATAAAGTTACAGGACATTCGCAACCCATGCTAGACCAAGTCATAAGTTGGTCTTTATTTATTTAAGAGTCTCATGGTATCTGTCACAGATGAGAAGAATTTGACATGTGGATGAGTTTAGTTTACCATGGAGCTACAGCACCCCAAAAATGATTGCAAAACCAGACAAAGTCTCTGAGTATCTGGTTTATGTTCAGATGCCTGAACTGGCATATTTAGTCCCAGTATACTTTTTATCTTAGAAACCTCCTGTGATTTGTACTTTGAGGAAGAATGTGTGAAATATTTCATATTCATGGGACATAACTACATTTTAGTGGGAGGACATGAATACTTGATAACTTGGGCTGAAATCTTCCATTTTCTTCATGGTCAACTCCATTTTTGGGTTAAACAGATGCATGTTAGCAATCTTACCACACTCCCAGTAACACAGAAGGATTTCAGCACATGTAGTACAGTTTTGAAACAGAGGCCGCAGCAAGCCCCGCAAAGAGCTGGCAAATAAATGGCTGATACGGTGTCTGAGGAAAGCTGATGTTATGATTTATGTAAGGCAAATTTACAGTCCTGGGAAGAAAAAGTGCTTGAGGATAATATGAACTTATCTTCCAGAAAGCTTAGTGAAAGTGGATTCATTGTAAGACATTAAGAATGGATTTTTGGGTGAAGATATTTTCTTATTAATGATTAGGATGAAATTTAACACTGTTTGGGCAGAGCTAGGAACTGAGACTAAAGCAGTGAGAATAAGGAAAAAATAAAAATTGTAAGTGAAGAAACTTTAAGAAAGATCTTCAGTGACATACAAGTATATGTTCAGATGGGAACGAATAGTTGAGAGGATGGAATGGACAGTTCCCTAAAGATGAAATTTATATTGCAACTCATAGGGTCTGTGATGGCATCTGTGACTTCAGCTCACTAAGTTGTGTGTCACAGATAATGGTATCAAGCACAACAAAGAGAAAGGGCTTAGCAAGAGAGACGTTAATTGTGACCAAACATTGACAAGCACTTTCAAAAATTTAGAAATGAGAAAGAGCAGCAAATGGTTAAAGAGAGAACACCCTACAATTTGCTGAAAGAATATTCATTACAATGCTTAATTTTACATCTTAATGTAATCAACTTGTCTGAACAGGTTACCATAAAATACTTGTTAATTTGCACATACATTAGATTAGTCTGTGTAAAGTACTTGTGTGACACAACAGAAGAAAAAAGCCAGCAGCCACCAATATAACATCTTAGAATGGGATTTCTAGCTATTTTTGCTCTCTTCTATGAACCTACACTTCATCTGTTTCTGTGTAATGGAATGCATTGCATTTAACAGAATTTTCCAAAATAATAATCACTTTTTATTTCTTTAGATGTATACACACATGTTAAAAAGCTGCATCTGCCTATCTCCCTTGACATAAAAATTGATGCCCACACTTTACCAAGGCTGAATACAGCTCAGTGTAGCAACGCCTGCCAGTACATGTAAAAGTGGTGTAAAACACTAGAAAATTATCGCTGGTGTTATTTGCTAGAAATAATGGAAATCCAGTATCAAATCGGTTATATAACTCGGCTATCACGAAGTTCCATACAGCATAGAAAAGCTGCATTTTAAAGTTTCATGTGGGGTTGGGGGGAGGCGAGGAGAAGTGAGTTATGTTTAACACTGAACTGCTCTTAATGCTGTGAAATATATGAAAGCAAGGTTAATTGAAAACCTAAAGCAATATAAAAATAAGTTCAGCTTTTAACAGAAATGCATATGGTGTATAAAGCTCCACTGAGCCCAGGTGGATAAGCGAACATTTTCAATGCACATTAGCTGAAGAAATGAAGAAGTAGAAGCAGATAATAGGTATTACTAAACTGGAATAATCTGAAGGCCTGGCACAGGCACAGGAAATCACCACCATGGAAGCTGTAGATTACTTTTTCTTCCCACCCAGAGAGAAAGAAACCCCCCCTTTCCCTTTGGACAAAGTATTTTATTGACTACAGTTATCACCCCTTTAGGGGAAAGGGGGGCCTTTCAGAGCCAGAGCTTAAAGAAGAACATCTGGGCTCCCCTGTCAATCACCGCGTCCGTGGGGCACTGTCCTGCTGGCAGCAGTGCTCGCTGCCTCCGCACCCCGCACCCCGCTCCGGCGGAGGAACCGAGGGTCAGCCTCTGCCCTCCAAGGTTGCTTTCCTTTCTTAGGACTTAACTTTGACTAGGCTGGAGTTACTCATGCTCTCTAAGGATCTGTGGGAATCTCAGTCTAAGAATTTATCACAGCACACCTGTACACATTCTTTGCACCTGTGCCCCACATTATTCTTAAAAGCCAGTTAAATACTAGCACGTATGCACGTGTGTTGTGTATATGTGTGTGCATACCTACATATACATACACACGCATGCGCACGCGCACACTCACACAGATACATATGTAAAAAAAAAAATGGATGTGTATTCAGCAACCACACATCCAACTCACTGCAGCGCACTGCCCCATAAAATGACTGCAGCATTTGGTTCAGCTGCTGCAGGTGCACATGGCGAAAGGACCAAGTTCTCACCATGCTCTCTCCATCAGCAGGCAGCAAATACCCTGAGCCACACACAGCCGAACCTGGATTCTTCTCCATCGAGGTGCTAGCTGCATCTTCCACAACATACCCATCCCCACTTTCCTTGAGATTTAGCCCTTTCCAATAGAACACAGCTTACTTAACCATCATCTCTACCCAGTTTCTAGTCCAAAAGGATGCAGCTGAGATCTTCTCACTAACAAGTACTCCAATGTAACCTGACTCATGTGCCAACCAGTCACAATCCTAGAAGGACACTAAAGATACCAAGGCAGGGAAAATTCTTAAAAAGTAAAATTCTCAATAAGGTGTCTTGCAACATCCAAATCAGTGACCTTAACTTTGAAGGCGTGGGCCTCTATATGCTCAGAAAAAGCCTTTAAAAACTTAATTGCAAAGAGCACGCTGATTAACAAAAAACACCCAATAATGACACATGAACGGATATTACTCATTTATGGTGGAAGAGCTCTATACCATTATTTATCATTTAAAATGACAGAATAGCTTTTCTTTTATCACCTCTTTATCAATGTATCCTTAGCTTTTACAGCAATATTATGCTTTACTACTTTTGTGCCTAAAAGGCAGTTACATCACCCCCTGCCCTGTTTCAAGACCCTGCCTTAGAGCACATTTATATGTAAAGGCTTGAATATTAGGAAAGATGCATGTGAAAAGCAGTGCTTGTCTTTCATTAGCTGCACCATAGCCAACTTAATTGCGTGTCTAGCACATGCTCATTTATATGCAACTATGTGTGACACTTGCTTATAGTTTTGGGAACTCTGGCTTGGACTAATAGTGTGTTTGTTGTACTTTGATTTTTCTTGCCACTGATTTACAAAGGACTATCATAATCCTTTGATTTGGTTGTTTAATAGCAGCTTGTTACTCTATTAATGGGATCTGAAATATTTATATAGGCAAGGATTCAGCACCTTTCAAAACCCATTTTGTGAGCTGGAATATCTCTGAATTAAAGCCATTTCCTCCTCTTTCCAAGAGGGTCAGTCCACATAACTAACTGTTAACAATCACATTCAAATTATAACTCACTTAAACAGAAATTGTTTAGTTAAGAGCTAGAGATGAAACACCTAAAAACAAAGTAGAGCATTTAAACTTAATTTCTTCTAGTCAGAGGCTACAAAAGGATGTACTGGCAGACTATAAAACTTTGCGTTACAGTTATAACCCTCTGAACCTGGGAACTCCCATGCTGGAGGCAGCCTTTGCATTTTAAAAGACATGAGCCTGAACCAACGAAGCCAATGGAACAGGACACTTGCTTTAACAAGAGTATTCCCGGGTCTCTGTCCTACAGAAACTCTGTCCCTCAGGCCCAGTGTGGCCGTCCTTTGCTGTGGGCCCAATTCTTGCTCCAAATTCCAAATTCCTTTTCCAAACCTGGCTCTAGACAAAAAAACTCCTCTCCCCTTTTTGGCAGAGAGAAGTATCAGTGTCAATACGTATTTAGGCCATCACTTCATTCCTAATAAAATTTAAATTCTACTTTGTAGCTTGAAAGTGAAACGGTATATCAACAAACACTTATTTTTCATCTTCCCTCTGCACACTTAGTTATTATTTCAAAGGCGTATTTAGGCATTTTCTCCATTTCAGAAGACTCCCTTTGAAATGCATTTGGATGAACGTTACCCTTTCCATGGAGATTTGGCTAAACATTTTTGTTACAGCAATTTTGTTTAACATGGTAATGTAATCACTATCCCAGGAGATTCATCTTTCACAGGATGCCTGCCTGCAGTTCTACCTGCAAAGTTGTATAACAGCAGTCTTCACAGATAGCAGCGTACAGAAATGGCAACACACAGAGCAGCGCAATCATCTGTCAGAGGCAGTCTCCAAAAAACTTCAATATAAATACTGAATGCCACCAACAAGCTATGACACTGCTTCATTTCAGGAACCAGTGGGCATAAGCTGCATTGCTCATTCACTTAAAACAAATAGTTAGGAGATTCCAAGAGCAATTTCCATTTCCTGGACAAAGCAAAGAACATTACCATTTTTCAGAGGAAAGGTGAAACAATAGTGATCAAGCTGTGAACTGAATAAATATAAAGTCTGTGAAGTGATTTACTATTCTTACTGCAGCCAGCTAGCAACAAAGTCAATCTCTTTTGCTGAGGCAGTGATTAGTGAGTGTAGTTGACCTATGATACCTACCGAGTTTAATCCAATGGTTTGCACATTAGAGTGAACTTGCAGAACAATATGCTTATTCCTTCTGATGCCATTCCAGGTTTTTCAAAGATCTCTCTCTTTACAATGAACTTCTATGAAGGGCTATATGTAATTTAAGAGGTAGATGAAAATAATAATTACTAGCAAAATCATAATATAGGCCAAGTTTTTTATTATGCCTTTTATTATATAGGGCACTGATAAAACTTTGCCAGAGCCTAAAAAAAGAGGGTCCTGCTAAACTGGACTTGTAAATAGTGTTTCAGATTTTTCTGCCCTTGAAATAATTTGGATATTAGACTACCCATTTATTTTAATAGCTAGGCATTCAAATACCTTCTGCAGCTTTCTCATGAAGTTCTTTTCACAATTCAGCTCTTTTATTTAAAGATTAAAGATAACTCACAGGCTTTAGAGGAACTGGGAATCTACAGGCGTCACATCTGCTATTATGTCATTTCCAGCTCTGGGGCTGATTATCATTGTAATGTATTACAGCTAGTAGCACCCCATGTGTGACAGGTGCCTCCTGAGCACCATTAAAGGCTTCATCTCTTAAATTAACCTTCTAAAGGACACACAAAAAAGCAATAGACAGATGAAGGAAAGGCAGAAGAACAACAGACAAATACCATGACCAGACAGCAGTGGCTATTGCCCAACAAAAGAAGGCTTTAACAGCCATTATATAGTATCTTTACATGTATGGTTTTAAGGCTTTTTTTTTCCTCTATGTGCAACTATGAAGACATACGGACAATTCCAGATACAATCACAACACGTTCTGAGCAAGATCCAAGTGTCCTGAGTAACCCCTGGTATGAAAACACCCACTTGCAGGCAGCCTGGATATGGCACAGCAGTTTCCCCTGCAGAGCATGCCTTGACCCTCTTCTGCCACTTTTTGCAGAGGGATGAAGGCAGTGCAATTAGGGTAAGGACCCAGAAGAGACCCAGGTAAGAGTGGGCTCATCTTTGGCTTTCTGACAGCACCAGAGAAGCAGAAAGACAGACACACAGAGAGTCTGACTGTAAACCACCACCCACATTGCCTGTACGGGCACACTCAGACCCTGGCACATCACGCTTTCATCAAGTCCAAGGGATATTGTGACTTGCCCATAATCTGCATTCCTGCAGCAGGATTGTGGACGGTTCACATGGCCCCAGGCAATCACAGAGTAAGCACGAGGATTAACTTCCAGCACCTGAGCAGAACTGAGCACCTTGAGACTAATTTTAACTAGGCTTTCTCTGTAGGTATTTATGGCCAGGCTGAGAAACTTGAATAGATTAATGACAGTAATGGTTTCATATCCACAGTTATTTGTTTCAGGAAGCAGAAGGCTTGTCCTTTTAAGCACTGTAAAATATTGCTATTATTATTAAATCGTACCATACTTCGTTAACGCAATTACAGTAACAACTTTTTGTCATACATCAAGGCTCTACTGCAGTAAACAATATAAAACTAAAGATGTGGTTGAATAATATGCTGTTTCATTAGCGCATTTAAGTCATGTATGTATCCCAAACGCCAAATGTATTTGCACTCATGTTAAGTTATCTTTTAAGAACCAAATTCATACATAACTTTGCACTCAAACTTCTTTGGAGCAAAACTCCTAACTTCTCATTCAATTTTTGTGTGCATCTTTGTCAAGTGACCAAATGACCAAAATGGACATCAGTAAAAGTTTTGCTTATGGTGGCATAAAGAACTTCAGGATTTAGCCTATCAGTTAAAATCGAGACTTCTTCCAAGTAATTCTGGGGAAAAGCTAAGCTAGAACCCAAGAGCTAGCATATTTGCAAGCATAATTTAATACACAAATCCTTTACCTAAAGAGAAGATCAACTACCCCGAAGCTGGGGACATTCAATAACACTATAACTGAGAGCACTGTACTCAAGCTACCTTTCTTATTGAAAGAAAACACAGTTTGGTGGTAATTGTTCAGAAGGACGTCAATCTTGGGAAAAAATTACGTGGAAAAACACACAGATTTTCTAAAACTCTGCTGACGCTTATGTTTTACTCGAAATAAAAATGTTATCTTGTCTTACCTCAGCTCATTTTCAAATCTACTTGTGAAAATCTTTGAACCAGTTGCTAGGTAAATTCAGTATGCAAACCACATCTCTGCCCTCCTCTGCTCTTCTTAATTCAAACTTCTTCAGGAGAGGCTCATATTAAAAATGTAGAACCAAAACTTTAATATAGCAGCTCACTGCCATCTCAGTAATCTCAGTATAAAGATACTACATTAAAATCATTAATAGTATTTTTAATCTTTGAAATTTTTATTTATGGTTCAGGGCAGTCTTACATAATTTTTTTTTTCCATCCATTTCCAACACTCATACATTGCTGTGGCTTCGAGAACGCTGAAAGCTATTTACTTATGTAAATCTTGAGATTTACTACACAAAGAAAACAGAGGTATGTGACATTTGCAAGGCCATGAAAATGAAGAGTCACATGCTGGCCTGGGAAACAAAACTTGAAAAAACGAGGTCTGCCATATTTCACCTAGCCGATTGCTGAAGGGCTGGAAGACGAGCTGCAAAACCAAACTTCAGTAGCTGCCACAAAGCACAACGGGACAGCAGCAGCATGGCTTTGGACATGTCTTACAACCATATTTAACATCACAGCACTTTCTGCATAGGGGCGGGCTAATGCCCATATACAATGAGGTTTTCACAGAGCGGAAGTGTTCTGGCCAGTTCCATCGTCTCCAAATTTCCTACGCCAAGAATTACTTCTCCCCGACTTCCTCTGTAAAAGGATACTCGTTTGTTATGCTCAACAGGGGGCCAAATTCAACTATCTTCTCATCTGTTACGTGCGTTTAAAATAAGTAAATGAAAAGTGTACTTTCCAAAACCTTTAATAAAATAAATTATTTCGGTCATCAATTTTCAGATTTATTACTTCTTATTAATTTTGGAATTCTTTATTTGAAACTCTTATTTTTAATCTAAGTTACCTAAACAATGATTGATAGAATTAATAAAAATACACGCCTGCCTAAAACTTCAGTGGGGTTTTTGCATAATTTTTGATACTATACCTTAAGTCTGGTCACTGTCTTATGAATTCAGCAGAAAAACGATTCAGTCCTGTCCTGTAACTGTAATTGTTTGGGTTTTAGGCCTGATTGATCACCACCATTCCTTCAACAGTTCTGTGCTATCTCCTGCTACCGTCAAAGCTTAAGTGCACTAAAATTCACAAGGAAAATAAAGAACAAATCAACTGCCACAGAATATAGAAAGAACATATTTTTAAAAATGCAAGTAACTTTACTAACCAATTGTAATTTGGAAGTAGACAAATGATGAAAGAGCAGGAGACTGTATATAGTATAGGTGTTCTAACTGTGTATTTCATCTGGGATACCATCAACTGTTTCTCCTGTGAAGAATATTCTTTTTCTGTCCTATGAAATTACAACAAATGACGACAGAGCTGTGGGAAGCTAAGCGGGTCGTAAAAGCCTCGAATCATCCATACTTATCAGCTAGGATTTCATTACAAGGCTGATTCTGTGAAGTTCTGAGATTTTTCAGAATTCACGTGACAAAATCTGTAAAGGACATGGGTGCCTACACCCAAAACATGAGTCTGAACATTCTCATTTATGTGCCAGTTCACTTGGAAAACACCTAAACTTCACAGGTCTTAAAATTCCCTTGCTGCCTATGGTTCTGCAGCTTCAAATACGTAGCTAGCCTTCATCTGGGAGGGCAAAGCAGTCTAGGTCTTTGCCTCACTCTTCCTTACGTTTGGGAAAGCAGGATAAATTTTCTATGCTTGGTTCTTGCCCAGAGCTGAATTTTTCTGAAAACTCCAAATAAAAGCTAGCCCTTCCTTGAATTGGCATTAGGGAAAATACATTGCTCCAATATGTCACAACAGAAATACATTTTCAAACAACTGTTTAATTGAGAGCTTTGGTGTGGGTAACATGAGATTTAAGTTGTGTTTAAAGATGTTCCTATTGTTGTTTCTAAGAAAATCCAAATTTGGCTACATGAGAAATCTCTGAAAGATCTTATTTGTATAAGCTCATTGGAGGCTTGTTAGCTTTTGGAAAATATTTAATTTGAAAAAAAACCACATACACTTAGCATATCTTGAAAGGACTTCTCAGGGACACTGTGAGGGGCCTAAGTGACACTGGGTGCTCACAGCCAGTTTCAAGAGGTTAGAAACTGCAGGATTTAAGTGTGCATAAGGTGAAGAGAAGAGCAGCAGGATCAGGCAACCTCTGTTTGCACATCTATTACCTTCTGAGTGCTTGATGTTGCACTCCCGCTGTTCTTTAACTGTTTATTATTTTTTAAAGAATATAACAAATATCACACAATATCCACTATGAAAATGAGTATTTTTGATTTAGATATGTTATTCCCTGGTGAAAATTGTTTATGCTTAGTCAACATAAACGGCGCTCAGTCTTGGTAAAGAATACTGTGGGAGTCTGAGGTGACTTCTGACAAAATGTGTCTTTACAGAATGAGGTAATTTTTCCTCTGGTAGAGGAGGAATTTCACTGTTGACAAGTCCTAATTCAACAAGAAGTGTAAAAGAGAATCAGAGAAATGTTTGGAAGATTGGAAATGCCTGAGGACGCATATATATCAAGAGCTCCATCTGTTAAATTTATCCAAAAGAAGATTGAGGAGTAATTAGAACTTAGGAGGGAACACTCATTACAAAAGACTTCTTTAATATCCTGAAAAAAAGAAATAACAAGAACCAATGTCTAGAAGCTTAAAGAAGAAAATTTGAAGTTAACAATACAGCTCCCTTTTTCTTAAATTGAGGATTAACCTCTACAGAGTGTAAGGAGGAGTGGTGCATTCACTAGCAAATTAGGCTGGGTATGGCCTGGAGATTCGTTTTAGCTAAAGAAAGCTATTAAAACTCATGTGGTTGTAACCAAGTGAAATATCATGGTCTATGACATAGGAGGTTAGACCAGATTATCTAGCTTGAATGAAACCTTCTGCCTGGAATGAAACTGGTACGAGCTGTAGGCAGTGGATGCCACAGGTCTCAGGAATTGGTCTTCACTACCCGACCAGGGCATGTGAACTCCTTAATCTTGGAAGTGGTTTCACCCAGTATATTTACCCTCTTATATTAAAAAAAAAATAAAAATCATCTATTCAGGGAATGTTGCCCAACGGACATATTCTGCACTTGTTTTAGGGGGCATCAGCTCTTATTCAAGCTTTGACCATTAACAGAAATGATTCCATTATCCTTTTCCATTAAGGAATCCTGGAAGCTTTTTTGCTATTGCAAACAACACATGGCAGATGGGACAATCCTATCAGGTCCTTCTGGGAGGACAGAAGCTTTTTCAGATACTTCCTGATTAGTTTAAGTATCCTTTGAGGGACACTAGTAATGTAATTCCACCATTTTAAATACTAAAACAGGAAAAGACTATCATCATTGAAATGAAAGGTATTCTAGCACCTACTACTAACTTCTAATATTATGTCTCTTCTTTCGCCACTCTTTTTCAGAAAAATGAACGTTTTTTTAAAAGGCTAACATGCTCAAAGGTAAGTGATAATATTTTTTACCCATTGACATTAATTTTGCTAAAATATTTAAATATGTACTTAATAAATCAGCTTGTTTATATGACTCAAAGTCCTACACTGCAAAATTTAATCGGATTTGTTTATCCACCCAGAATACATAAATTAAGGGATTCAAGATGCTAGCGTGAATGGTAAAGTTAAGTATTTCCATCAAAGTTTCCTCTATAATCCTTGCATTTTTCATGCAAATCAACCAGAAGCAGATGCAGACCAGGGATTTCCCTCCCTCGCACAGATGAGAATTGCATTTGTTGTATTTGCAGCACCGAATCACTAGTACTAATGTGAGCTTAGGGTCTCAACTGAGGAAGATCTGCTTACCTAATCAACTCTCCTACACCTACAGAGTTATTACAAGCCTATAACTGATAAACCACATTGTAATACTTTTTAAATCATGTATTAATTAAGTATGGGATTATATATTATTGAGCCACCAGGAACGTGAATTATGTATACAGCAATGCTATTAACTACCCATTTATGTAATAGCCATGCCAGTAGCTTGCCGGTTTTATTCCCAATTTCTAACTGCTTCACTATTACAGCTCTACAGTCTGAACATCAAGAGAAGTTGGGCATTATCTATGGAGTTGTTACCCCTCCAAGGTTAAAGTTTCTGTGAAGAGGCCTCAAATTCCACGTGGGTGCTGCACAAGGGCGAATTTCACACTTGTGACTACAGCTACCCTCAGCTTCTGCAACTGGCTGTTGCAGGAACGGGTGAACAGTGAACCCAGCTGGACTAAGAGAGGAAAGTGTTGGAGGAAACCATTAGCATGCCTTGCAAGCCACTCTCGGTGCCAGTTCACAGAGGAGACACATTGCTAGCGCACATAAACATGGCTCCTCAGCTCTTGCTTTGATCTCCAGGCATCCGGTGCCTGGATCCAGACACAGTGAACGCCCCCAGGACTGTAACCAGCATGACGGAGCCACTTTTCCATGCAAACTGCAGCTGAACTAGCCAGGCAGCAGCTACCTGTGTCTTTCCCCTCTGCTTAAAGATTTAAAATGAGATGTTACTCTTTCATCATGTTGGTATTCCAGTATGTGTACAGGAATATTAGCGTTCAGAGACATTTGGCCAGCCATATGCCAAGGATTCTCATTGTTCTTCCCCTCTTGAGAGCACGAAGGGTGACCCATGACTGACCAATGCCTCTGTCAACATACTTCTATTTTCTGGTACAGAATTTCATATGCAAAAGACTCAAAGCTACAGGCATATAGGCATTACCTCCTAAAGAAATTACAAGTTATTATAAATAACTTTACCCTAATTCTTGAGTAAGTATCCACACACATATTCCACTACTGGCAATTGCAAAGCAGTAAAGTTGTTCACTCCAAGTGACAGGAGCACCTCTTCACCAAACCCACCAACAGCTTTAGAAGCTTCACAGTTTCCTAAGACCTTGCAAGTCAGGGAACTTCACTATTACAGAGATGCCCAAGACAAACAAATCCTTCACTTCAATGAACCGCACTGGTGCCTCTTGCCCTGTATACTGTGATTCTACTAGCAAATAGAGAAGGTGAATCTGTTGAATGAAGAAAAAAACCTATAAAGCCACATTGTAGCAATCTCTCCATCTTCTTTGTCAATGTGATAGCTGTCTAAATCAGTTCATTTAGAAATGCAATTGGGAACTCATTGCGCTTGGTTCACAAAGGAGACCTTAGGACAGCTGTGATGGAGGAAGTGGATAGAGAAGGCATACAAGGTTGGGGAAGCACCATCAATTCCTCTGTCAGTAATGAATCTGCTAGCTCACAACCTGCAACCCTGGCATCAGAGACAAAACTAAGCCAGAAGAGCAGCATGAAATCAGATTTCTGAGTGGGGAACATATCTGCCAGTGTCGTGATTTCTCATTTCTGCAGGCTAACATGGGACATATGATTGCAGTGATGAATTAACTCCGTGAGAGTCTATGCTAGCTCATGAATTTGTGCCAGGAGAGGTTATTGCTTCAGAGCAGGAGCTGCAGTGACAGCTCCCAGCACTGCAGTGTGCACCAGCCGCCAGCAATGATTTGGACTCAGACATGGCAGTAGGATCAGAGGGTGAAGGAGAGGAATCTTCCCCTGGAGGAGGAGCACTTCAGAAAGCTCCATCTCTGAAAATCCATCTGTTCTTTATTTCCTCTGATAAAGATTTCTAGGCAGTATCGATGGTCGGTATGCCAAAGCAGATGCAGGCTTTTCAAGAGATAATAAGCCTGGGCTTGTACCTTTGGCTCCCAAGGAACCAGTTGGGGAGTTCTGGTGTTGTATGTGATACCTCCTGTCTTATAGATAAGTGTGCTGTACCAGAGACGCATGTTTCTCCCAAGAATTAGAGATGCAGCATCTGCTTTGAATTGGTATGGTCATCTCAAAAGGGTAACAGTTGTGGCCTTGATGACACTATTCTAAACCTAATGAGAGTTACACAGAAAAAAAAGGAACCAAACATATTGAATATATTAAATCAATGGTGATTTTTTCTGAGCGAACTCTTGCCAAAACAAAACAAAACAGAGTAGAGCGATGGAGTTTTCCGAATTCTGACACAGACAGTAGAAGGCCTGAACCAAGAGAGAGCCTAGAGCCGCTAGCACACAGGAGACGTGCTTGGTCCCCTGTATTCTCTGCACGATGACGAAGGACAATAAGGCAGAACGTGGCCCTTGGGATACTGCTTGCCAGTCACCAAGAAAAGAACCACACAACAGACACACTAGTAAAGATACATGCATATGGACAACTGCTTGAAGCAGAAACATAGTGCTAAATAAATTAAGGTCTCCCAAGTCTTTATTTTCTGTGTTTTCTGGTACAGTATGAAACTTTTTAATAAATATCCAACTCTTATGCAGTGTCTGTCAGAATTAATGCATTGCACTATATCACATATAGCTTCATGTTTTTTTCAAACCTTATTTATTAGCTGACTTGCAAATCTCATTGGTACAAATTAATAGAACTCTGCTGTGCATGCATTAACACAGCTAATAATATAATAAAGATCCACGAACCCTTACCTACCTTCAGCTTAGGATCAATTCTCATTTTGGGCTAAACAAAACTCAAAAATTCATCACCTGCTCTGCATTAACAAAAAATCAGCTTTCTTGAAATAAATGCTGACTATATAAAGTTGTCTCCACTTAAAAACTTCAAAAATAACCTTTCTTCTTTCAGAAAATCTGAAGTATAATCAGAAAATAATTACATTCTAGCTGAGTTGTAAATTAAATCAGAATTGCTAAACACGAATTGCCATCTCAGATAGATCATTACAGGACTAAAAAAATTAAGATGCACAGGCCCCCTCCTGGGCTGAGTATGGTGATGCAGGACCTTACATGCTCATCCATTAACAAAAGCAAACACAGACAGTTTGTTGGAAGTGACAACTTCATCATCTTTTCAATAAAAGCCTCCACACCTAATACCTTTTCCAAACCATCAAGGTGACCAACAGACTAACCTTAACCTCTGAATGATTCACAAAATCTCACGTTTCCCGATAAAAAGGTTTTTCTGGAGCCAGTATTTCATGAGTTTTGCTGTTGTTTTTTGGTGCTATCAAAATTACAGTTTACTCTTCCATCTCCCTAAGGCAGCAGCTTATTATTGTTTTGGTATATCTGCTTCTCGATCATTGATTTCTTTTCATATTTTCCATTTCCTTCTCTTTATTAAGCAGTCTTTATGCTTTCTGATGCTAAAAGCACAATTCTTCAGAAAACCATGCACTCCTCAGTAGCCCAGGCTTTCCCCATGTCAATCCATTTCTCCTGTTCAGGGGGAAACTCTCAAGGAGCAAAAATATCATTCCCTCTCCTCCCTATCCCAGAGTTGCTCACCACATATTATCTGTAGTAAATAGTGTTTTGCAGTCCCTATGAATATTTTTTCCTTCTGTTTTGTGGGGAAAGCATTAAATCACTGAGCTCTATGGGGTGGACAGGTTAAAAAAAAATCCATTTAACTGGAGAAAGTGTGTGCATGTGTTTGGTGATTTGTCAGAAAGAATCTTAATTTTGGATCAGTTCAGGTGATAGAATTGAAAAAATCAGTTTTATTCACCCAATTCAAAGTGCCTTGTAGAAACTACCAGAATACTGGAGAGTAATAGTACATCCTAAATAGCAAAGCCAAGCATGTTTATTCATGGTCAAACACAGTCACTTGGAACATGCCTGTACGTGTGGTTTCCTCATTTGCTTAACGCTGGGTATACAACAAAACAGCGTTAGATGATACTAGCTGCCGACAGCAGTAAAAAGCTCGATTACTAGCGCTCCAGATATGTCAGCTCTTTCCATCTGAAAAGGTGGGCAGACCTGCTTGTCTGAATAAAAAAAGGCATAGAGGAAAATCGAGACTGTCGTGAAGCTGGCTCCTCACGCGGTGCGAGGAACAGGGGGACGTGGCCGAGTCAAGCGGCACGGGAATGTTGCACACCGAGCGCAACCAGCAGGAGCGGCAGCAGCAGCAACTTGACCTAGGCTTTCTGTATGTGCTGGAAAGACAGGCACAGAGAGGAGCAGCGCAAGCCAGGCCTGCGTTACAGCCAGGCTGAACTCCTGGTAATACAAGGGGGAGGGGGATCAGAGATTAGCAACATGCAAGAAGGAAGGCAGAGCAAAGTCAGAAACCCAAGGATAGGACAACCACCGAACATGGGCTGGTGTTCACAGATGTTTATCTTAAAGATATCCACAAGTCTGCCCAAGCCACAAGCTGCACTCAGAGGCGTGTGGGAGCGGAAGCATCCGCACAGGATGGCTGTGAAGGGAAAGGCTCCTGAGGCTCCCCCTGTAGAGCACGTGCAGCTCTCATCACCGCAATGCCAGCTCTGCTGCTCCCCAGGCCACGTTCCCCCCCCCCCCCCCGTCACGTCTCCTCTGGCCACTTCCCCTCAACAGATCAGCAACAGCCAGGCGTGAGCTTGGGGGAAGCTCCCGGCTTTCATCCCGTCTTAGAGGGACCAGTGCAACCTTTCAGCTTTGCATATGCTGCAAGATTACTAAATTCAGGTGTTTTAAGTCATAGGCAGTCATGAGACCTCTTTCATACCATAGGCGATTACACTTCATTAATTACTCTGCTGTTGAGCTTAAAATCTTGTGCAAGACCTTCTGAAAGGGCACCTAATCTCGACCAGAGTCTATCAAGAGCTGGAAAACCTCAGCTCTCCCTTACGGGTCTGTGCAAGGTTAATCAGCATCACAGCTCAGTTCCCGTTTGATTTCTCATTTGAATTTATTTTGTTTCAGTTTCCACCTGATGATTCTTGTTATGATCTTACCTCTTAGACTAAGAGCCATACAGAATGAAGAAGAGCCTTTCTCATGGAGAAACAACAGCATAATAGCCTCATTTCTCTTTTCAGTACCTTCCTCTATCAACATCACTTAAAAACGAGGGTCTCGGAACAGCATAGAGCATTCAAACAGCAGACCTACAGATGTTGCACGAATTGTTTATATCTAAATGGTGGTTAATATCTTTCTGGCTTATAAAAGGACTTCAAGCTAGTCATTTGCTTCATGTAATCAAGGCACATTATCTTGCATCCTTCCCAGCAAGGCAAAATAAATAGGAAATGAACACTGGCAGCCTTTGCTGTGTCATTTTGCTTACACTCTTACCACCCTTGTCTTCTGAGGTCGAAACCCCAGCTTAGGATGTGTTTTGCTCCTAATTTACCAACTTTGTTAATTTTTGTGGCTACATCAATCGCATCGTGTCTTCTGATAATTCTGTCTTTCCACTTGGTTTTCTCTATTTTGTTACTTCTACTTTATATAGTTTATTATCATTTTTTCCCCATTGTTACAGTTTCTTACTAATTTCCTCATCAGTTCCAGTCTCCAGTTCAGACCCCAGTCAGAACCATCCATAAGCCAAGGCTTCCCTTATTCTTGAAAGAAGACCTGGGGTTTTCTGGCTACCAAATGCATTCTCCCTCAGTCCTGGTTTAAACCTCTGTTTTTGTCTCCCCCTTCCCCCCCCCCCCCCCCCCCCCCATACAATTCCACCGTAATAAAACTCCTAGCAAAGATTTGCATTGAAGAGACAACTAAGATGACAACTGCCTACCTGAGTAATAAGTGATAGCAGAAGCTGCTAAGTCTTGTAATTAATACTTTAATATAAAATATGAGTTTGACATTTCAAACGCAGAGCAACGTGTTTCAATTAAAGGGTCATATAAATAGAGGGAATTGCATTAAATGAACCAGTATCTTTGTTTCTAGAATTCTCCTTGCAGTATTTATGCTGAAAAGCACATACAAATGGTAAAGTTATAAATCTACCTGCCCAGCATGTAGGACAAATTACAGTGCAAAAATACATACCTGACAATCTGCATATGAAACCACAGGTGCAGCAGTGCATGGAGCTTTTGAAAATTTGATTGTATTTCATATGCACAAGTACACTCAAACTCAAACATGCACACGTACTCCTACATGAATGGACTTTAAGCCTGAAAGGCTTTCAGACTTGTGATTCAAATTTCATAATGTATAATCTTTAATCCTTTGCATACATTATAGCAGTATGCACTGAGTATTATTTCATGTCTAAATTTTAGACCCATTGCATTTGTTCAAAGTTCAAATGTCAGTAGCCAATATTATATTGAATTCAGCTTTTGTATTTCAAATTGAACACATGCTATGTTCTAATTCAGTGTTTTAAAATAAATCATTTACTTTCTAACTTTTCTTCCTCCTATCACCAGAGTAATTTAAACACATGTCCTTTCCTGTGTAGCTATCCAATTCACACATCAGCAGGTGGTATACAATTTTTCCTCATTTTTTTTCTTTTATCATATAGCATTTTGCGTGTCTATATATGACCCATCCTATTTAAAAAGCAGCCGCAGAGTGGCACGGTAGAATAACGCCAGCTTCGACAGCACATATTTCAGCGTTTTTAAACGACTCTTGCCTGCGTACCATTTAGTGACTGTTACACTTGCAGAGACTGTAACTTTGAGTTACTGAAAGATTTAGCATACGTGTCCCATATTAATACATTCAAAGGGGAATTACTGATATCAATAAGTTAAAGCAATACTGACCTGTTCACGTGCCGCTGCTTTATGTGAATGGCAGAAAAAAGGACTTCATCTCTTGCACAGTCCTGCGTGGCAGATCCAGGTATGTGCTCTTGCACATTCTCCTAATGCCTATTAGACAGAGCTTTCCTACGTTTTCCTGGAGTGACCTGGCCCTCTGCAAATGCTTACTTTTGTCAATATACTTATGACTTTTTCAGATTAATTTGTTTTCATTTCAGTTGTCTCTTCCACCCTCTTAACCAATGGTAGAAAAAGTGAAAACACTGCACGTAGACATGGGGAGGATGACACAAGGGGTGTGACTAAAACCAATTCAAAAATTGGATTTTTACCAATTTCATCAGAAAGCCCAGAACATAAAAAAGAAGAAAAAAAACACCCAAACCCTACAACACTACCTGAGATATTTGGAAAAAAATAAAATATCAAAAAACAAAATAACTAAAAAAAGTCAAGTAAACCAGAGCATTACTTACTGTTAATCACTGGCGTCAGAAGCAAATTTGCAGTGAGTTAAGTCTTGTATTTCTGCATTTTTTAAACACGTACGTTTACTGTCCTCTAGCAAACTACACATGAAGCAGAATAATAGCTTTACACGACTCAAGTGAAGGCTTTGGTTTTTCAGATTAACATTTTTGTTTCCTACAGTAGTAATTTTAGGAGACACTAGGAGTTGGCTTGAAAGCTTAGTATAACCTAGAAACACTTATTCATGGAACCACTGGGTGGACGCTGTGTTGGAGCCAACTCTGATGTTCAGCATTTCTGCTGTGAACCAAGTTTGACATTTCTGTGCGCCTCTGCCCCCACTCCTTTTTTTTTAAAGGACAAGTCAATTTGTAACAGAGATTACAACTGCTTGCAACTGACTGCACTCAGGATCACACCACATTACTGATATTCAAATAAAAGTAGCAGCAAATTAAAGAGCAGCAAAATGAAAATAAAGAGCGATATAAAATGAATATTTGCATTAGTAAGGTGCACAAAAAGAACATCTTTGCCAACCAAAGCTTCTCTCCCTTTCCTAATTGCCCACAGCTAATTCTTAGCATTGTAGTGAATTGATCAGCTGTTAAATACATGGTCACCTCTTTTAAAAAAAAAAAAAAAAAAAAAGATTGCTATCTTCTGCGTTTGGCTTGAAGCTAATGTTATCTAGTCTTTTAGAAAATGATACTGCATACCCCTTTCAAGCCATGTCAGTTCTTTATCTCTGCTGCACTTTGTTGTTATCCTGCTCAGATGTATCTCGCGTTTCACGTGCGCAGACATTGTCTAGGGATCTGGCATCACTTCTGAAACAACAGGCTGACTACATCTCTGACCTTACTTATAACAAAAGTTTGCTTGCAGCCTAAACGTGTTCAGTCTCCCCCCTTTCTTCTTCTGGATAGAGCTTAGAAAGTAGCTGAGCTGCCACGTTAGACAAAAATCGAGGGATGGATTTTTCTCCAGCTGTCCTGCCTCTGTACAAAACATTTCAATAGCCACAGAATCAGAGGCTGGAAACCAGATGTTACCGGAAGTGACCGTTTTCACTTCTAGGCTACCAGGCCCCCCCCTTTCTCTCTCCCCCGCAGAAAATGAAGATGACACTACTGTCTCCTCTCCCTCGATAAAAGATGCCTGCAGCCTCTTCCCAATCTGTTCAGATGCCCTAAGTTAACCAAAATGTTTAGACTGCAATCAGCCTTCAGAAATGGTTGTTATTGAGCAACTCCCTGCAGGGCCAAAGCCTCAAGAAAGAGACAGACATAAATACCACAGAAAGCTTCTAAAATTATCAAATCTAAGTTAGTTAGAAATAGGGGTCACAAAAACGCTGCCTTCTTGACAGCAACTTCATTCCCTCAACATTTTCTACCCAGGTCCATGTTAGGTAAAGAGTCCATAAATGTAAAGAGGCTGCTGGAAAGAATGATTCCTCTTATATAGAACTTTTCAGGCATTTTGAAGAATTTCTGTCAGTGATACTTGAACTGAACTGGAACAGAAACTTGCATAATTATGACCACAGAAATAATAGCAGTGTCTCTACTGCAGAGGGTGGAGAAGGAAAGACTAAAGTGACTATATCCATAAACTGGCTCTGACACAACCACTGCAAGACGTATGTGCCATGATGCGATAGGAAATACCACTCTTCGTTGCAGCCAGGCTGGAACATTACACTGCTATGACTACAAGAAGTTTTGATGATGAAGAGATTATAAAGAACAACGCAGTGTGCTGAGATACCCTATTCATTTCACAGATCAAGAGATCCTTCCCCATCACTTAGGCAAACCTGTGGTATCAGGTTTGCAAGACTTGAATTCAACTTCACAGCAAGTTATTTGCAGCACTTTAAATAGCTTTGAATTGTGCAATTTCTTTAATGTAAAACATGCCATTTCTAGGACTGAAAATCATACGGGTTATACAAGAATTATGGCACGGAATAGAAAAGATGCTCTGAAAATTTTACAGCATCCCAGGTCTGGTTGGACCTACTCAATTTTCAAGGAAAAACCCTTTTGGATACAAGTTCAGCGCTCAGCCCATGAGTAGTAATGTCTGATCTCTTTAGAATTTAATTGCAAGAAATAGCAGAGGATAAAAATAAATAAAATGAACACAGTTATATGATGCTAAAGCCTTTCTTGACAAACACTTAACACAGAAATGGTGGAGCTGTTAATGATAGTTTAGATGGTTGTTTTGAAGGAGCTACTTCAGAGTCCACTATTTTTTTTTTAAACAATTAGTCAGACATTTTCCCTGTTACTATTACTTCTATAAGCAGGTAAGATGGTTCTTCAGGATATACATAACTAGATTAATACAGAAACAGGAAAACTGAATACAGGAGCATAAGCTGGACATTAAGAGTCTCCTTGAGTTATTTTAGTGAGAAATTCCAACTTACGGTTCCCTAAATAATGTGACAGATCCTCTGCTGGCAAACATTGGTGTAGCTCCATTGGACTTCAGTATCACCTTGCCAAGAATTTGTTCCAGTACCATTTCCACACAGTACTCATCATTAATTTAACGTATCATCATCTTGGGAATTTTTCTTCTCCATAGGCACGCGAAACAGTGGCTCTATTCTACAAGGCTGCATTTGTCTGTTTTAATGGAGCTTCAGCACTGGTCATTTTGGGTGGATTACCTGGCTTTTGAGTACATTTTTAAGATAAGTCCCTGTGCCCTTTTCCTTGCTACATGGTTCCACATGTTTCTCTTCTTGGAGTTGTCATGGACAACTAACTCCTAAAGACGGAACTTCTACCACTCCTCGCATACAGTGCTTCGGTGGCATAGCCTCCTCCCTGGGCACTACACCAAGGCAAGGGAGAGCTGTGCCCACATCACTTGCAATAAATCTTTGCAGAGAATGCATTTCTCCTACTGCTTAAGGACCTAACTGAACCAGTCCATATTATATGCATCCCACTTTCTCAAAAAACAATCAACATTTTGAGCATTTCAGCTAAGGCAATGTGGTTTTCCACAGATTTGTGTCTCCAGCATTTTTTTGTCTACCAAGGTAAAACTGCTGACTTGAGCTTTCCCATAAATCAGGGCATGGATTTTTATGAAACTAGGATTTCTGTCTTTTAAGTAGGAGTTCCTTCTACAGCTTTTCACTCAGTGTCACAGAAACAGAATCTCTCCTTTACCCATTTGAGGAACTGAGAAGAACAACTTTTCTTCAAGATCTCCACTTCTTTGCTTAATTTCACCGAAAGTGGCCCATGGGTTCAGAAGTTACTAGGGTAAAAGCAGAGACAGACAGGCAGACACAGTCAGCATGCTTTCACAAGTCTCATTTCCTCAGGAGGGCATTGCAGAAAGTTGTGGGTATGCAACACAAGCCAATGCTACATTGCCTGTATCTAGAGCAAAGACTAGCCTGTTTATAGCGCTGGACTAGATTACAGGCACTCTAAACTCTTTACTAGATCTTTCACATGCTTCTTATGCAACTCGCAACAGGCAACCGAGTACCTTATACCCCGTCTAGCTATGTGACTCGTTTACCCTTTATGTGATTATGAGTGAGGATCATCATTTAATATACCTTCACACAGCATCCAGGACATTTGGACGCTATCTCAGCTGCACCTTGTGAGATGCTGTAATAGAAATCATTACAAATAATCCAAGGCTTGCCAATATTAGTTAATAGTTAACGTGGAATAAATAAATTTTGCATGCACTGTAAACTAACAACATGCATGAAAATCCCAGATAATAATTTTTGTTCACAGTAAATGCCCTTCATACAGGGTGGCTTAGCAGGTACAAGAACATTCAGCTGGAGAATGGCTGTGCTGTTAAATTATACCCTCACCTATTCTAAAAACCTTCCCGGGTAGACAAGACCTTAATTTTGGAACAGGGAGAATTATAATGATATTTAATACAGAGAGAATAAGTGCAAAACACAGCAACATATTTTTTCATTACTTTATATAGCACAAAGCCCTCTGGTGTGATATACGTCTACATGCACATCCAGACAGACATGTACAGTAACTAAATATTTAAGACTTCTACTGCCTATGACAGAAAAATCTTAATAATGAAAAATGTCCATCTTAAACAAAATGACACTTCCCTTCTTTCTGTTATTTATTTAATATACTTTAAGATAGAGGTAAAAAATTCAAAAAGTATTCTAATATGCTAACTTTTATGCTGGCATTAAAATGCAGTCAGTGATTACCGAAATAATCAGCAAGATTCAGCATGAACCTCATTTCAAGATAATTGCCATCTTTTAGTAGAGAAGAAAAATCTACCTTTTCAACTTCAATTGAAAAGAATTTAAAATCACAACAGCAGTTTCGGATTTTTCACTCCAAGTAGTGTGGGTGAAACATCATGGAAAATTAAAATATATGGCAAGGAAATTTGCTAAGAAGATATTACATCTGTTACAAATCATTGCTGTCTCTGCTCAGCAAGTCTTTAATACATTATAAATGTGTCAAACAATTTGAAAGAAATTACATAAAACTCCTTAGAATGCTGCAAGATCCTACGTATCTGAGGAACAATGATGGCTTGCCTCCAACAAGCAGAGGACATGTTAAGTCTCACTTGGCACTCCTGAAGCACCACTTTTGGCAAAGGACATTGGTGAACATACCTGCCCAAGTCCTCTTCAAGCACCCTCCTTCCTATGAGGCTGTATCACGCCCAAGCAGATGCAGCCAGGGCAGCAAAGAGCAGCGCAGAAGAACGCTGAACCTCAAAAGCAAGGTCCTATTCTTAAAAATGAGTCTCGCTGTCAAATGGAAGCTGCTGTCTGTGAGCCACACGCTTGTCGTCAGCCACTCAAGAGATAAACACAACACTGCCTCAACATTATTTAATTGAAATGTTTAACAGATGTCAGTGCTGTCAACATAAAACGAGGAAACACATTCCTCCTTCCCTGAAGACAGCAAACATTAAACAACAGAGGAACATGACAGAGCCCATCTTCAGCTTTTCCACGTACTAACCACGAAGGCACTGAAGAAGAGCCTGGAAGAGCCTGCTGATGGCTCCTCATCTCCCTCCATTCAAAGGAGACAATCTGTAAGACCTGGAGTACTATACAGGCACAGATACTGAGGAACTGATTCTAGAAGAACTGCTTTAAAAAATAAAAAAAAAAAAAAATCAGTCTCTGGGGCATTAACAAACTCAACGTGAAGGGTCATCCAGTACCGTACTTTTGCAGTACCTTAACATAGAAAATACTGATGTCTACAAGAAAAGAGCCACCATGTGTTATCACATTGAGTTATAGCATTTCATTCTCTTTACTGCATAGACAGGGGATGCAGCAGGAAAACCTAGAGGGGGAAATATCACAACTGGTGGCTTGTCTGCAGGCGAAGCTTCAGAACCTGAAATTTAACACATGTATTGGGTGAAGATGGTGAATGTCATCCCAACAGGCAAGATCTGATATCTGCAAGAAAGCATACACAGGGGAGGCAAACCCTGCATTGCTCTCAAGCCCACATGTCTTCAGCCTGGGCTGTTTAGCTCCAGCTCACTAATATGTAAGTGCAAAAGGTATTTTCATCTGGATTGCCCCATTTTCTGAAATCACTGCATACACTCTACGGTTTTATTACATGGTATTGCTAGGCTACATTATCTGAGTACATCTCATTTGCAGTTCATCTTTCCAGTCATTCCTAACCAGTACAACTTTGAGGCACAAGATACATGTATAAATACGAAATATATTATCTAGCTATCTCTTTGTATATCTAATATACCTACCCATAAATAATTTTTATGCACAATGTAAAAATATTACTCACTTAACTCAAATGGGTATTTCCAGGCTTTAATTAAAAATTTTAAAATATTTCACATTTTTACAGTGCTTTTTGCCCTGGAATTAAGCAATGTTTATTGGAATGATTAACATGGTTCTTTGCTCTGTGGCCACATAACTAACATTCAAGTAAAATCCAAAACATTAGCTACTATTTTATCAAAAACGTATCAGGGACACGTTACTCTCGGGTTGACAAGGTGCTAATGAAAATATAGCAGAACACATATCTTTGTGATATCTTTATAATTAGTGATATTAGTGATTAGTGAAAGGTAGCAATGAGAGAATAAAAACATTTCTTCAGCTCTAGTAAGTGCTCCCTTTGGGTATTTAACTGTGAGACCCAGATTACCAAACAAAAATGTGAGCAAATGACTCCTGAAAATAAGACTTTTTTTTTTTTTGTAAATACCTATAATATTTCTTTCCAAAAATCCTCAGTGCTTGTCATAGACTTTCAGAAATTCAGTCTTTGGGGATTATTTCATAAATACATTTGATCATTTTAATTCTCTGCTCTTACACCCATCATCATGCAGCAGCAGTGTGCGATGCTTGTTTTCTGTGAATTTGAAGCAAGGGCCTGATTCTGGGAACCTGCCGAGTTCCCTGTTCAGCACAGACTTTGAAACAGCAGTGTTTTTCAGTGCTACTTAAGGCTGTCAAAACTGCCAGAGTATTAATGATATGATGCGGCTCCTTAATTCTCTCCATTTCTCTTTTGCTGTCTCCTTGCCTTCTATCTCTAAGATGCTAGTACTTGATGGAAATAGGGAACATAAAGAAAGGATAATTTCTTGCCTGGAATGCTTTCCTCTTGATCTTTTGTAGTTTTATTTTTGTACTTTAGAGTGAAATATGCCTACTGTGCAGCCAGATGTTCTATAATCCTATTTTTATACAGCCCAAAGGATTCAAATCCCAGGTAAAGTCTCTTCCAAGATGACTTGAATGATCGGTAAATTCAGACTCTAAAATCAGATAAGAGTTTAAGGCAAGAACAAAATGTGCTTTTGCTAAAACAAAACTGTTCCATCTAATATCACACATATATAAATACACTAATATTCCTTTACTAAAAACCCAAGGCATGTGTGCGTTACCACATTGGTAAGGAAAACAAATGACATCTGTTAAATGTTCTGCTGCAACATAAAAAGGCAAAATATTTAAAATTTGGAAGCCTGCAAATGGATACAATCTCCTATAGATAAGCACCAAAACAAGAGCAACCCAATTCCATGAAGGACCAACAAAGTGCAACTCTACCAAAATCAGTGGGAATTTGCCCAGCTAAAAGCTCTAGGATCCCACTTAAAATTCCGGGTACTTCCCAAAATCAGAAATCTTTCCACCGCCCTGAAATTTTGACACAGAATATGATTTCAGATTTGCTGTCTTCTCCTTCTCCTCATTTGATGGATGACACTGTATCGTTACTGTACCACTGCACAAGTTTGCCATTTTAATGATACACACAGACAGCACATTGAGAAAAGAACAAGCACTCGGGGTTAGTCCCCCTTTGCTCCCAGCGAAGTAAATGAGGCTTTTACTGCTGGTGCTCGAAACAGAAGGGAGCTGCTGCGGAAGGCTTTGAGAAAA